>NC_092354.1:26992214-27592214 GCF_963676685.1 Mytilus edulis
TAAATTTAAATAATAAACTTAAATAGATACTGGATTCCTGCATTTAAATTTTTATGTGTATAATTTCATATACTAGATTAAAAGTATATGCTTATCATTGTTTTAACTTGTTTAAGAATAATTTTTTGTGGATAAAAACAGTCAATCAAATGATTTTCTTTTGTTTCACTTTCAATATTGACATTCTTTTCCTTTAAATGATTAAATACGCACAATGCATGCTGTATCCATTTCTAGTTTAGAGGTTAAATTGAAGTTCACATAAATACATATTTGATTTTGATATTGGCATTTCTTGATTTTTTTGTTAAAAAGTTGGGACTTTGAATTTCAAAAATATAAGAATAAACATTTCATTAGGGAGACAACAAATAATGTTTATATTTTTATTTTTTATTTTATTTTTTTGTACCTATCATACTGTTGATATGATTTGCCTGATGCTAGCAAATGTTCAATATCGAGGTCATTTTCTTTGTAATTATCCTCTATTTGTTTGTTAGTATTGATTAATACTCTTGTGATGTTTTGTTCTCTCTCTGAAGCAGATACTCTTGGTGTTAAATTGAATGATGCGGCGACAGCTTCCTTAAAATTGACGTTTAGGTTTTTTTTCCATCAATGGTTGGATCAAACCAACAACGGTTTTGACTATCTTATTTCCTTGAGTTGGTGTATTGCATTTTTGCAGTAAGGGAGCTGAATGACTCGACCATTTGAGTGCATGCTGAATTTAATCTAGACTGGAGGAAGGAAGTATGGAGAGACGACTGCTCCATGAGGACAGTTTGGCACGCAAAAACAGTTGTGCAATGAATGTTCTCTCCTGGCACCATCTGACAATTTCAACCATTTATTCAACGAGAAAAATTCAATAAAAGTTTTTTTTTCTCCATTTGTATTTCTGTTCTTATAGTATTTATTTTCACTTAAATAGTCTTGTATTCTTTTACATTGTTGTTTAAATACATCATAAGTTGTAATATGTAAGCTTTTGCATCTATCTACAAATGCACAATAATTATCATATCTTTGTGTTAATGAAATGCCATTATAATATTTAGGAATAAAGGAATTATTTGAAATACTGGCATTTGTTTCTTGTTCTTCCAGATGCTTGTTGAAGTTTTTGATTTCAGAGAGATCCTTTGAGCTTCTCCCTATAAAAACCTTTGCAAAATTGCAATAATTCATATTAATGAAGAAATTGTCTTGTCAGTTCATGTTTTTTCATTATTTTCATAATAAAAAAACAGCAATAATAAGTGAGAGGAAGATGAAATTAATTTCAATTGGGCTTTGTCATTGAATCCTCTTTATGGCTGTGTCAAGGACAGGAAGTGCACTTTTTTTGGTTAAATATTTTTTGTTTTCTTGCTGAAGTTATTCAGTGTTGTGGAATAATCATCTCATTACATATGGAACATTGGAAATAAAAAAATAAAAACATTTAATAAAAGACAAAAGCAAGTACTCCCTTCTGATTGGTTGAATTTGTTTTTTCTTATTATTTGTTAAAAATAGATGGTAATTTACAAATATTAGTATCTAAAGTACTGGGTTGTATTTATTAGAATATCTGAAGATAATTTCTTTGAAATTGGATTTGTTTTTACAATTGAAGGAAAAAAAAGGGGGGGGGGGGTATTAAGAAGCCAAATGGGTCTACCCTTGTGGATCCTTTGTGTCCTTAGTATTGAGCCAAGGGGACCTTTACTTTCCTATACTTTGTTGATGCACAAATAAAATTTAAATTATTAATGCCGAAATGAATGGGACTGTAAAGATGATGGTATCCAGCTACACAAAAATCTAAGTCAAGATTCTAGCTTCATATTTCAGAATATTATTGGTGGTTCACTCTGCATTTTCCAGGCTTGTGACTGGCAAGAATACATGAAATCTTGGCTGCATTACCCACTCATTATGTGACTGAAAATAAGTCTTCGTCATTTCGTCTATATATAAGATAATATTATAATCTACATGTAGTGTTGAAAGCATTTAAGAATGCCTAGATTACAGAACCAGATGTACATTTCTTCTGAATATGCCTCTTCAGTGATGCTCTTAAAAACAATCCAGGATTTGTCCAACTCTCATAGGTGTGGAACTCCGAGAAATGATCAACTGTAGCCACATCTCACGTAGGTGTGCATGCTGACCATTATAATATTATACACAAGTTTCAATAATGAAATATTACTGAGAGATAAATGGTAAACAATCTGTGAATAATGATCTTGCATAAAATAACAGCATAGCACTACATTGTACATCATTAGTCCTAATTTTTACTATTTGGTTTTGGGGACATGTATATGAATCAAGTGACCACTCCTGAAATACTAATTCTAGGAAGCTGGCACTAATGAAAGAGGTAAATATTACATAGAATCTGAACTAGAAAGGACTAGTTAAAATAGATCATGCAAAGAATATATTCGTACAGGTCTGTTGGATCCTGATACCAATCTGAGGTTCATGCAGTTGAGGGACATTGCATTTAGTCCAAAGAAGTAAGTGAAAATGCAGTACTAGCAGCACAAATCACGTCAAATTATAATTTTATTGGCACAGTTGATAATTTATGATCAAACAGACATGTATATAAATGTCTTTAAACCGATAGATATATATAAACGTTTGCCAACTTCCTAATAATCCCGCATTGAAAACTTGAAAATTTAAATGCTCAACAACTGCCGTTCAACGGAAATTTCCGTATTATGTAACAACGTCTTTCGTGCGCTTGATAGATAGGGATAAATATCTCGCAACCCTAGTAACCCTTCTATTTTCACAAAAATCGGGTTACTAGAGAGGAAAGTTATTATAAAGGAAAACTGTTTTGGAAAGCTGAATAATCCATTATTAAGAAAACTGCTGCGCGCTTTATAAATATGTTACTGTAATAAAAATTGAAACGAAAACGAGCTGTAATTTAACGTTATATCATGTCCGGTAAAAAGATATTGTATTTTTTTTTATAAGATATACTTTTCTTGACAAGCGCGCAGCACTTTTCAATAACGGGTGATAATAAGGCTTCGTTTAAAAAAAAAATTAAAGTGTTTTGATAAGCTTAGTAACCCGCTTTTTGCCAATTTGGTTAAGGTAGTTTACCCTTGTCGAAGTCACGTGACGAAAGAGGTCATGACCCATTTTTTTTATTGTAACGAATCCTTTTTACATGACCAACTGTATGGTAACACTTGAGACAACAGGCGTGCACATTTAACGAATTTTTCACAAAAGTAGGTTTTTAACACGATTTACGATACAAAGTACCTTAACCTACCTGCGTAATGTTTTGGAAAGAAATTTCTGCCTCTTGCAAGAAACCTGCTTTGTTACTTTTGAAAGGTCAAGATAAGGAGAAATTAAGATTCTCTGTCGTGAGAAGCATACACTCAGTAACTGTAGATCAGTGAATGGCGATGACCATAAAACCTTTTGAAGTGAAGTCACAGTTTATTGGTGAACATTTTAATGACCAAATTTAATGAAGTCAACCGAAAAATTATCCAGAAATTATCTAAAATACACCTGTATTAAATCATTTTTTAAATTAACCATATATATAAATATATAGTAGAAATAAAAGAGTTCCTTGGTACATTATTGATTGATTGATTGTTGGTTGCTTAACGTCCAGTGGCAAATATTTCATGCATATTCAGGACGAGAACAAGTTCACAATAAATTCAATAGGTAGGTTGATACAATAGAGGCCATCTGGGATGATGGTCGAAGAAATTTGGACTGCCACCGGAAAAAGAGGGTATATATTGGATAGGGACAAAAATTTTGCCTTGCAACAGGCCACCTACGTACCCCTCAAAGAGTTGTTGCAAGGGTTCTTAACGTGCAAAGAGCGTGGCACTCTCTTTACACGAGGCATCGGATTTAACGTCCCCCTTCTGACCGGACGTGACTGCGAACTTGATACATCCCGCACGGCCAAACGGACGCCCCACTTCGGCAAACGTTTTACTGCCGGTCGGGAGAAGACCAAGTGACCATATTTCTATACCCCAGTCACCCTTGGGGAGTCCTTGGTACATTATAATTTATTTCAAAATAAATTCAAATTGGCACGTTAAAATTACATTTTGAAAAAACTGTTAGCATTTGGGCCATTTAATAGGCGAAAGCTAACGCAAATTTACAGATCTAACATTGTTGGACTGTTATTTAGAGTCATTATATATTATATATATATATATATACAGTATATTTTTATTAATCAAATTTGTAAAGTAGCCAACATGATTTTTATTCAATTTTAACCTATAGATGTGGATTGGAAATAAAAATGCAAGAGAAAGATCTGTGGGTACTATAGATTACTCTAAAAAGAAAACAGCAACTAAGAGGGGGCCTTCAGCTTACAATATTGAAACTGGGGATATCCCAAGAGGTAAACATCTTAACAATATGTTTTTATTATATATACATATACTAACTTCTGAACTAACAGACTAAGTACAACCACTCCTTAATGTTGTCCCTTAAGGTGTAACACCACTAATTCAGGCCCGGCCAGAAAGCACATACCAGAAAGTAGTACATATTTAACACAAAATAGTTCCTACGCATGAGTGTAACTTTCAAAATATGTAGAATATTGAGGTATTGTTGGTATCAAATGAAAGCTGAAGGACTGGTGATCATTGTAGAACACTTTTGGACTTTTAGTTTTGAATATTAAAAGAACTGCACCAAATTTTAAAAAGAGGGTACATTTTGTCTATTTGTCAGATCTGAAGTACCTGTTTTGGTACATCTGAACTTCCGCGAACCAGTTCTTTCTTATATGCCATGCAAGGTATGTTGATTTTTTCAGTACAAGACACCATAAAGTGTTGCTTTGAAATGCAATGATTGCCACTTTATTTGAACTTAAAATAAAAGAGGTGTGCCTTTTTGAAACGGAGGAATTTAACATAGAAAGCAATGGGACCATGAATTAGTGGTGTACTTCCTATTACAGAGAATCACCAGAAATCCAATTTTTAGAAGTTGTACCTATTCCAATGAAAATAAGTCAAATATGATGTTAGTAATCATGTTTTATCATCTTTTTTTGGTCAACCAACCTGCTTATGGGAAATTTAAGCTCTTAAATTGGCATACTCAAGTATGTTAGCCTTTTATGGTCATACAACATGCATGCAGTCAGGAATTGACTCCAAGTTCTAATATTTGCATTTTTTCTGATTGAAATCCATAAAACATGTATTTTATGACTTGTATAAGGAACAGAAAAGCTCTTGGTCAAAATAATTTTCTGATTTTCAAGATTATTTTTTTTCTTATGGTAGCCTTTTACAATTTAGGCAAATGGTATATACTCATATAAGAATTCTAAAATCTCACTGTGCATGCAATTGTGAACCAGGTTAGCAAGTTATATAGCTGAGGGATATATGAATTGCTCTTATTTATCTATGTTTTCCACAGAATTTATGGTTCATACAAAAAAAAAAAACTTTTTTGAATTTCAAGAAAAAAGGGGGGATAATTTCTCATCTATGTCCTAAGTTTGGACTAATATATTTTTATTTAATGAAGAACTTCCGATAAAAATATGACTATTAGTAAGCGCATAGCTTTCCTAATAGAAATTAATAAATAAAACAATGATATTGAGAATAAAAAAAAGTATATTGGTCACTGGTAATATACATATGCAGTTTTCTTTGAATAACCCATATGTTACTACCAGTCCAATTTGAGCTTTGAAGTAATAAAATAGTCTTTGGACTAAAGCTTTATATGTTTTTTATTGCTTGAAAAAGATCATAGAATGAAAAAAAGTAATGCTCAAGTCAATATAGCAACTTTGGTTCTGTTATAGGTGTAACACCACTAATTCAGGCCCGGCCAGAAAGCACATACCAGAAAGTAGTACATATTTAACATAAAATAGTTCCTACGCATGAGTGTAACTTTCAAAATATGTAGAATATTGAGGTATTGTTGGTATCAAATGAAAGCTGAAGGACTGGTGATCATTGTAGAACACTTTTGGACTTTTAGTTTGTTTTGAATATTAAAAGAACTGCACCAAATTTTAAAAAGAGGGTACATTTTGTCTATTTGTCAGATCTGAAGTACCTGTTTTGGTACATGAGAACTTCCGCGAACCAGTTCTTTCTTATATGCCATGCAAGGTATGTTGATTTTTTCAGTACAAGACCCCATAAAGTGTTGCTTTGAAATGCAATGATTGCCACTTTATTTGAACTTAAAATAAAAGAGGTGTGCCTTTTTGAAACGGAGGAATTTAACATAGAAAGCAATGGGACCATGAATTAGTGGTGTACTTCCTTAAGTTCACATAAAAAAAAACAAGTTCTCTTCAATGAAAATTTTAGAATAAAGAAAAAATATACTGAAAATAGCAGTCTTGTGATAAAGATCAATCACCTTATTTTGTTCATCATTATGTGTATCAATTATAAAACACAGTAGTATTTTAACTATCATTTAATCTTTTTTAAAAGCAGCTGTTTACTTTGTCGAAAACTATAATATTTATTTTGTTGCATGATTGATGATATGAGAAATAAATTTTCAGGAATTAAGAATACTTTTTTTTAAGGTAACATGACTGGTAGCGAATACCTTAGAAAAGCAGCAGAGGTGTGGGGAGGAGCTAGTGCTGAGCAAAAACAGTTGGCAACAGAAAAGGCAAAAAAAAAAAAAAAAAAAATGGACCCTCTCCAAAATATGGACTCAGAGCAGGCCATAAACCACCATCTGAAAATCATCTCAAAATCTGTAAATTGTCATTTATTCATATATTATTATACTCCTCTTCTTTTTAACTCCGCATGTCTGTCAGTCCGTCCGTCCGTCTGTCCGTCAGTCCCTCCAATGAAATTTTCATCAAATTTTTCTCAGGAACTAAACATCAACGGTTTCTGAAATTTGGTATTGAGGTTTATATGAGGAAAAGAGTAATGTTTAAGTTGCCTTACTGGTGATATTATTAATTCCCCAGTCAAGATAATGGCTGATATGATGGTTATGTAAAGAACAATTTGAATATTAAATAAGATGATCATGATTTGGTTTTATTAATACATAAAACATTTCTATTTCATTTTCAAATCAAGATGCAATTTTTATAAAGTTGATAGGTATTTTTAAGTGATTAAAGGTTTCCTTTATTATTGACAGGTATTTATAGCAAGCATTGATCAGCAGAATCCATCACCTGGGAAATTCCAATTATTAACATTTCTGGTTAATCATTTCTAAAAAATGAAAATAAAGTAAGGCCAAAACATAACCTTGAGGACACCAGAATCAATTCATAAATTTTTATATAAGTATGAGACATCTTTTGGTGTTGATGAATAAACATGTGGTATGTATTTTGCTCATAGCGGAAGGCTGTACAATGACCTGTAGCTGTAAATATCTGTGTCAGTTGGTCTCTTTTGAAGAGTAATTTAGTGTCTCATTGATATCATATAGCCATATATCCTTATTTATATTAACAAGTATAATCATTGAAACATGACTGTAAAAAGTCATAGAGCTGACAAAATTTGATACTGATGGACGGACTGGTTGACAGACAGATCAAATTATGGTTAAACCATAATATCCGGGTATTGTTATTAAATGAATGACATTTCAAGTAATTAAATATATATAATAAATTCTTCATTATGTCAATAGAACTGTTATTAATTCTTCATCTTTCAAGTATTCACTGAAGGCTGTCTTAGAGGCATGTTTTTTTTTATTAATTGTTAATGGCTTTGAACTAGCTGTCCGATAACTGCGAGTACTTTCAGATCTGTTCATTGTGTCTTTTTGTGTCGGGATGGATAAGTACCCGGCCACGTCCACTTGTATTTTATGTCTATCTGATGAGTTGAGTCCTTTTCAAATGATTTTTATAGTTCGTTCTTATGATGTACTGTTAAACCACTGTCCCATGTTTAACCCCGCCACATTATGTATGTGCCTGTTCCAAGTCAGGAACCTGTAATTCAGTGGTTGTCGTTTGTTAATGTGTTACATATTTGTTTTTCATTCATTTTTTTTACATAAATAAGGCCGTTAGTTTTCTCGTTTGAATTGTTTTACATTGTCTTATCGGGGCCTTTTTTAGCTGACTATATGCGGTATGGGCTTTGCTCATTGTTGAAGGCCGTACGGTGACCTATAATTGTTAATGTTTGTGTCATTTTGGTCTTTTTGTGGATAGTTGGCAATCATACCACATCTTCTTTTCCATATTTTACACTTTTCTGTGGAACTTTATGGTCTTCAAATACAAATTTTATCCCATTAATATCTCTTGAGGCAGCCAGTTTTAGATTTTTAAGAGAAATACCCTCTTTCGCCAGTCTATCATAGATCAGCCTACTTACTGCCTTGCTCTTTAAAATATCGGAGTAAACAAATGCATACAAATCATCAGATTTGATGTGGTGAGCCAATTTTATTTCATATAAACTATTCAAGGACTTAATATCCTCAATAGCATTGTGAGCCAAGTAAGTTTCTCCTAAAACATGCTTCTGTAGGGTTTCCTGTTTAAAGTTAGGAATATCTAAATTCGAAACATATTTTTTTTTTGCAGCTTTCAAAGTGTCTAAGATTCATACAGGACAGAGAAATTTGCACAACTAATTTGATTTGCTTTTCGTGCATAGGCTTATGTGTTAACAGCTCCTATGCGCATGGCATATGTATATATGTATACGTTTTATAACTTACTAGAACACACCCGCATTCAGAGCGTAGTTTAAAGTATGTAAAGTGTTGTTGGAAGAATTTGGTAAAATATTAAATGACTGGAGAATTTCAGCAAAAGTATCATAAGTCATAGGTTATTGGGGACAGGCAAATGCTTTTTTCCCCTCCTCCTTTATTCCCAATATTCCCATTTTTTGGTTTTCTATCAATTTCAATATCAACAAACATTTAGTATGTTATGAACATTCAAGTAAGGAGCCTGTAATTCAGTGGTTGTTGTTTGTTTATGTGTTACCTATTTGTTTTTCGTTCATTTTTTTGTGCATAAATAAGGCCGCTAGTTTTCTGGTTTGAATTGTTTTACATTGTCAGTTCGGGGCCTTTTAAAGCTGAGTATGCGGTATGGGCTTTGCTCGTTGTTGAAGGTCGTACGGTGACCTATAGTTGTTAATTGATTGATTGTTGGTTGCTTAACGTCCAGTGGTAAATATTTCATGCATATTCATATCTGTGTCATATTGGTTTCTTGTGGAGAGTTGTCTCAACATGGCAATCAAACCACATCTTCTTTTTTTTGTAATCAATGAATTTTGTAAGAATTAAAGACTGGAGAATTTCAGAAAAGGTATCAAAAGTTCACATGAATATTATTATCGCTTATCTGTATATTATAAACATTCATTACTATATAAATATAGTGTATTTATTTTCAATTTCAAGTTTACTAATCGATCCATAGTGGTCATTGATATAGTATACAGACCCTCTCTATTTAATAAACTCTGTGACTGCCGTGGATAGTAAACTTGAAAATGATAGCAGATAGAATTCTGAAAATACACTTTATTCTTTGTATATGTATGTTCAAAGTACAGAAAAACGCTAACCGGAAGTCTAATCTGACTTAAAATTTCGTCCAATGACGGGGCAATATCCGGATGCCTTTTTTTCTCGTTTTTCTCCAAAAATAACTCAATCTGAATAATCATATGAATGAATGACAAATGGCACTATGCACTGTACCTATAGGACACAGAGGCGTGTTGATTAATTTATTGTGGAAAGGAGAGAAGCGACACCCAAAATGAGGTCTTTTCGTTTAATAGTATAGATATGCATTTTGTTAAGACAACTGCTTTATTTCACTAACGGTATCGTGTGTGTTAGTGTGTATATAATAAGAGACATATAGATAAACAGAGTAGGTTTCTATGACATTGCTGGAATTCTTAAGTGTGTGAATCACCCTGATTTGAGCACAAAATTGCTAACAACCCAGAATAAGCCCTTTGATAGCATTTATTTCTGTATTGATTAAATTTGTGCAAGCTTTCCTATATTTTGTGCGTACCATCTTCACAAAGGCAATATCCTTTCCGTTTTCCGCCTTTCACTAGTGCCTCCATATCTAGCTCTACCCAAACCGTCTCTATGATTTGTTTTGAAAGGTCATATGTGTCCGTCCGTTGCTGCTCAAACTTGTCATTCCCAAAATATGCATGGCCATAAGCCATACATAGCCCTCAGTCACAAACTCTAAAAACTCATGGACGTTGTTACCAGATTCTGACACATCCTTCTTAACACCACGGTGATTGCATACATTTCTTAAATAAGTGAGCGTGCCCTTCGGGTTTGCACTGGCACCAACAAACAACTTATTAATAGTATCCTGAAATACATATCCTAAAAATTAAAATTCACATTGTTTCTGATAAAGATTAAACTTATAAATGCTATTATGTATATGTTATTTCAAACTATTTCCAGAAGAAAAACAAGTTCAACATAATATAATTATCACGTTCAAAAGTTCCGACTGTTCGATTGTTTTAAGTTACCACTTTGAAACGGGTAAAACAGCTGTAATATTTCTTATTGCTAGATATATATAAACTTGTGTAATGAATACAATCATGATAAAACATAATTAAGAATGCATAGGTCAATTCGTGTAATATTGCAGGAATGCTTATATTTTGGTTAAATTAATGATTTGTTAAGGGGAAGTATATTAAAAGACTAAAAATTAACAACTTGATTGAACCTGAAGCAATAGCATTCTTTTATGGAATTCCTGTATTCCCGGTTCAAAACCTTCTAATCTATCTCTTTCATTATTAGTATTAGAGTTTGATATAATATTGTGGGCGTCGCTGTGGAGCTCACACGACAAGGCATCTCCCACGATTTAAGGGGGAACCCTTTTTTTCACTTGAAGATACATAGGCGTGAAGTTTGTCCAATATCTTGAAGACTCCGTGTGAAGAAGACGGATTCTTATCAATAACTCCGATGTTGATCTAAAAACGTTTGCAAAATATACTTTTCAAAAGTTAATTATCAGATAAAAACTGAAAAATTTCGTTAATGCACTAGGAAGTGACAATCAATCCAAGTACTATACTTTGGATTCAGCATGTCAGTTGGGACATATGGGAAATACATAAATGTATTTAATATTTTATTCTCAATTTTCTATTTCATAAACATAAAGGGTAATTTGTACATTTCCCCCTTTCTTCTTCGGGAAATGGAATTGGATAGTATATAGTAAATGGTATGATTGCCATTGACAGTTTTCATCTGGAGACGTAAATAAAGTAATTTTCAAACACATTCATACAAAATCATCAGTTTTATTTAAAAGACCCTCCCCTCTACATCAGGCATAGATTACCTTAGCTGAATTTGGCCAAACTTTTAGGAATTTTGGTCCTCAATGCTCTTCAACTTCGTAATTTATTTGGCTTTTTAACTTTTTTGGATTCGAGCGTCACTGATGAGTCTTATGTAGACGAAACGCGCGTCTGGCGTATTTACTCAATTTAGTCCTGGTATCTATGATAAGTTTATTGAAATTAATCAGCTTTATTCATTCCTAATTTGTTGAGTAGTCTTACACATTTGCTTTTTCTGGTGCTTTTCTCCCATTCCTCGTGTTCAATGGGAGTGAAAGCAGCCTCCTTATCTTCTTCGTACTTTGATAGATACTTCGATACCATTCTCTCAACTCTGTCCTTCAACTGTTGGAAGTCATCTTTAGACGGGGAAAAAGTGGGTACTCGTAGATCTATAGCTGACACTGTTTCAGTGTTAGATATGTTTACAGTTGGAATTCTGTTTTCGGCCATGTAGGCTAAATCCCAGTTGTGCATTACGTTATTGTTATCCCTTGATTGGTGTCTTGCTGTTGTATGCTTACCAGCACTCTCACAGCAAATGGTATACCCTATAAAGCAAATAATTGATATAAGGTTTATCACTTTTCAGATGAACCAATTTAATGAAAGGGATTTGATTAATATAATTATTTTCCTTAAATGACATATTTTATCAATCGGATCCGCATCTTGCTTGCGGCTAATAAACATCACGTGACTCAGCCACATTTGAACTAGCCGCTCTAGATTAGTGAAAGTTTCAAAAGACAATCGTCTTCGACATCCGCAACTTTTAGATTTCAAATCAGATATGGAACCAACCAAAAGACCTCTTAATGTTCCCAAAAAGGTTTTACAGCAGCCTGCAGGTCCAGCAAAGAAATCTTGAAAAGACAAAGTGCCGTCCACACGAGGAGCACTTTCAAAATCACAGAACACGACAAGAACCGTACAAAATTCTAGTACAGCGACCGATTCTAATTTGGCAATTGCTAGTGGTCCAGTTATTAACATTGTATTAGACGTACACCAGTAACCCCATTTGCTCCTTTCAGGATTCAAGATGAAATAGAAACCAAAAAGTCAAAATTGTAACGAGGGAGACGCACTGGACAGACCAAGAGGAGCTTAGATACCACCGATTTCAAAGCCTGGCCCACGCTTGGTGAAGGGTCCAGCAAACAACAACCTTGGAATGTTAACGGTCTCGAATCAATTTGTTTCTCACGGGTCGGGTTCTGGGTCTTTAGATACTAGTTTAAAAGTGGATCAATCCCCTTCATACATTATCAAGTGTTTTATAATCCTAATGTAACGTTGGTAGCCTATATATATTAACTAAGAGACAAGCCATGTGTACTGATTAACATACTTTAATATAATGCTAGAGCTAAGTAATCAACACAAATACATAAAGCAATACGACGCGACCTTATCTGCTATGTCCATCAACACAACACGTGCGTGAACTCTGAACTGTATAGATATTTATGAATGAATGAAAGTTACAATATTACATCTCTTCTAGTACTTTTGATAACTATATGATCCAATTTCACCCCATATTACGGGCAAAAATCCTCTTCTACCCAGCCAGAAGAGCGAGGAAAATGAAGGAGACACAGTGTTTATATGAACGAATTATTTCATTGAAATTTTATCTGCAAGTGTAAGTCGGTATTATAAAATGGTATAGGCCAGTTGTGAGGATTTTCAATGCACTTAATGAAGTGTCTCAGGGACAATTTCTCATTGTAGCCAGCTACCGAAACATCAGGAATTGGTTCCTAAGGGGCAACATATTCAGCGCCTAGAACAACAAAATTAACCTCTCGAGCATCCAAACTATACAAGTAATACAAAAACCGGTAACATATATATCTTTTGAAAATGACCCTCACATGATATTGCATCCATCTTCTAACAACCACGAGCAACAAACGACAGTAGTATCTACTTTTTAAACAGGTCTCCTGATCGCATTGTAAACTTTATTTAATAATCGTTGTTTATGTTTTTAGATTTTGATGATCAGACTTTCCGAAACTTGTCTTTCTAGAATTACCGTATTACCGTTAAACGGGTTATTTTCGCGGATAGAACTCAATCACCAAAATACATTCCGCCAATTTAAAAGTGCATATCCAAAGATAGTGATAACAGTTTTAAATCCGCCAAAATATCTCATCATTCAATGAAAATCGCGAAATTTTACACCCACGACAATAACCCGCTATGACTCTACGTACAGTATTGGTGCTACGTTTGTAACGTCAGAAAACGTTCATCGACGGAACGTTGAGAAAACGTTATTAAAGCCTGTGTCAACGTTTACATCTTAATCTTTTTTAAGTTGTTTTTTTTGTGTCTATTGTGAGTCAATAAAAATTGCAATATACAAATTATAAATTTTGTATGTACGTGTTATTGTTTAAGTATATTAATTGTTGAAGGTTTGAAGTTTAATTATTATTTGAATGATTGAAAGGGAAATTTCCAAAAAAAAATCGAAAAACTAAGGGTTTCTTACCCCAGGAGTAGATTATCTTAGCCATATTTGGCACAACGTTTTGGAATTTTGGATCCTCAATGCTCTTCAACTTTGTATTTATTTGGCTTTTTAAATATTTTTTTTTTTATATTTATTTTATTTTATCAAAACACAATACATGATCATGATAATATACAAAAGTATATAAATTATTCTTTACAATGCAGGTAATACAATTACAGATAATTATAATTAAGTTAATTTTAATAATTCTTACAATTACTAATTCTAAAGAACAGTTTGAGTTTTCTGCTGCAAACTAATTTGTCTATGTTTTGTTTTATTTTCTATAGTAAAATTTTGAAGAAGAAAAAAAATGGATAGAGAAAAATAAATGAAAAAAAATCAAAAGTTTGTCAAAAAAGTAACAAAAAAATATCTAACAAAAGAACAAATACAAGTTTGAAATTTTTAGAAAAAAAAAGAAAAAAAAAAAAAAAAAAAGAAGAATTGGTCATCTGTGGTTTGCTCTATATATTACTGCCCTTATATGGTTTCTGATTCAAGAAAGGTGGAAAGTAAAGAGCCAGATTTATAGGTTTTCATTAGCAAATTTAAAAATAAAAGTCTCATGTATTTGTGTGATTGTTCTCAGTATAAACACAGAAAGTGCCAGCTATTCCATTCTTTCTCAAACTGTTCTTGGTTTTGTTTGTAAATAGCTACATTTTTTTCAGTACAATACAGGTCATTTAACTTATGCTTGAGTGCCTGAAGTGATAGAACTTTTTTCAAACATCGACTTGAATAAATATAATACTTAATACAGAGCAATATCTTATTTTGTACAATACAGTTTCTAACATCAAAAATACCAAATACAAAAGTCTTACAATTATAGTTAAGTGTTACGTGTGCTGTAGATGAAGTCCATGTATCAAAATTTTCTAACAAAATTTGTACTTCTTCACATTCCCACAATAAGTGTATAATGGTTTCTGGTTGTATATTACAAAAAGTACAAAGAGGGCTTTGTACAAGTTTTATTTTTTCCAGAAAATAATTAGTAGTCAAAACCAGAGACATATAATACAAGAGATTGGCAACTCTAGTAGAGTCTATATAACGGCCAATGAAATCACTTGGCCACCGGAAGTGCTTGGGATTATGATGTGACCTGGGATGAAGGAGGATCGAGATGAGAAAATTCCGCCATTGTTGTTAAAAGAGACGATACGCTTACAGATTTGTTTTCTCGTTTATGTCGATTGCTTTCACAGCTAAAGCATGTAAGTATATTCAAAAGATACATTTAACTAGTTCTACCAATTTGTTTATACTATAATGTGCTGAGATGATGATAATAATCAAATGCAGACCAATTTAAATTCGGTCCATTCAACTTCCCCTCTTTATTGCTGTAGAACCGGTGTGGCCCACCATTTTTTTCCATAAAACTTTAAAATTTACGATTTTATATACAATTTTAAAGTGTTATTCTACTCCCGATTGTTATCCCGTTAAAATGATACTATTTTCGTATATTTTGATCAAATAGTGTTTTCATAAAATACCATCAAAGGTGATTTATTTTGTTCACATTGATACCCAAATCCAGCTATGCGAGAATTACCTTTTTTTTCAGAAAACTTCGAAATTATCGAATAAATATGCAATTTAATGAGCCTGTATAAATTCCAAATGTTATCTTGTTAAAATAAGATCAGCGGGGCATATATGTGTATACCATGGACATGTACACATTCCCAATATATTCTTCTTTTCTTTATAAATTTTGCCCATTATTCTCTATTCTTTATTTATTTTAAAATGAAATTTAAAATAGATTTAGCATAATAAAAACCTGCAGAATGTTGTATGACATACATGTAGGAAGTAAAGTTTAAAAGTAAGACAAATAGATGTTGTATATTAGGCTCTACAAATTCAAATTTCTTTTCAACTCTAAAATATTATTTTTTTTTAATTTAGAATGCCAAAAGAGGAAAAGATGTAGTAAGTTAACAAAAGGAGTTAAAAAGAAAGGTAATCCTCGACCATGGACAGCTGTTGATACCATTATGGAGGAGATATCTGTTGCAGTTTCAATCCACACATCCAATTATGACACATCTCTGGTCGAGTTTGTACGTTCTGAGGAAATTTCTATTACATCAGAAGAAGTCAAAGGAGAACTCTTACCACACTTATGCAGCAAAAGAACAGCCATTTGAGAATGAAAAATATGTACGCTTGAATTTGATTGCCATGCTGATTTTTTTCTTGCACCACTGGAAGGCACAGAGCAACTGATTACACAATACATTTGTAATTGAGATATTTGCAGTGAATGAGACACACAATGAACATGAAGAACCTTGCCTTTCTCCCATTCTGCCTTTCAGACTTTATGCAATTTATTACAAGTTAGCATCAATGATACATGTACATATATCCTTAACTGTACAGATACCGAAATTTGCATACAGTTGAACTGTACCAGATCAGTTGCAGGGAAATTAGCATGAAGCTCTCAGTTATCATTGACAGTAACATTATAAGTGAATGTTTGATAATAAAAATATTATTTATACCTGGAATGAGTTTTGTTCTCTTATATCTTGGTTTAATTATTGAAAAAGGATGGAATGATGTGTAGTGATAGTCTAGATATATTGTATACATAAATATATTGTATACATAAATACTTGTTCTGATTCTCAGTCTGTCTGGTCCTTTTCATTTCAGAATAATGGGATGTATGACAGTATTTTTTTACAGAATGATGTAATTTGGTTTATCCAAAAACCACACCAAATTAATTGGTTTATATGATTTATAGATATGCTTACTGTGGGGGGGGGGGGGGGGGGACATAACAAACAAAAAACAAACAAAAACAAAATTGTACGGCTTGTGATAATGGTGAAATATATTATCATGCCTTTATTATCTTTGTGTCTTTCCAAAGTAAGAAGCCTGTAATTCACTTGTGGTTTGTTGCTGTATATCATATTTGGATTTTTTTGTACATAAATCGGGCGGTTAGTTTTCTTGTTTGAATTGTTGAACCTTTTTCATACATGTACATAGACCTTGTATAGTTCGCAGTGCAGTATGAATTTTACTCATTGCTAAGAGCCTTGTGGTTACCTACAGTTGTTAATGTCTGTATCATTTGGTTTCTTGTGGAGAGTTCAATATTATATTGCATATACTGTACAGAAAAGAAATGTCATACACTCGCACATCAATATATTAAAAATATGCCATGAAATATTTTCCACTGGACGTTAGGCAACCATCAATTAAATCAGCCTGATCAACAACAAAGGTAGGCGCATTTTCGTGCAGTTTGTATAAAGTCAAACAAAAAGGTTTTAACTTACAAATCAAGTCAAATAGTTGTTAAACTATTTACACATGTGCATGTCCGTTTCAAAACTAAAAGGAGATTTTAATTAGTCCAAAAGTTAAAAAGAAAGAAAGAAAGGAAACATGTACATTTCGAAACATTTAGATATCAATGTGGCATTAAAACTGGTGTATGCTTTGAAGTCAACTTACCAAGCTGACAGAAGTATAAAATAGTAAAATATTTCTTCTTACAAAATTGTTACATGAAAAGGCTGCAATACCTGCTGCTCCGAGTCTTTGTCGTATATTTATCAGTTCCTTACACTTAAAATATGGTTTAATCTCTTTCTATTCGAGGTCAAAAGTGAGACTTATATTGCCATTTTCTATTAAATGATCATTAAATGTAAGTCCTAAATACACAATCCGTGAAAAGGAGAAACCATAAATAAACCGACAATCATAAAAAAAAAAAAAAAAAAAAAAAACTCAATGCAAGCTCATAATGTAAATTTTGAAAAAAAAACACTTAGAAAACAATTTACCGACAATCATAGAAAAAAAACCAGAATACAAGCCCAATTAATAATGAACACAATAAATATTCAATTTTTAATGATCTATACAAATTATAAGACGAAGTCGATCATGATTAACGATAAATAAACAAACAAATTAATTATTTTTTTCTACACATTAATTAATTTTATATATTTTGTAAATAGTATTTTCGGAAATATTGTGGACACCTATGGTGTAACAACCTAAATTGTGTACCAGGTGTCAAATAAAACTCTTTTTAACAGGTTGTGATTTACCTGACCATCGAATAATTCAAGCCTAATATACATGTTACACTGTGAAATTATGTCTCCGAGACAGGTGTATATTTAATAGAAACCCATTGTGAAAGTATCAAATAAAATGAACTCTGATACAATTTACTAAGTGTTAATTATTTAATATTATTTTTTTTTAATTCAATATCAAATTATGTCTCTTTTTCAATAATACAAATAATACAAATCAAAATTAAAAGGACATTGAAATAAATAATTATGAATGTATGAACTCAAATTATTTAATTAATTATGTTAAATTTAACACTGAAACAGTTAATTTATGCTTAAACATTCACCATTACCTCGAGTACTTTTAATACTTTGATAATAACTTTATTACCCAAAGAGATCTCGCGAGGTTTAAATGTGGCCGTGTGATATTACGGGATTTCGCCGAGTTGCCAATCTCTTGTATTATATGTCTCTGTCAAAACTAAGTGGTTTATCCTGTATTGAAACCACTGTGCTCTACTATTTGTAGTAGTTTAATATGGAAGTGTATAAATGAGTTTCATTTCACCATTAGTGACACCAAACTTTTCCATAATTTTCATTTTATTTGTTGGTTCCGTAAGATTTTTTCTCAATATGAGGTACATATCTTTGGAACCTTTTTTATGTTTAAAAAAAATCTTGATATTATTAGGAATGCTTGGGTAACAATTCTTAATTGGCGATGTAGCATTTTTAACAAACTGTTGTGAATACTGTTTAACACAATTTATAAAGCCATAATATTTCAGAAAATCTGTACGTATTTGATACACCTTCTGGAATTCAGTCAGAGAAAAAAATTCTCCGGCTGCATCTAATAAATCATTTACAATGTGTACACCTTTGTCATACCAGTCTTTGTAGAAAACAACATCATTTTCTATTTCAATTTTCTCATTAAACCATAAAGGCATATTCAAAAAATATTCCCATGTATATTCAATATTTAATGAAACAATTTCTTTCTAGGCACTCAAAACATCTTTCCAAAATGGATTTGTGCATACATTCATACTTTTTTCTATGTTTTTGACACCTGTATTTTCTAATAAGTCAGAATCAATCCCATAGAAAGCAAGAGTGTCCTGTAATTTTTTATTATTGATCAATCTTCTAACCCATGTACATTTTTGTGATTTTATGAAAGGTTTCAAACAAATCATTTTTAGACCCCCTTCAAAATAATCTTTAACTAATGTTTCTCTCTTAACTTTACCAACTGGTTTTTGCCAAACAAAACTATAAAACAAGTTATCAAGTTTTTTAATAAATCTAGAGTCTGGATTTGGCAATGATGAAAACAGATGGATTAGCTTTGGTAATGCCAATGTTTTAACCACTGTAATACGCCCAATTGGAGTTAAGTTTCTCTTGCTCCATTGCTTTAAAAGAGATTCAATCTCCAATATTTTTTTATCATAATTTAATCGTATCATCTTTGATAAATCTACATCAAAGTCTATTCCAAGGTACGAAAAATTATGTTTACCCCATGATAAGTTTAAGCTAGTACAAAGTTCATTCTGACTGTATTTCATACTGCCAATCCATACAACCTGGGTTTTACTGTAGTTAATTTTTAAACCTGAGATTTCCCAAAAATAATTAAGGTCTTTCATGCTTTCCATTAGAGATTCTTCAGATCCATCCAAAATAATAGCAGTATCATCAGCAAATTGAGACAATTTATTTTCAATACTAACAGATTTTAACCCTTTTATTTTCTTATTATTGCGAAGCTTAATAGCTAGTATTTCAGCACACAATATAAACAAATAAGGAGAAAGCGGATCGCCTTGTCTACAACCCCGTTCAATGTTAAAAAAATCTGATAAATTACCCCCTTGGTTTACAGCTGAATTAATATTAGAGTAGAAAATTCTCACCCAATTACAAATAGATTGTCCAAAATTGAAAAATTTTAATACTTCTTGTAGAAAATCCCATGATAATGAGTCGAACGCTTTTTCGAAGTCGACAAATAGGAGAAGTCCTGGTAGGTTTTTTTCTTCTGCAATTTGCATCAAGTCATATAACAATCTTGTGTTTTCTCCTATAAATCGACCTAGTACAAAGCCAGTTTGATCAGGATCAATCAAACTTCCCAATACTTTTTTAAATCTATTAGCAATAACCCCTGATGCAATTTTGTAAGAAGTATTTAGGAGCGTAATTGGTCTCCAGTTTTTAAGAAACTGTCGTGGTTTGTCTCCTTTAGGTATACATGTAATTATACCTTGTCTCTGTGTAACAGAGAGTTGACCTTTTTCAAAACCATAATTTATGGATCTTACTACAAATGGACCAATTTTTCCCCAAAAAACTTTGAAAAATTCAGCTGTAAAACCGGATGATCCTGGACTTTTATCATTTTTCATTGCTTTTAACACATTTGATGCCTCATGTAGACAGATTGGACCCTCTAGATCATCTGACTCCTCATTTGTTAATTTGTTAACATTGTATTTATCAAAAACAGTATCAAAATTCTTAATCTTATCTGTAACAATATTTTTTTTTGAGTACAACTCTTGATAAAAAAATTTAACCTCTTTGAGAATATCTTTTTTTTGATTATTAATCATTTCTCCATCATCTTTTTGCACTTTAGGGATAATTTTATTCGTAAAATTTCTAGATTCCAAATTACAAAAATATTTACTAGGTTTTTCACCTTCTGAGATCCATATTGCCTTGGATCTTAGTACACTCCCTCTTAATTTTTTCCCTCTAATGTCTTTAAGCTCTTGTTTTTTTTCCTCAAGACTCTGAAAGTCAGTATTGCTGTTTTTTTTTATTTTATTTTATTTTTTTAATATTTTCTTCTGCCCTTTGAATCTCTTTTGTAAGATTTTCTTCTTTGTCCCTCTCTTTTCTTTTCTTGTAGCTACTAAATGCTATAGTTTTACCTCTTATTTCCATTAATAAGGTTTCCAAAAATAATTGATCATCAATATTTAATAAAAAATCTGAATTCATAATGATCTGCTTTTCTGAAAGTGGTATTGCAGAATACTGATTTTTTATATCTTCAATTTTTACATTTATTGTGTCTAAATATTATTGGTCAGATAGCAATGAGTTATTAAACTTCCAGAGTCCTTTTCCCCTTTTGAAATCATTAAATACTAAATGCAAAACTATGATGGAGTGATCTGATCGATAGCTTGATTCTATATATGAATCTTTTAAAGAAGGTAATAACACATCAGATATGAGAAAAAAGTCTAGCCTTGACTGTTTCAGTGGTGACTTTTTTCTCCAAGTATAACGTCTTTTATCTGGATATAGTTCTCTGTATGGGTCAACCATACTTTGATTATCTATAATTTCCAATAATTTTAACCTGGCTTTTGGATTGTTTACATGTAAGTAATTGTAATAATCTATTTCAGGATTAAGCACAAGATTAAAATCACCACAGATTACAAAATACTGATTCTCAAAATCTTCAATGATATCTGATATTTTTTCATAAAAACCTGGATCGTCCATATTTGGACCATAAATAGCAATTAAGGTTATCTTATGATTTTCAATTGTTACGTCTAATGCAAGATAATTTCCATATAAATCTCTTCTTTCTCTATGAACTTGAAACTCAAAATTATTTTTGAAAAAAATTGCTACTCCTCTGGAGTTTGATGAAAATGAGCTAAAATAGCATTTGTATCCCCATAGGTTTTCAATATCAATTTCTTGTGATGGAGTAAAATGAGTATCTTCTAAACAATATATATTACAATTTTTATCTCGCAAGTAATCAAAAATATCTCTTCTTTTACCAATATCGCCTAAACCCTGGCAATTTACTGACAAAATTTTAATACCTTCCATAATTCTTATACATTGTCAAATATATAATATAGAGCAAACATAGAGACCAAATATATATTAATATAAAAATTAAGACTAAAGGCTGAAAAGTAAGACAAGATCTTGTATAACCAGAATTAAAATCAAAAAAATTGTCCGACATGCACTGCATGAAATGATGCATTTAATATAAAATTAAATGCATATGTTATGCATATTAAATTTCAAATTACAAAAAATATTATGCATTTACCTTGCTGGAAAATTTCTAATTTAATATAGATTTAAACTAAATTTAATATTGCAAATAAATTCCCAAATTTCAACCTAGTTTAAAGGTATTTTTAAATCTAAATAAATTTCAAATTTAAAGAATTTAAGTATACACTAAATTTGAATAAATTTCTAATTTTAAGAAATGTTTATGTAAATTAAATTTGAATAAATTTGAGATTTAAAGAATTTTTAATATAAATTAAATTTGAATAAATTTCAAATTTAAAGAAGTTTTGATATAATTTAAATTTGAATAAATTTGAGATTTAAAGATCTTTTAATATAAATTAAATTTCAATAAATTTCAAATTTAAAGAATTTTAAATATAAATTTAATTTAATTAATTATGTAATTTAATTACATGTAAATTCAAATAAATATCTTGTTTATGACTTATTTAAATTAGAACTTCCATCAAATTTAATGCAATTTAAAGTCAATATAATCCTGTATAACTACTTACAAAACAATAGTGCAAATGAATAATAAAGAAAAGGCAGAATTTTTCCCTCTGCTTTTTGGAAAAGGGATGTTGGGGATTTGTTTTTACTTTAACCCAAATATCTGGTTTGAAAATATCTAATTAAATAAAAAAACAAAAATTAGGAAAAACAGGAATGTTTAATGGTGATAACTTTGTAGCTACTGTACATATAAAATTGATCCTCCAACTTTTCTGATCCATGTTTACAAAGTATTAGACTTGAAAGGCATGGATTGCTGCTCTGTGTATTTACAGTAGAATAATATTTGTGGTTTCAAATGGCAATGTGCAAATGTATAAGTTGTCAGTAACATTGAAGACTGTATTTTTCAGATGAAACTTAAACAATAATCCAACGAATACATGTCACTCATTTGCAAAGCTCAATACCATTTTGTAAATATGCCTTTACCTATATGTAAAGAATTGCAACGCATCTGAATTTATATAAGAACTTGAAGAGTTAGAATCCAAGACATACAAAAAACACAAACACCAGATATAAACTATAGGACAAGGCTATCTATGTGTGATTTGGATTTTGACAATGGCAGCAATATACAATACAGGAGATAACAAAAACTTTTGGACAAAGCATAACCATACACAACAATTTCTAGCATTTTCTTATTGTCATCCTGTCTTGGGCATAGTTATTTTCACTTCTAATCGGGTCAGAATAATAAAAAAAAACAATTTTGAGTTATCTCCCTTTGTATATACTTCAATAAAAGAAACAAAGTATCTAACAAATTAATTTTATTCAGATACTGACAAATTAGAGTTGTTTTGGTGATAAATTAAAATAAAATGTCAAAAAGTTTGTTATACAATTTTAAAAACATTTAAAACAAATAAAAAAACACTTTTGTTTAAAAAAAGTCAAGTTCTACATCAAAGAACCTCATCAAATTCAAACTAATTAATAAAATAATGGTTATTGACAAATTAACATGCTTACTTGTATAGATTATTTAAGAATCATAACAATTGGGTTATAACAAAAAGCAAACATAGGCACCTCTAAATTTCAAGTTTGGCATCATAAAAATATTAATGAATAATCTCCCCTGCTAGCATTATTTGTCAATTTTAACAAGAGTGCACACGCTGAAATGTCTCGCCTTCTATACTAATCATTGATATTATGTTGATAGTCCTAAGTATAAAGTTAAGCTTTATAACAACTGTCACATAAACTTAACATTAACCAAGATAACTAAACAAAGACCAATGAACCTTGAAAATGAGGTCAAGGTCAGATGAACCATACCAGGCAGACATGTACAGCTAGCAATGCTTCTATACAACATATATAGTTGACCTATTACTAATAGTTTAAGAAAAATAGACCAAAACACAAAAACTTAACACAGTTCAATGAACCGTGAAAATGAGGTCACGGTCAAATAAAACCTGCGCGACTGACATAAAGATCATAAAATATTTCCATACACCAAATATAGTTGACCTATAGCATATAGTATTAGATAAAAAGACCAAAACTCAAAAACTTAACATTGACCACTGAACCATGAAAATGAGGTCAAGGTCACATGACATCTGCCCGCTAGATATGTACATCTTACAATCATTCCATACCACAAATATAGTAGACCTATTGCATATAGTATGAGAAAAACAGACCAAAACACAAAAATTTAACTATAACCACTGAACCATGAAAATGAGGTCAAGATCAGATGACACCTGCCAGTTGGACATGTACACCTTGCAGTCCTTCCATACACCGAATATATCAGCCCTATTGCTTATAGTATCTGAGATATGGACTTGACCACCAAAACTTAACCTTGTTCACTGATCCATGAAATGAGGTTGAGGTCAAGTGAAAACTGTCTGACAGACATGAGGACCTTGCAAGGTACGCACATATAAAATATAGTTATCCTATTACTTATAATAAGAGAGAATTCAACATTACAAAAAATTTGAACTTTTTTTTCAAGTGGTCACTGAACCATGAAAATGAGGTCAAGGACATTGGACATGTGACTGACGGAAACTTCGTAACATGAGGCATCTATATACAAAGTATGAAGCATCCAGGTCTTCCACCTTCTAAAATATAAAGCTTTTAAGAAGTTAGCTAACACCGCCGCTGCCGCCGTAGCCGCCGCCGGATCACTATCCCTATGTCGAGCTTTCTGCAACTAAAGTTGCAGGCTCGACAAAAACTTCAAAAAGCAAAAAACAAAAAACATAACATTATTTACATGATTAACATAATTCGTAAATTCACAAGAGTGCACACACTGAAATGTCTCGCCTTCTTTACTTATCATTGATATTATGTTGATAGTCCTAAGTATAAAGCTTTATTAAAAACTGTCACATAAACTTAACATTAACCAAGATAACTAAACAAAGAGCAATGAACCATGAAAATGAGGTCAAGGTCAGATGAACCATGCCAGGCAGACATGTACAGCTAACAATGCTTCCATACAACAAATAAAGTTGACCTATTACTTATAGTTTTAAAAAAATAGACCAAAACACAAGAACTTAACACTGAGCAATGAACCGTGAAAATGAGGTCGAGGTCAAATAAAACCTGCGCGACTGACATATAGATCATAAAATATTTCCATACACCAAATATAGTTGACCTATGGCATATAGTATTAGATAAAAAGACCAAAACTCAAAAACTTAACTTTGACCACTCAACCATGAAAATGAGGTCCAGGTCAGATGACATCTGCTCGCTAGACATGTACACCTTACAATCATTCCATACAACAAATATAGTAGATCTATTGCATAAAGTATGAGAAAAACAGACCAAAACACAAAAACTTAACTTTACCACTGAACCATGAAAATGAGGTCAAGGTCAGATGACACCTGCCAGTTGGACATGTACACCTTACAGTCCTTCCATACACCAATATACTAGCCCTATTGCTTATAGTATCTGAGATATGGACTTGACCACCAAAACTTAACCTTGTTCACTGATCCATGAAATGAGGTCAGGTCAAGTGAAAACCGTCTGACGGACATGAGGACCTTGCAAGGTACGCACATACCAAATATAATTATTCTATTACTTATAATAAGAGAGAATTCAACATTACAAAAACTCTGATATTTTTTTTCAAGTGGTCACTGAACCATGAAAATGAGGTCAAGGACATTTGACATGTGACTGACGGAAACTTCGTAACATGAGGCATCTATATACAAAGTATGAAGCATCTAGGTCTTCCACCTTCTAAAATATTAAGCTTTAAAAAAGTTAGCTAACGCCGCCGCCCGATCACTATCCCTATGTCGAGCTTTCTGCAACAAAAGTTGCAGGCTCGACAAAAAAAACATCCTGCTGCTCGAACATTGATTAAAATTTCATTCCAAATGCTGTATGCAAGAATAAAAATAATAAGGTGTAATGAAATACTTCAAATATGTACAATTGAATAAAATAGCACACAAATAAACTTTTATCAACAAAATTATGTAATGTCAAGCAAAAAATTATCAATATTGAATATGTACTTGGACAATTGAAGAAAATAATAAGTTTATATGCTTATAAATATATTTGGTGTATTGACTGTCTCCTGATTAGTTAAAATTTTTTAGTTTTATTTTCAATTTTTTTTGTTTACAAATTTTATGAAGTCAACATGTGCATGATGTGTGTACTTTGTTATTATTTATATAAATAAAATAAAAAAAATCTTTGAGCCTTATTTTTGATAGAAATTTATTTATAATGAATGGCAATAACTTATTTTGATTTTATTGAACCATAAAATTAATTTTCAACTATTTACATTTTACATAATCCTCTTCGCAGATTATCTAATGTGAAGATTCAAAAAGTTATCTCCCTTTGACCAAGCGATTATAAATAATGTGAAATCTTACAGGAAAAATCTTGACAGCAAATACAAGACACTGAAATGAGCCACACTCAAATTATTATTCAGCATTTAATTAATTAGAAAAGGCAACAGAAAGTTTAAGTAAAAAGAAATATGTGTAGCTTAACCAAACACATTAACATAATCTGATGTCACCAATATGCTGCACTTGTAAATAATTTTAATAAAAAATGCAAATGTTGAAATAAAAGACCAGTAATTCATTTTTTTACTTTAATAAAAAATAATCAAATTCAATAAACCAAACCACTTCATTTTAAGGGTTCCCCCCTTAAACTGAAAACTGTCAACTATAATTCAAAAGTAAACATGAAGGTATTTTTGTTCTTGCAAATTCCAAAAGTGTACCTTTGAATTGGTCCTTATTAAAATTTAAAGAAATTTTATTGATATCTCTCAATTTTGTGTCATATGCCCTTAAGTAAAAATCCATGCAAGTTCTGTACATTTTTTGTGACAAGACCTCTCTGATTTACTTGGACCTCAGCTCTTTGCCTTGTGCATTCAGCTGTCTCTGGTATTTACAGTCTAGTAAATGACTTTAGTTTATCCATGTAAGATTTAAAATCTTGTGACAGTCAAATCCCAGTTGTGATCAGGCGAGTTTATCTACAGAATCACTGTCCCAACTTGACATTAAATCAATTTGCATGGCCTTTCTAAGTTTGTCCTTTTCTGACACTGGCAGTTTCTTGGTTTAAAGGGCCTTAGCTCTATTTTGTAGCTTCTGTAATAAAGTAATAAAAAAAAATGTTTAATTTTATTAAATTGACAAGTGATATATATGTGACAAAAGCAATAATTTTCTGCATGCAATTATTCTATCTTAATGCAGTTGTAATCAAAATCATATATTTAAAAGATATTCTAATGAGTGACCCAAAAATATCTCGTGGAATAACTCTATAAAAAGAATAGCTAGAAGTTGTGATAAATTTTCTATTTTCAATGGACCATGAAATTGGGGTCAAACCATTAATTTATCCTTAGAAAGATCATAACATGAGGCACATGTATATTTATTTTTAAGTTGATTGGTCGTTAACATCATTAACAACTATCCTGACTAAAAACTTTTACCAAAACTTGAACCTAAAGCAGAACAGATGAAAGAATAAACAAACAAAAGCATGGATCATTAAACATAAACCCCTTCTACTATTGTAGGCTGGCATAACAATTTATTACAACTATTACACATTGTGATTTATTTATCAACATCAAAAAAATTATTGATTTGTATCAGTTTAGTTTTTCAATTATATTTTAAAACTAACTCCTTCTATCATTGTTTGGTCTTATTCACGGTGTAGAATATATACAACTTTTATAATTTGATGTGTGATCCCCTCAGGGGTTCAGGCTTATATTTTGGCAAGTGTTTGATGTGTCTATGGGCACTATGGAGGTCTAAAATTAGGTAGCACCCCATTTTTTTCCCTAGGGAGATTGATATTGGAATAGCTCATTATTGAGTTTGTTGTCTTTATCAATTTCAATATAAATCACAATATCAGGTACAGCAATTTTTTTTTCTTTTGACATATAAGAAGTATTTGTAAATAGTATTAAAATACAATCAGCTGTATACAATATAACCAAAACAAAAATCTGAGACTGGATTACTGCCCTTTTATCTATTTATTATTTGATCTATAAAATAATATTTAATCAATAGAAATGTGAAAATTTCAAACAAGATTTAAGTCAGTTATTGTTTGATTTGGCTAATTCTACTAAATACACAATTATTTTGATTTTTGTTGTTGTTTTTTTTTTCCTGCAATTATTTTGTAACACTCTAATAAAAATGAGTATGAATTCAATCCTCCATGATTCTATTCATGCTATTTGTTAGATGTCTCTACTCTCATTGGCAACAACACTTCATCTCCTTATAAATTAATTTTTGCAGGCCTCAACTAACAGTATTTTCCATAAAATATATAAAACAATAAAAAGCTAGTACAATCATGACAATGAGTACTATTAATTTATCCCAAGACTTGGTCTGGTCATGTCAAATTAATGTAATCATCAAATAGCTTACTTCAAAATAGAACCAGCTGCTGTTTTACATGTCCAGACTAGATGGTTTATGCCTATAACATGTATAAGCATCACAAACAGCTGCTTACTGCAAAATAAAACATAAAAAGTTCCTAAAATAAATGTGTATTGCCAGGAGATAATTAGTTGAATTTAAACTACAGGATTTCCAATACTCAATATATATATATATGTCTAGCGGGACGGCTGCAGTGCAGGCGATTTGGTGTCACGATATCACAGTAGCATGGGTTCGAATACCCGCGAGGGAAGAACCAAAAATTTGTGAAAGCAAATTTACATGTACAGATCTAACATTGTTAGGTTGATATTTAGACGAGTTGTATATATATATATACATGTATATAGCCCAGGTGGTCGTGTGGTCTAGCGGGACGGCTGCAGTGCAGGCGATTGGGTGTCACGATATCACAGTAGCATGGGTTCGAATCCCGGCGAGGGAAGAACCAAAAATTTGCGAAAGCAAATTTACAGATCTAACATTGTTGGGTTGATGTTTAGACTAGTTGTATATATATATATATATTTTACAATGTTTGGCTATTTGAAACATTATGATCACATGCATATATGTATATATTCTGACAGACATTTCAACATACATGTAATATACATAAGGTATATTTATAGATTTTAACAAGGCTAAGTAAGTATATAAGCTGATAATACTAAAAAGGCATATATGTACATGTAACTCTATCTTTTATCAAAGACAATGGCACGTCTCTATTTGAATTACATGACTTACAATGTACATTTATATCTTTTGAAAGATTTTTAAAATCATAAATTCAGAAAATGTAGACAAAATATATATATACAATATACAATGATATATACCTGTATATGTGAAGGAACATGGATGGCTGTTGTATTCCCTTATCTTTGAGCATCTGTTTCTGCTTGAAATAGATTCTCTGTAACAATTGGTGCAATTCTTCAATTTTTTCACTGTCATCAAGATTTCTGTTTGGGAATCCATCATCTTCTTTATTAGCTAAGTAAAATAAAAACTTTTTGAGAAAATGTAAATATTCAACATGATGTTCATACAAAATGATATTAAGTTTAAATTCTTTTATATAAATGCCTTTTAAACTTGAGTTGCTGAACTGTAGTAACATGTATATGTTACAGTAAATAGGTGAAATTAGGAATTACATGTAATTACTAAACACTTCAGTAAATACCTGTAATTACTAGCCAATTTAGTAATTACATGTATTTACTAGTTGTTTCAGTGATTACTGGTAATCACTGATTTTTTTGGTCATTTTTACAGCTATTTACTAACTTGATGTTTTTGTTTTAAAATTAAAAACATAATTCAAGATATCAAATAAGAAAGTAAAGGGGTAGGGATTTTAACGGCGCTAACTTAAGGATGTAGGAATATAATGCACATCCAAAGTGCATACTCTTTAGTGTTTGTGAATTGAAACTGGAAAATGGTTGTTTTATAGGTTTTGAAACTCCGTAAATATATGTATGCAAGACAATGATATCTATCCAAAATGAAACTAAAATCTCCATCATGCACTGTGGCTCAAAACTTAAAAAAAAACTTTCTCCAAATATCCTGGATTTCTACCAAACTTCATGAACTTGGACAGAAGCTAAATGTTTATGATCATAAAATAATATCCAAAAGTAAAGTTTGAAAAAAAAATCCTTTTTTTCGTATATTACTTATAAATGGACTAGTTTTGTCCCAGTTAACATTACATACACTCTGTAGTTAAAGTTTTTAAAACATTAGATTTTATAAACCATCCTGGATTTTTACCCAATTTTGACTGAAGCTTCTTACAGTACTAGTCAACAGATAGTATCTAGAGGAAAATTTTAATATTTTTTCCTCATTTTTGTTGAGCCTGCGATTAACAGCAAAAGTAACCGAGACTACATGTATTTGTTCTGCAAAAACCCTTACAATTTTAATAGCTTAATACATCGATAACCCATCTCCAGCTAGGGGTTGATTTGAAGGTCACATGACGTATTCAATGAGGTCCAAATATTCACTTGCAAGTGCACAACTCATCAACCTTGTTTCTCAGCTAATTTAACAAAATAAAACCAGAATGGCTGCTAACAGTGAATTATAATTTTACAATATCATTTTTATAAATGATTTAACAACAAAAAAAAGATATTTTTTTATATATCTCGAAGCTAATGCACATAACAGTTCATTCCAGTTCTTAACCCACATAACGTTATCTTATCTTTATAAGGTAATAAGTCTAAATATTCTTCATATTCAAAGAGTTCTTTAAAAAGTTAAGACATAATGCTTTGGGAGAATTTTCCATTTCTGATTTCCATGTCTGCTGAAGTTGGTCAAAAATTATCTGTATTATAATGCTCAACTTAAACCATTTTGGATTAAAACTAAAGTTACTCTAGATCTGATTTAACCAAATATTTGAAAGTCCATATTTATTCAAGATATTTTTTATACATATCAACCATTCAAAATTTTAAGTGTACTAACTGATCTTCTAGTTAGTATTACACAGCTAAAACAATGTTGTATTATGGTCAGGTGATCAAAAGTTATGGTTGTGTTAGCAGTCAGTAAATAGGTGTAAATATTCATTTTAAATTTAGTAATTACTGGTAATAACTGGGCCGTTTAAGGAATTACTTGTATTAACTAAGTGCATGAAGTGCATCGGGAATTACCTGTAATTCCTAAATTTTAGTAATTACATGTAATTCCTAATTTCACCTATTTACTGTAACATATATAAACAGCATGTAAAGGTTTGAAATGTTTCCAAAAAAATACTCAATAATCATAATATAAATGAAGGAAGTATGGTAACCTACATGTATGTATCATTTGTTTGGCTATAGTAATTGGATCAACATCAGTTGGTCTTTAGCGGATAGCATTTATTTTGGAAACATACCACATTGTTTACTTTAATCTAATTAATCTTCATATACAACATGTACAATGTACATATACATGTATCTTAGTTTTCTCGTTTGAATTGTTTTACATTGTCATATCGGGGCCTTTGTGGTATGGGCTATGTTCATTGTTGAAGGCTGTACAGTGACCTATAGTTGTTAATGTCTGTGTCATTTTGGTCTCTTGTGGACAGCTGTCTCATTGGCAATCATACCACATCTTCTTTTAATATATCATTAAGCATTTGAATCACAGGCACTTGTTTCTATCCATTGGAAGACCCACTATCAACGTATATTTTCGAGAAGGTACCCAAGTAATTTTTTCACCTCTCCGCTTAAAACCATTATTTCTGGTAATTATATACGTTAATAGTGGGTCTTCAAATGGATAGAAACAAGTGCCTGTGATTTGAATTTATACCAATATCAAGGGTACAACTGATATGTCACCTGGGTAAGTAAGGTACATGTACCTATAGAACAAGTCAATTATCCAATAATCTTAAAAACTATAGCACAGTTTGTTATTATTCCGTGACAATAAACAATAATTTGGTTTGCACGACACTTTGACCATGTCCCCTCCTTTTTAAATAAGGTTTTGGGAATAAAATATATTGGGCATGCATATCAGATTAATCATAAAAAGTAAATTGATTGTGTAAGGTTATGTAATATATAATGATCTATATTAAAGTAATGCGGTTACCAAATCGAAAATCATGTTGAATTTGAAGTGTGTTCTTCTTTTGGGATTTGAAAATCCCGCAACATGACGACTTAAACATTGCTATAATCGAAAACACTCGAGACAACCGAAAGGTGCACGGTCGCACTAAATACCAATAATATGTTATTAAGCCAAATAAAATAATGTATCCTAATTGATAGATTGATATGATGCGTACATGTATATAATATAATTGTTTAAAAGATGTGAATAACAGAATAAATGACAGACACATGATCTCCAGAAATTAACTAGTAAAGATAATAAAGTATTTTCCTGGTCTACTTTTTGGTCTTAACTTACACTGTTATTATAACAACATTACAAAAAAAAAACGCGGGACATGACCAGATATTAATAAATATAATTTTTCATACGTACAAATCAAGTTGATCGAGTTACCTGGACTCATAATATTCACATATTAGTATAATCCTTAATATATATTTCTCAAATTATTGCTTTAATAGTAAGCATAGGTACTTGGGTACAGGACATTTTTTTTACCCTACCCTTTTTTTCCAAAATCTGTTATATTTTCGTTTTCTCACTTTCGTATTATTTATTTTTTTCGCGTCTGTCTGTACGTGTCATTAGAACATAAATACACTACAAATTACTTGGTTTTGCTATTTACTATCAATTCCAAGTTTACTATCCACAGCGGTCACGGATATATATTACTAAAGAGATAGAAAACGAAAAAATAACGGATATTGGAAAAAAGGGGGAGGGTAAAAAAAATGGTGACATCCCATTAGTCTGACAACCATTATTCGGACAGCCCAATACTCCGACAACATGTACTATTCTGACAGCCCATTATTACGACAACCCATTACTCCGACAGCCCATTATTCCGACAATATGCGTTTTTCTTAGTGTATGGATAAATTTTCTCTAAAAAAAAAAAAAAACCAACTCCGCTCTCTGATATTTGTGGTTGTCCGTTTTGATTCCAATTATTTTTTGCATGCGGACATTAATTTTGTCTCAGTATATTGGAGTTGATACACATGATTATAGCAACAGCTCAGTCCTTAACCTCGCCCCTCTTTCGTTTTGCGTGTCTAGTTACTTTATTTATCTTTATATTTCGTTGTTTGTGTGTCTACTATCAGTCTGTGCTGTTCTAGCTGGCTATTTCTTGCATGTGTGTCTTGATCTACCTTCTTTTCACTAGATCTTCGAATCCCCCTTTTCGCGTATCAGGGGAGTGAGGTTCCCCCACTATGAACTACATAAATAAATAATACATCGGAGTTGGAAAACACTACCCGCCCTCTTTGGTCGCAACACTTTCTCTCCTTGTATCACTCATCTGAGTTTTATTTAAATTTATTTTGTTGCAGAAATAATGGGATAAAATAGCGTCAGTCAAAATTAGAAAAACAAACGGAGACAAATACGTACCCAGAACCTAAAAAATAAGAAGACAAATAGGACGAAATATGTGCTCAGAAAAGATGAGCAATTCCAATCATGATCAATCATGAATACGGTATCATGTTCGGGAATGAGAATCCACGAAATACGGAGACAGTACATGTAGCACTTCTAATAGCGATCGTTCAGACATAATCCGAGAGATGACACTCAATATTTTGTTGGGAGACCGATTTTGTATCCTAAGATTATTTTAAATTCTAGAAAGATATGCCTCTTTTTTAATGATTGGTGGAGATGCAGGACTGCATGATGATTTACAACAAAACTTATTACGAAAAACAAATATGACGGACATGAATATTTCGGCAATTTCTATCTAAATATGCATAAGGAAAAGTGATATCGGGTCAGTGACTGTATATGTCATAGAAATATACAGTCAACGCATTTTGACTGCTCAAGTAGAACGAGTGCAGCATAAAAGACAATAACAAACTAGTAGAATAAGACAATGTGTGACATTCTTGTCCTTGTGTCTTTGTCAAATTGTTTAATTGTAAAAACTTAGTAATATGTGTTTTGTGGGAAACTTATTTTTCATTTAAAAATTGGTTTCAAGAAGAAACATATTTAGATATCATTGATTTTAAGAAAGGTAATTTATATGTTAATTCAGAATCGGTGCTCTTTCATTACATGAAGAATTGAAAATGCTAAATACTCAAAAAATCGTATTGTACAGCTGATAAAGTTTAGGATGAGCGTCATTTTTCAATCGAATGCTCACTTCATTATAATTTGAGGGAGGAATTCTTTCGCCATATTTCTAGCACATATCAGAACTTTAAAACGTTAGACAATTATGATTAATTTCGAAGTGAACACAAGAAAACTTTACTATTATGGAGAAAAAAATGAGGATCATATCGTTAGTTCTTTTGAATAATGTAGTACATGTCTGGATACTGACTGTTAATTGATATTAATACGTATTTTTTTTTATATTTTGACTTAGCTCCGATTGTGACTGAGGCTTATAGTGCTATAAATATAATTATATCATATTAGTATTGTAATGTCTTAATGTTGACACAATCATTAGACTGGCCGCCGCTTCGAAAAAGTGGGGGTATACTGTTTTATCTCTGTCTGTCCGTCCGTCCAACCGTCCATCCGTCAGTTCGCCGCCCGTCCCATAACTATTTTCGTTGCATCTTTTTCATAAACTACATTACAAGGATTTCTGAAAGGTTTATTGAAGTCAGTTATATCGTGTGATGCTTTTTCGAACTCATTACTCATTACATGACAGCCAAGTTGAAAACTTTTGTCACATTTTTCTCAGGTACTACAATACCATGATTTCTGATATTTAACTTCAAGGTTTATATAAGTCAGTTAAATACTGTGTAATGCTTTTTCAGATTCACAACTCAAAAACTTTCTATCTACCGAAATATTTGGGCAGGGTATCATCAGTAGCTCGCGCCATCAATGCTTGTTGTTGATTTACATAGATCCTTTAATTTGGAAAATAAAATATTATTTTCTGTTTTATTCTATATACAGATTTCGAATTGAGAATTAACATTGAAAGTATACGAACTACCTTAGCCTTGTATTATATATACGGAGTTATTTCTTAAAATATGTTATTACAAATATAAACGTAATAATACAGACAGACACATTTTATTTTACCCTGATATCCTGATACTTGACTTGATAAGTGTCGGAATTATAGGTTGTCGGAGTATTGGGCTGTCGGAGCAATGTGTTGTCGGACTATTGGTTTGTCAGACTAATTGGTTGTCGAACCAATAGGCTGTCGGATTAATGGGCTGTCGGAATAATGGCGTGTTACCAAAAAAAAACAAAGTTCCGATGATAGTAAGACCCTTATTACTATACACATCCTTGATTCATGACAGTGATATATGCATTATAAACTGTATACAGAAATATACAAGATATTGACTTCTAAATTAACTTAATGTTACCTCAGTTACTGACTCCATGTTGACATTATTGTGTAATGTTGGTGTTAAATGAGATAGGTGTTGAAATTTTTCGTCGAATAACTGAATTTGGTGTGTCGATATCTTCTGATCCTCCACATGCCCCGGGCAAATCCAGAGGCGCTAACCGGGCATTCTTTTGCATCTGACCGAGAAGACTTTCAGAAGGACTGTATAGACGAATCTTTAATTGTTTTAGAACCTTCATCAGACCCGAGTCTTGCATGGAGATGGACACTGATAGACTTAAGTACTGGTACATTGTATTAACGATTTCACTACGAGGAATATCATCATCTTCAGAATGTGAGAGACAAGCAAATCCGCCAGACGACATATCCAGACAGACTTAGTCAATGATGCAAATAATATTCTTGTAGACTTGTAGCCAGACTGGTATATATATATATAAGCAGACTGGTGGACGTGTAGGACATGAAGGCAAACTGTTAGAAACGTAATCTGGCGGGTAAACATGTATATCGACTTGTAAACACGGAGACAGACTGACGGACACATAGAGACCGCGGTTAAAACGTAGTGACTTGTGGACATAGCCAGACTGTTGAAAATCATATGGACAGACTAGGGGTCTATAAGAAAGACTTGTGAAAGTAAAAACAGACTAGTGAATGATTGAAAAACTGGTGAACATGTAGACAGACTTGTGCAAATGTAAATTGACAGAAAATATTTGTCAGCCTAAAAATCTAATTCTAACTCTATTGGGTTTGATTTTCAGACTTACATGTATATGAATACGAAATCTATATTCTTTGGGGGGGGGGGGGGGTATTATGTTGTAGGGCAAGCTAGGGTAACAGTTATCAAAGCCTCCCCTTTTTTCAAATAAACAAATTTTTTTATTAATCTTCATTTTGTCGGATTAGAAATGTTCTATGATCTCATCTATGATTTAAGTATAAACTAAAGGACACTTTTTTACTTGGTTGTGCTATAATGGATTTAGTATTACCATTTTTTTCAGTTAAGAACAAAAATGAAAATAATGGATTATTTAAGGTTCTCTCATTAAAATATTCAACATAATGATTCTTTATTTGCAAAACAAACAAAAAACAATTTTGATTATGGCAAATACATAGACTAAACAAACATAATGAAAAATTGTAAGGTTAAATTAACTGTAATATTTATTTCCAAAATAAATTCAACATCATGTCAGCTCATCGGGTCAATTTAATTAGCCGGTACGATATCGTTGCCTTTACCAATTATTTCACACCACATTTTACACTAGTTTAACAAATAATTCATACTTTTTATACTGATTCAGAAGCGTTGTCTATGTGGTTTATTTATTATAAAAGTTGTAGGTCACTGGGTCATTATCAAACACTACAGGAAATTAAACAATGTATAAATTTGTCTTTGGTATACACGTCTATATACTATACTGACTAATATAAGTTCAGCAGCGCATATTTTAATATATTTCAACAAATAAACAATACATATTGTCTGTGTGTGTGTTACAAGTATGCAAGTGATCTAATTATTACAGGAAATAAATGGAACCATAATGTGTGATTTTCTTTACTTGAAAATGGAAAAACTTGACAGAAATTAAGATAGATTTGACTTGAATGTATCTGTTGTTTTACCTTTTTTGTAAAGCAGTATATTTTGAATTTGTTAATAGTATAGAATTTTTTATTAATCTAATCAAGAACCCATAAAAGGCATCATTTTACAACACAATATGTTAGTATACTAGTATATATAATGCGACGTAGGTAAAGATTTTTCTTTATAAAATATTATCATTTCCAATTTTGATGAAAACACATTATGTGGTCAAGAGGATAGCGTTTAAAAACTAAAAAAATGCTTGCACTTCGCCATTTTTTTAAGTTAAATGGTCAGTTTCATTTGGCCTTATTAACATTATTTAGCCGAGCGTCAATGATGAGTCTTTTGTAGACGAAATACCCGTCTGTCGTGAATGTAAAATTTCAATCCTGGTATTTATGATGAGTTTATTTACCATATTTACAAATATCTTTCTATTAAATATACCAACCGAGCTATAAACTAGCTGTTGGCGCTTTTAATCTTGGTTGCAGTATTGAAAATAAATTGTAAAAATGAAACAATGTTACTTTTCTGGATTTACGTATTCAGCTTCTTTTTTTAGAGTGAATGGCAATATATATTTTTTTTTAAACAAATACATGACAGGGTGCTGCCTGAACTAAAGTGAGGGGTATCTCCAGTCAGTTATTCCCTTTATGGTATATAATCAATAAAAAAAATCCCACAAACGGGGGACCCGGACCCGGGCCCGCCCCCCCCCCCCCCCCAAAAAAAAATGGGGCCGCCTATACCAACCGAGCTATACACTAGCTGTTGGCGATTTTAATCTTGGTGTTATTTAACATTTGCAGCTATTGAGAATAAATTGTAAAAATGAAACAATATTACTTTTCTTAAAAGAGGATTTACGTATTCAGCTTCGTTTTTAGAGTGAATGGCAATATATATATATATATATTTTTATATATTTTTTAACAAATACAGGACATGGTGCTGCCTGACCTAAAGTGGGAGGTCTTTCAAGTCAGTGAATCCTTATATAGTATATAATCAATAAAAAAATCCCACGAAAGGGGGACTCCCCCCCCCCCCAACTGGATCCGCCTATACCAACCGAGCTAAACACTTGCTGTCGGCGCTTTTAATCTTAAGCTATTGAAAATAAATTGTAAAAATGAAACAATATAACTTTTCTTAAAAGAGAGTTTAAGTATTTAGCTTCGTTTTTAGAGTGAATGGCAATATATTTTTTTTCTTTTAACAAATACATGACAGGGTGCTGACTGACCTAAGGTGGGTGGGGGTCTTTCAAGTCAGTGATTCCCTATATAGTATATAATCACTAAAAAAAATCCCACGAGAGGGGGACACGCCCCCCCTTCCCACTGGATCCGCCTATACCAACCGAACTATACACTAGCTGTTGGTGCTTTTAATCTTGGTGTTATTTAACATTTGCAGCTATTGAGAATAAGTAAAAGAGACAACGACTCGAAAACAAGCAGACGATAGACGAAGGCAATTGGGTCTTCAACGCGGCGAGAATTCCACGCAAAATACGGATATAACAGAAAATGTTCTATAATTGCCGATCCGACACATGTATTGTAACTATCCATGCACCCATCGATTCAATCGAAAAACTCGACGTACGACCTTCGACAATAAACCAACACATGCGAAATGTATATACGTAACAATTTATAAAATGTCCCGATGTGACAAAATGTGAAACAATAGCCTAGAGTATGTAAAAACAAGAACAAAACAAAAAACAAAATTTGATAGAAAGCAACCATTGCATCCCTGAAAAATAACTTTCAATTCAGAAACTCAAATGTATTACGATCTTAGAAATCTTAGAATTCATGGCTATAAAGCTGAAGAGAAATGTTTAAGCAAACTGAGCACTATGAGGTTTTGATTTTTTATAAGTATCAACTGCAATTTCAAGCTTATTTTATGACCTCACTTTCATCGAAGGGTATATTAATCTATCGCCTACAGGTTCGTTCGTCTACCCGTTCGTCTGTTCGTCAAGCTATAGATTGGTTTGTCTGGCTATCACCTCGTTCAGTTTTTGAGTTGCAACTGAAACATTTAAGTCAAATATCCTCAAAATTCAAGGTAGTTGGATACATTTTATTATAAAATGCAGAGAGAGATCATCGTTTGTCCTGCTTCCTCTTCCGACATTTTTTTAACTATAAATTTATAGTTTTAATTAATATTTCAGAGGTTGTCTGAACATACAATTGAGATGTTCATGCATGTATTCCTATATATGCATCTTGATTTTTGTCAAATATTCTTAAATGCCAGGAAGTTGAACCTTAACAATTATGTATATAACCAGCATCTATAGAGCTACTCCTACATTTTTTTAAGCAAAGACCTTGATATCTTGTAGGATGCAGAGGCGTATCAAAGGAATGCGGTAGCAGGTGGGCCTCCCCGTTTTTTGTGTTATTGATTATAAAGAGAAGCACTGAAACATGACTGGCACAGGCCCCCTTTTCGGCAGTACTGAGACCCACTTTTGAAAATTTCTAGTTCCGCAACTGGGATGTTTATACGCATAATAGTGATGTGCAAGTCCATATTTAGTCTTAGATACATGATTTGTTTTATTAGTTGTTGGTGGCTTTGAACTAGCTGTCAGTTAACTGCGAGTACTTTGAGATATGTTCCTATAGTGTCTTTTTGTTGGGGATGAACAAGTACCCGGCCACGTCCACTTGTAGTTTTGTCATCTGATGAGTTAAGCCATTTTCAAACGATTTTAATAGTTCGTTCTTATGTTGTACTGTTATACTATTGTCCCATGTTAAGTGCATGGGGTTGGGATCCCGCTAACAGGTTTAACCCCGCCACATAATATAAGAATGTGCCTGTCCCAAGTCAGGAGCCTGTAATTCAGTGGTTGTCGTTTGTTTATGCGTTACATACTAGTATTTTTTTTTCGTTCAATGTTTTATATTAATAGGGCCGTTAGTTTTCTCTTTTGAATGGTTTTACATTGTCATTTCGTGGCCTTGTATAGCTGACTATGCGGTATTGGCCTATCTTATTGTTGAAGCCCGTAGGGTAACCTATAATTATTAATTTCTGTGTCATTTTGGTCTCTAGTGGAGAGTTGTCTCGTTGGCATTCATACCACATCTTCTTTTATATATATATAGGATATTTTTTTCAAATATACATTCATATACATTATAACTAATAATTGGACTAAATCAACTATGGCTGGGGTATTTAAACGTGTCTTATAGACACACATAATTTACGTTTTACTCCTGTATTGCTTTTTGCTAAATGAAATGTATGCAAACCTATGACCGTGTTCACATTGACCTAAATTCGGTGTTGTGTTTGTGTAACTCACACGTAAACTAAACACAATTGCGTTCCCATTGATAAAACTCAATGTTTACATGTAGTTTAAATCATGTTTTACCTACACACAGTCGATAGTCAATGTAGGCCATGTGTAGGTTAAGTGTACACAAAACTGCATTTAGGACATTAGTTTTATCGTGTAAATATTTAAGGAGGAAACTATTTTTGAGTAAAATTGATATTTTTGATAATTATTAGTTGTCTAAATTTTACAGATTTTTTTTTTGTTAAAAAAAATTAACGTACTTTATTAACCCCTAATCAAGACTCAAAGCAGCATCATTGCCGAACCCATAAGGCAGCAATCAATTGATTTTCGGGGGGGGGGGGAGCTATTATAGTCGAGTATAAAACATAAAGGCAAGGGGGTGGGGGTGGTGAGCTATGGATTTTGTTTTGGAAACAAAAAATGTTTCCAGTTTTTGGCCCTGAAAAAAAATGTTTGTTTCACCCTCAGCTGCCACTATATATAATGCTAAAATTGATTTCGACTTGTCACCAAAATTTGTCCTAAAAAAAATCAAAAGCTCACGTCACCCTCCCCCTCCACAAAAATTTAAGTAAATAGTTGCTGCCTAATTCATTTGAAAAGGTCTTCCCGAATCGACTTGACGTACACAGAAATATTCGCCACTGGTCTTTACTCAAAAAACGATTCACGCATATATGCATGACTAAAAAAAATGTGAGGTAAATGATCTGTTTGTCTAGTATCTCAGTTCCGTTAAATAACACGTAAAATAAATTAAAAAAACGTTACCCTATTCCTTTACCAAATATTCCTTGGAGAAGAAAAACCATTTGAAACTAACAGAAAAGATAAAAATGTAGTGATCCATATATCTAAATCCTTTTTTTTTCGGCTGTAAGCACGCTGTTGCAGCTAACGTTTTCTAATGCGTTATCGAGACATCTCTAATGATATTCAAACTACTGCAAATTATAAAAATGGCTTTCATAAAGTAGCAACCACTTAACTTACGTACGTTTTTATTCCTTTTTTTTCGATGCTGGTGATCAAACACTTTTTTTTTTTTCAATATTTAACACTATAATGTATGGGGAAACTCTTGATTCAGAATAATTTTTTTTATTATCTGTATGACCTTTTTTTTTCTTCTATCAAATTGGGGATCGGAATATTTCCATTCCCATCCCCCACCCCTCTTTTGAAGTCAAATAGTTGTTCTCTTACCGCTAGAAAAAAATTTCAAAAATTTTGAATTCAGTTCTACGTAATGAACATTTAAATGACATATAGTTTACAAGTGGGAACAAATCTTATGTACAGGTAGCTAAACAAGGTGTATAGATGTGAACAAATGTAATGTGAAACCAGTGTACACTACACTAAACTAATTGTAAACATGTTTACTCTACACGGCGTTTGGTGTGAACACGGCCTATGTTGTTTTATGCAGTGGTGTCACAAGGGTGATGGGGAGGGATCTTCTGCATGCATATGTAGTTCCTAAAATTTTATACTATATTCATTTAAATCTAAATTACCCGGCATAGTTTTCTCGTTTGAATTGTTTTACATTGTCTTATCGGGGCCTTTTATAGCCGACTATGCGGTATGGGCTTTGCTCATTGTTGAAGGCCGTACGGTGACCTATAGTTGTTAATATTTGTGTCATTTTGGTCTTTTGTGGATAGTTGTCTCATTGGTAATTATACCACGTCACCTTTTTTATGTAGTCTTTCTAAAACATTCGATGAACATCTTTTCATTTTCGCCAATACATTATTTTTTTTCATTCGCCCAAATTTTAGATACATGGCGTAAACACACACTAGTTAATTAATAAAAAAAACACACTTCTTTCTGCTATTTGCACCCGCCTTGTTCGCCATGAGACATGAATGTGTGATAATCATATATAGGCGGTATGATATAACTTATAATTTTTTGTGAACGGGATGACGATCGGAATTCATTTTTGTTAACTTCGGAAATTAGTACATACATGTACATGTAAAAAAAAAAGTTCTTATTAATAATCGTGTCAAAAATATCGCTCTAATATATATTTTGACAACCTGGCAGTCAGCACTGTTCTTCTTTATAATTCTTAAATGTATCACCCTACGCGACATGCGTTGCGGTAGAAATAAAACTTTTTCATGGGCGTCCGAACGTGTCCGTGTTTCTGTCCAGCCACCTCTCATGTAAAATTCTTTGTCAATTGTGAATCAAACTAATATCAGAGATGAATCGTCACAAATGGCTCGGACCAGTATTGAATTTCAACATTTTTAAAAATATTCGATCTCTCTCTTGCACCGATTATTATTACTATTATCATCATTATTGTCATTATTATTACAAACCTCTACTGTTCGCTATTTATATACACATGTTATAAATTGTCATAATAATTGTTGTTCCTTGCAAATAGGCTGCTGTCGTTTTCATCTGGCGCAGAAATAACTGGTTTGTGTGTGTGTGTGTGTGTGTGGGGGGGGGGGGGGGGGGGGGGGTCCAGTCTGTTGGGCTAGTAGAGAGAAAACTCAAGTGAAATTGGTAAATGGCTATCGCAGTTTTGCGGTGACCATTCCTTCCCCCATGAAATCGAGGATTGCTTCACGTTTGACATTATATCTGACGCTCGAAGCCGTCATCCATGCATTCTAAGATGTTGTACTTGTATATGCTGAACTTCAAGTTAGCCATCTCATTGCTGGTCGGCTGCACGCGTTGAAAACTGTAAGAATAACGGTGCAGTTTTTCATGGATGTAAACAGAGTGCTTTTATCTTAATTTTACTGGTATGTTTTTAAACAGTTATACCATTGGCATTGTCCCACGTTAGGGCGATGGTTGGGATCCCGCTAACATGTTTAACCCCGAAACATTATGTCGGTAATGTGCCTGTCCCAAGTCAGGAGCTTGTTATTCAATGGTTGTCGTTTGTATATGTGTTTCATATTTGTTTTTCGTTCATTTATTGTACAAAAATTAAGCCGTTCGTTTTCTCGTTTGAATTTTTTTACATCGTCAGATAGGGACCTTTTTTAAGCTGATTATGAGGTATCGACTTTGCTCATTGTCGAAGGCCAAATGGTGACCCATAGTTGTTAATTTCTGTGTCATTTTTGTCTTTTGTGGGGAGTTGTTTCATTGGCAACCATACCACATCTAAATTCTTTTTTATAATCCTGCTCGGAAGCCTACTTTCACCTCCTCTTGAGTATGTTACAACAGTTATATACATGTTATGATTGACAATTTATAACTTATGTACTGGCTAACGGAAGAGATTTATAATGATCAAAACGACCCTGTAAGTAACATGTACACAAACAACGCAAATGAAACACAAATTCGGCAAAAAAGAAATTAAAAAAAATCAGCGAAAAAGAAATGCAGATCAGACCTGTGCAAATGATGAGTAATCAATGGTAGCGTTAAATTAGAATTTGAATGTTATGGTCCCATATCATGGTTTAAAAGAATTAGGGACCAAAAACTGGCCATAATAAGCAAAACAACGTTTTTCTGGTTTCCGGACAATAACTTGTGTAAAAGTGTATTGATATCTATAAAATTATACTACAAATATTTGCACAAGGGAGGGAGGGTTGGGTTTTATTTTGTTGGTTATAGCTCAAACCGTTCAGGAGTAAAGTGCAAACAAGAATGTAAACACAATACACGGATGCCCAACTCGCACTATCATTATCTATTTTCAGTAGATAGTGAAATTGGGGCCAAAACTCTAATTTGGCATTAAAATTAGAAATATCATAGTATAGGGAAAATGTGTACTTAGTTTCGAGTTGATTGGACTTCAACTTTATAAAAACTACCTTGACCAAAAACTTTAACCTAAAGCGGGACAGACGGACGACGAACAGACGAATGGACGCACAAAGCAGAAAACATAATACCTCTCTGCTAGCGTTGGTGAAGAATACAAATGGGTATTTTTAATGATTTTCGGAATATCAGTATACTAGTAATAATATCTATAATTTAAAGCACAAGATTCATAAGACCCAGAGGCCCCCTCCCCATTTTTGTGGGAACAAAATGGTTGATTGTATAGGGAATCACTGAATCATGAATGGAGCGCCCCCTTTTAGGTCAGTCGACGGGCCCCTCCTTATGAAAAATTATGCATGGATCCGCCACTGAGGTTTCATTCCACAAAAGAAAGGTTGGGTCGATTTAGGGGTTAAGGATATATTGCTTAAAATTGTTATAATAATAGAGGCCAAAACAAGACTTTTTGAATACTTTGTAAAACCTAGATAGTTATTAATCAAAGAAACAAAAACCCTTTACTTCTCCGAAATCATTCCAACTGAAAATGTCAGTTTAGTTGTATACATAGAGATGAACGCGTTACGGACATAATTTTGCATTTACTAATCAATACTTGTTGAGTTGTACAATTCATATTTCACTAACTGTTTTTCAATTTTCACTGAAGTTATATAAATATAATATATATGTTCGTGTTCCTAAATTCATGTCTTTAATGTGTAAAGATGTTTAGTAACTTTTTATCACAGTAGTATTGTCAGTTAAAATATTTTGGTTAATCTTTGGTGATGTATTTTTTTCCCTTAAGTTAAAGGTACATAGAGCAATATGATCTCTTTTTAAAATGCATCAATATACTTTTCTATTGAACCGTCTAAAATATATTATAAGCTTATATAACACATTCACCTTTTAAATAATTTCAATACATCAGTTTTATTTAAAATTAAAGATAATTCTTCTTCTGAACACCCCCCCCCTTTTTTTTCTTCTTTTTTTTATATGTTGTATTGAAAAGAAAGGATCTGAATCAGAATTTACATCTATTTTTATCTGTGATCATGTTTCGTTGAACGCAGCTGTGTACCTAGTTGCATGGGGTTGATATAAATGACATGTTAATTGGAAGTTATGCAGTTACTGATAAGTTTCCTTGTCAGTTTTACTGGATAATTTAAGAGTGTTAAGGCCAATTCAGACTGGAGCGTTGTCAATGTGCACAACTTGTGTTTTTAAATTATAAAATTTCAATAGCAAGGTCAACATTCCAAAACTGAATGATTACCTTTGGAAGACAAAAGTTTAGTCGGAAGAATAGCCTGCTACAATATTGTACAGATGCTCGAAAAGCATCTTTAACTGTTGTTTTTGGGAGAGGAGTCGTCAAAATTATAAAAGAGGATGTGTCAAATTCAGAGGCGGATTTAGAGGGGACCAGGGAGCCCCCCGGGTTTCTGGGGGAAGTTTGGTTGATTATATAGGGAATCACTGAAGCATGACCAGAGTGGACCACCCCCCCTAATCTTAGGCAGTCAGTGTGCCCCCCACGTATAACATTTCTGGATCCGTTAGTTAAATTCCCTATTCTCATACTATATATTTTTCTTATCATGGAACTTAATGCATTAATTCCCAGGGGAAGGCTATAGGGATAGCTTGAATAGGTCTTTCAAGCTTCATTAATATATGAAAAGGGTGGGAAATTTAAAACGGTCAGGGTTATTTCTAATTAAGTGTCTGATGCTAGTAGTATTTATCGTGTTGCGGTTAAAACCACATTAAAATTTTGTAAATGTGTCAGATGTTTCCGGCATTATTTGTAAATTTGCACCCATTTGACATCAAAAATAGACTGTAGGAATTTGCAAGTGTCGATAAGCTTTGTTTTAAAAATGTTTTAAGAGGGAATGGCAATATGTAGCGCAAATCAGATCATTATATAGGTGTAGGTCTCCATTTTGGTATATAAATATCTGGAAATATACATAGACATGTATATCATGTTTAAACAAAAATATACATTAGAAAAGGGACAGGTTATAAGCAGATCCGGGTGGGTGGGGTTAGGGGGGGGGGGGGGTCGACGGGGTCGCCCCCCCCCCCCCATTTCCTGAAGAAAAGGGTTGATTATATAGGAAATCACTGAAGCATGACTAGAGCGCCCTCCCCTTAAGGTCAGTCATTGCCCCAAACCCCTAATGAAAAGTTCTGGATCGCCACTGCAGGTATATGGAGTCTTAATGGCTGACATCTACCTCCAAATAAATGAACAAATTAAATTCAAGATTAAACGGCCTTTTGGGAATAACTTTTTTGAAATGCCTATTTATTTTGATATTTATAAACATCATACAATAATATTTCAATAAAATCTTACTCGCAATGGGGATTCCTTGAAAATAAAGAGAAATTGTCTTTCAAATGACAGCACGCAGAACATGTATCTATATACATGTATGTTACTGTACGGCTTCGTTATCGATCCGTAGCATACCACATCGTCTTGGTTACATGTATATGCATAATTGTGTAAATTATGTTTGCATTTTAACCCGTTTGGGTATTATGGTTTGCAAAAAGATTATCAGCTAATTAAACTACTTATTTGGGTTTTTTGGGCCGCTAATTTGGGCTTAAATTTTATTTAAAAATTACCAACTTGACTGCCAAAAAAAATCTAAAAATGTATATATTATAGTCCAGGCATGTTTCATATTAAAGAATTCCCATAATCAAGTTCTTATCAATATTAAAGTCAAACATCGAGTAAGAAAAGAGAAGATAAATGTTTAAGTATCGAGTTAACAAAGTAGGTTCACATTGTCGATCGGACTCAATCAAACACTGATCGATGAAGCCACCAGAAGATTGATTTGACTCGTTCAACGAAAGTGTTCGGGTGTCTATCTTGCTTGACACTGATTCCAATTTCTATGCGATAACCTTGAAAGTCAATAAAATTCGAATAGGTATCAAGAAGTAGAATCCATGCACTAGATATTCTTCGGGAAATGTTAGTATATATATAGAGAGATCAAGAAAGGTCATCATACAAATATTTGAGGTAAACGGACAGAAAGTCACAGGACAAAAGTCACAGGACAAAAGTCACAAGACAGAAAGTGAAAATTTGATAGGACAAACTAAGTCACACTTACAATCAGTCACGCCGTTGCCGAGGAGGCATTAATTTTTAACCTTGTCTGTTCGTACGTATACGTAAAAATGTACTAATCTTATCGGGGCCTTTTATAGCTGACTAGGCGGTATGGGCTTTGCTCATTGTTGAAGGTCGCATGATGACCTAAAGTTGTTAATGTCTGTGTCATTTTAGTCTCTTGTGGACAGTTGTCTCATTGGCAATCATACCACATCCTCTTTTTTATAATAAGTACGTTCAAAAAATGTATCCGTTCTTTAACTTTAGTTTGCCTTAACCAAATGTAAGAATCTCACACACAATGCTTATCACCACATAACACATATCAAGTTTGAATTTTGGTCTCAATAATTTTCACCGTTCCAGAGTTATGCCTTTTACAAATATGCAAAATTGCTGAATATTTCGTTTCCTGTCTCTAACTCAAATTTGCCTCAACCAAATGTTATGAAGTTTAAAAATGCTTACTGCCACAAAACTCACATCAGGAACACACTTTTAATGTTCTTGATTTATGAGCCTTTATAACGTCTTATGCAAGCGGGGGGATTATCTGCATTTGGCCCATGCACACATTCCCTATTTAGTTTTTTTATTAAGTGTTTTCTTTTTCAAAGAAAACTAATCTCAGAACTAAATTGTGACTATTTTGCCAAGTGACTTTTTGTCCGTGACTTTTTGTCTAGTGACTTTCTGTCCTACATATTTTAATGGTCAGTACTTGATAAGCTTGACTTTTACTTGATAAATAAATATATACGACGCTTGGAGCTCAATGCCATTAATCTGCGTTTTATCTGTTTTCTAGATTTATTCGAACAATACTTCTTTATCACTGGCTGACTACTGCCACCATTAATAAATCCAAACCTGACTTATATTCGACTCTACCAAACTCGATCGCCTTTTGATTCCTATACTTAACCATGCACATGCACGAGTACAAATGATCGCTACAAGACTCTATGAAAGATATCCACATAGATAGGAAGATGTGGTATGAGTGCCAATGAGACAACTCTGCATCCAAGTCACAATTTATAAAAGTAAACCATTATAGGTCAAGGTACGGTCTTCAACACGGGGCCTATGCTCACACCCAACAACAAGATATAAAGGTCGATAAAAAATTACTGGTGTAAAACCATTCAAACGGGAAAAACCATCGGTCCAGGTCTGATCTATATATATATAAAAAAAAACGATAAACGAGAAACACTCTTTCGATCGAGGTATAATATATATCTGTTATTAGGGGCTGAAGGGTCCTGCCAGTCCATTCCATTATTCAAAATATTCATTTCATTATTTAAAATTGGCTATTTTTCAATGTTCACGCGTAATTCGTTAGTTTTCTCGTTTGAATTGTTTTACAATGTCTTATCGGGGCCTTAAATAGCTGACTATGCGGTATGGGCTTTGCTCATTGTTGAAGGCCGTACGGTGACCTACAGTTGTTAATGTCTGTGTCATTTTGGTCTTTTGTGGATATTTTTCTCATTGGCAATCATACCACATCTTCTTTTTTTATATTTCCTCATTTTTACGCATGTTGTTGCATTTAGGTCCTCCGTAAACCCTCTTATAGTCATTGTGAATCAAAATATAGCTATAGTGTCACAGTCAATTTTTTTTTTATATTTATTTCACTATTCACCGCTTCGATTTGAATAATGAAACATAAACCATTTTATTATTCATCATTCATTTTTTAATATTGAATAGTGAATAGTGAACTATGAATAATGGACGTACTTCAGCGCGGTTCATATATGATATATGGGTAGGCCCAAATTGAATACTAACTTTTTTGCAATCTTTATAATGTTCATGTCGTGTTTTTGATACTTTTCGTATTTCATCGAGCACCCATAATATTTCATAATTGAAGGATGGCTAAAATATAGAAATAAGAAATATATTGTTTATTTTCAAATACCACAAATATCTGCCAAAGACCAAACGACGGTAAATTAAACAAACAAGTTGATAGACGGCCTTCAACAATGAGCAAAAGCCATAAAATGTAATAAATTGTTAGACAATTCAAACGAAGATCACCAACAGCCTTCGGTATGTTATGATAAAACATGATAAGACAGAAAGCAAAAAATCAGGTCCCTGAAAATTTGATTTTACCCTGAACACAGACTTTAATTTTACATGTGACAGAATCACGTTGTTTTATACTTCGTGCTTAAGAAAAGAGACATATGCATGGCCCAGAGGCGGATTTAGAGGGTTTTTTTTTAAGTTGGCAGCCCCCCCCCCCCCTTTCCCAATTTTTGGTAAAACAAAAATGGTTGGTCAAACAGGGAATTGCCGAGGCATGATTGCAGCGTACCCCTCTTCGGCAGTCAGTGATCCTCCCCCTTATGAACATTTCTAAATCCGCCACTGCATGCATGGCAAATCAGAAAATAAAAGTCAGGAATAAAAGACCAGTTTAAAAATCTTTGTTTTCTACTAACACTGTCTATATTTTAAAAAGAATATTTAAGATAATATCTTATTTGAAAACTATTTACTAGTAGGTTTGTTTGAAATTGGTGAGAGAAAACAATGTTGCAGGGAGAATAAAGATTTTCATTGAACTTTATATTTCACTCTAAGTCATAAGCCCTGATTTTACACATAATTTACAGTTTTATCTCAGCATGTTATCAGTAATCTGTTACATATATAAACTTTGTGGTCACACTTTCTCTATGGTTCACTAATTGTAACCAGATGTATGTTGACTAAGTAAACCTCAATGTAAACTGTTTTTATCAGAAATTGTTTTGTATAATTGGTATGTCCCTGTCCTTCCACAGGTTTCATTGTATTTTCTGCTCTCTCTGGTCAAAAATATGATGATTTTGAAAAAAATCTGGGACTATTAGACCCCGTTTACACTGACAAATAAGATCGATCTTATCGAACGCGGCCCTTGTCTTTTTAAGATCGATTCAAATAAAGATCGATTCAGTTTCGTTGCCAGTGTAAACAGGGTCTTATACTATTAGTATAATAGTCCAGATAACATTTATAATAAGAAAAAAATACAAGATTGATAATGAAAAAACGAATATTTATTTTCTATTCCTTGTATTTCTTAATCTAATTTAATTTAATAAAATGTATGGAAAAAAAAATCTAGATAAATTTCTCATTAACTTAATGACTTCCTATTTTTTTAAACTATTGTTGAAGTGAATTCAGGAAAAAACAAAGATGTACCATAAACAATTATTCCAGCATCGACAAAGGATCTGATATATATATATATTTTCGTGCGTAAAAATTAACTCTTAAGTAGGCACGAGGTATGCATTGCCCTGCCTGTCTAGTTTGTTTAAATGATCAAACAAACTTTCAATTCCAAGTGTAATACGTAGCTGTAATTAATAGAAAACAAAAACTAACCGATCTTGGAAAAAGGGGGAGGGCTTAACAAAAATATTGTCCTTGATCTATGGATTCATTTTTTATTTATTTTAAATTTTAGATATTGATTGAACTTAAACATACTTTGGAGTAAAGTAGTTTTGAGATTTTAGCTACCATTTATTTTACTTAAACTGCGGAGTCCTTGGGACTTTTCTGCGTGACAATTTCTTTTTGGCTTACGGTAATTCATCTTCTTGAATATTTTGTTTTCTTGGGAAAAAAGTTCTCCCTTGATGTCTTTAGCAAAGGTTTTAGGTCCAAAGTTGCATTCAATTTCTCCTGATTATAATTTTGATAGACACCCTTGACCCTAAACAAGAAAATCTGGAATAGGTGCAAAATGAAGACTTGCTGACAAGAAACCTGTATTTGAAAGACAATCTACTGTAACATTTTTTGCAAGTGTCTGAACGGTTTATTCAATTTCATTTCATTTTGAATATTTTATAAGTTAGTATAAACTATACGAAGATTTCAATTGAACAATTTGTTTAACTTTAAAAAATCATCAGAATTAATTAATCTATAAGTAAATTTGATAATTTCCAAGCTGGAAACGTTACAAGGTTTAAAGAAAATCCATAAAATAGGGTAACAAGAATTCTGATGATTTGTGACCATAACGAATCACCTTCACAATGTTATTCTATGAAACCCTACTATAGAAAATTCAAAAAGGTTCTATACGGAACTAGATACTAGCTTTTGATCATAAACAAGGTTCTATCCAAGTTTGGCAGAAATCAATGACAGTTTGAGAAGGTTATTATCATTTTTAAACCTTTTACCACAGAATGAATATTTGTGGAGGCCGCAACCAACTACGACGGAATGTAGGATGGCTATGTATCGCTATTGCGACTAAAGTTGCAGGCTCGACAAAAAGGGAGTAATATTAAAAACAAGAAAAATATCTGAAAAAACTGAAGAAAATAAAACATAGTAAATTAACTAACATGCGATACAAAATTTCAAGAAATTCCATCAAGTAATATGGGAGAATATTACAGCACACACAACTATATAAATCGAGATATAAATGTTGAAAAATAAACTTTGAAGTCCAAAGAGAATTTGAGCAAACTGGATTTTATGACAATATGCACATGACTTTGTTTCATTTTAAGATAACAAATCCATATTTATTTAAGTACAAATGCAGTAACAGCAACACATGATTTTCAAAAACTTGAAAAACATGAACTTGTTTCAGCTACCTGTATTTACCTATCTGGTTAATTAGTATGATTGTTTTGATAAGCATTCCTTTTTGTTGTAATAACTACTTGCACCTTTTTTTTTTTGGCATTTCTAAAGATATCTTACATATGTCTTCCTATGTAAGTCAATAAAGGCATATTGCCAAATTCCATTTCTACAAAAACTGAGGTAAATATGTCATTTGATATATAACATGGTGTAGCTTTTGGTGTCAATTTTTCAAATAGTTAATTTATGAATATAACCATATCAGTGATAATTTATGTCAGCACAAAAAGTCTGTTTGAAGATTTTGTACCATAAAACACCTGATGAACAGTTCTTTCATGTCTTCTCAGGGAATCTTTTGATTTGTACGTCTTTGTATATTCTTCACATCTTTCATCTGGGCATCAGTATTATAGTCATATATCACGTAACAGCAGCAGTGATTGCATTTATATCACCATCGATAACGTCGTTGTTCTCTTCATAGTCACTATGATTATTTAAATTTTGCTTGGATTGAGCCACATGTGTACTATGTTCACTGCTTGTTGTTGCATTTTGTTCATTCATTTGTGACGTTTTTCGCATTGTAGATAGCGTTTTTTGTTGCATGATTTTCCCTCAGTTTTAGTTTGTAACCCGGAATTGCTTTTTTCCTTATCGATTTATGAATTTCGAAAAGCGGTATACTACTGTCACCAGTTTCTCTAAAATGAAATCACCAGCGTCGATTCTGAAATTAAGCAATCCTTGGAAATTTCATTGTTGGTTGATACGGTTTAGCATCACATATACTGGCAACTGAGGGTGAAAAAACATATTTTTTTTGTCAGGGTCAAAAACAAATTATTTATTTTTCTCCAAAAACTGGAAACAAAATTTTGTTCTCCAAAAAAATCCATAGCCGAAGTTGAAGCCGCCAATTTTCATCTCCGCAAAACATAACAAAATTCATTATCCATGCAACTACTGACTTGTTTGTACAGCTCCTTGTATTGTTTGAACAGTAACCGACACAGTTGTTGGTTTACCTGTTTCAGTAGTCCTCATTATTGTCATAAGCATTGGTATCACGAGTAACGCTATGGCTAATAAAAAAGGATGAGGGAGTCCAAAATTTGATGATGTGCCAAATCCAGAACTATCCTCAAATGAAATTCGTGAAAAAGGAAATAAATGAATATTGTATTCAACGTTAAGATGAATTGATGATTATTTGAAAGCATTTTTCTTCATTTTATTACTATACCCTTTATGGATACTTTAGTACCCGAGTATTTGTTACCGGTTAATGCATGTTTCTTGATTTTTTTTTAATTTTAGTTTGTCTTTGGCGTATTGGTTTTATCAAAGGTACCTTGCCCATATTGCTTAGTTCATATAATAAAGTTTTTATGACAATGATTTATTTGAAATTTTAAAGTACTATATGGTGTTGTTAGATTCAAGGAAATAGTTATGTTCACAAGAAATCTTTGTGAGTTTTGTACTTTACCCGAGTTGCCTCGTTGATTGCAAATTCATACTCCATTGCACACCTACTCTTGGTTGTGAATCTTTGTGGAGTGGATTTGTTTTGGATATGTAAATTCAGTAGCAAGTAAGTTTAGTGCGTCGGATCTTTTGATTTTTGCCTGTTATGAAATTAGCATCACAGACTTCAATATGCTCTGTCACTGTCAATTTTCTATTTGTCAATGATCAGCAGATATCCAATTTCATGACTAAAAAAGTAGAGAAGGATTCAAAAGTTGTGTCTGAACTTTAAGATTATATATATTTTTCATTTTCTAATAATCGATTTGCTTCATACTATCATTTTAGATTATTGAAGGACCTTTTCCCCAATTCTGAAAATACACTTTTAATAAAAACTGATCAATTTGATTTAAATTGACTAATGATATTTATGAGACACGAGTAAACCCAAAGGGTGGCTGGGGTATAGAAATATGGTCACTTGGTCTTCTCCCGACCGGCAGTAAAACGCTTGCCGAAGTGGGGCGTCCGATTGGCTGTGCGGGATGTATCAAGTTCGCAGTCACGTCTGGTCAGAAGGGGACGTTAAATCCGATGCCTCGTGTAAAGAGAGTGCCACGCTCTTTGAACGTTAAGAATCCTTGCAACAACTCTTTGAGGTGTCCGTAGGTAGCCACGCTTTGAAAGTTAAGAATCCTTGCAACAACTCGTTAAGGGTTCCGTAGGTGACCTGTTGCAAGGCAAAATTTCTGTCCCTATCCAATAAACCCTCCTTTTTCAGTGGAAGTCCAAATTTACCTGACCATCATGCCATATAGCCTCAATTGTATCAACCTACCTATTGTATTTATTGTGAACTTGTTCCTAAATATGCATGAAATATTTGCCACTGGACGTTAAGCAACCAACAATCAATCAATCAATGAGACACGAGTAATAATTTTATGTTGTGTTTGTACTTTTTACTTCTTTCCAACATACAATTTCAGAGGCATTATTATCGACAATTACAGGATCAACCGACCGTGCACGGGCTGTTTAGCCTGTCAAGGTAGTTATCCCAGATGCTAATGAAGACCAAACAACAAATTGGCCACAGCCTTTAATATTATTATTCTCATAATTTATACATGTTGTATATAACTGAAAAATGAAGTTACCCGCATATCGCGGATAATGGCAACCGTACTGTCATACATATAATAGTAACTGAAAGAGGGACGAAAGATACCAAAGTGATAGTCAAACTCAAGTATCGAAAATTAACCAACAACGCCATGGCTAAAAATGAAAAAGACAAACACACAAACAATAGTACACATGACACAACATAGAAAACTAAAGAATAAACATAGGATTAAAACAATTTGGAAATCACCGTGGGAACACCTATGATGGATCGAAACCCTTACATTGTTCATCTAGATCTATAGTAAATGATCCTATTCATAAAACAAAATGTGTTTTGATGCAGCGAATTATGCCAGATTGACAGTGAAACAGAATAATGATTCATTGTCAACCGCCATATAATGTAGGTTCGCTGCAAAGCTGAGAGCCAAAAACATCCACTAATTATCAAAGAAAATTTCCAGCTAACTACAAGTAATAAAATTAACGGTACCAATTTTAAAGTTGCTCAGTAAAATCGTAAAAAACTGTACTTTTATTATTTGTGTCGTTGTCTGGTCCTTTTTTGTCTCTTATTTGCTTATCAACAAAACAAAGTAATCTGAAGAAAACTAAAGATTGATTGAATAATTAAAAAAATATAACTTAAAATTAACGTGGAAAGTGTTGAAGACAACGAATATTTTGTCCAACTAAATAAGTATTCAAATAAAAAAATCGGCAACTGAAAACACAAACAAATAAGTTAAACCGAGTACATGGGCAGGATTCGCGTCGAAATGATGGTTCAAACAAAATCCGTTTGAGTGAAAAAGACTTTTTCATCTTCAAAAGAAAGTATGGCAAAAGGCAAAAATAAAACCTGCCATATTAAACAGAAAGAACAAAAAAGTGTTCAAAAATCTATGAATTTAAGCTTTGAAGGAAACAAAACAAAAGTGCTGTTCCTGACAAAAAAAATAAACAATAATAATCTTCCCAGGTAAAACAGTTTAAAATCTTTAGTATGTGCAACAAAATGATGGACTTCTAAATTTTCTTCCTGACAAAAATTTAATGCGATTAAAAAAGTTTGATGATTTTCGAAACAAAATAAACCCAATGCATGAATAATACCCATTAAAAAACATAACTAAATAAGTAAGATATAACTGGAAGAAAAAGAAAATGAAGAAAAAAATAGAATTGCAAATGTTGGTCTCTAAAGAAAAAAAATCAAAAAATTTACAAATTTACAGTAAAATATGAAAAAAATATCAATAAGGTAACATCCGAATGAATATCCAAAAAGTGGTTAAATTGAATAAAAGATCTTGAAATATTTTGATAAAACTGTGGTTGGTTCAAGTTTTCTTCTTGATCAAATGACCGATTTAAGTTAACATAAAAAATTGACAAATTTACAGTAAAATATGAAAAAAATATCAATAAGGTAACATCCGAATGAATATCCAAAAAGTGGTTACATTGAATGAAAAATGTTGATATTTTTTTATAAAGCTATGGTTGGTTCATGTTTTCTTCTTGATCAAAAAACCGATTTTAGGTCACATCAAAAAAATTATCAAAAAATTGACAAAGTTACAGTAAAATATGAAAAAAATATCAATAAGATAACATCCGAATGAATATCTAAAAAGTGGTTAAATTGAATGAAAAATCTTGAAATATTTTGATAAAGCTGTGGTTAATTCAAGTTTTCTTTTTGATCAAATGACCGATTTTAGGTCACATCAAAAAAATTATCAAAAAATTGACAAAGTTACAGTAAAATATGAAAAAAATATCAAAAAGGTAACATCCGAATGAATATCCAAAATGTGGTTACATTGAATTAAAAATTTTGATATATTTTTATAAAGCTGTGGTTGGTTCATGTTTTCTTCTGATCAAATGACTGATTTAAGGTAACATCAAAAAATTATCAGAAAATTGACAAATTTACAGTAAAATATGAAAAAAATATCAATAAGATAACATCCGAATGAATATCCAAAATGTGGTTACATTGAATTAAAAATTTTGATATTTTTTGATAAAGCTGTGGTTGGTTCAAGTTTGTTTTTTTTTTTTGCTCAAATGACCGATTTAAGTTAACATCAAAAAAATTATCAAAAAAATTGACAAATTTACAGTAAAATATGAAAAAAATATCAATAAGGTAACATCCGAATGAATATCCAAAAAGTGGTTACATTGAATGAAAAATGTTGATATTTTTTGATAAAGCTATGGTTGGTTCATGTTTTCTTCTTGATCAAATAACCGATGTAAGGTAACATCAAAAAAATTATCAAATACATTGACAAATTTACAGTAAAATATGAAAAAAATATCAATAAGATAACATCCGAATGAATATCCAAAATGTGGTTACATTGAATAAAAAATCTTGAAACATTTTGATTAAGCTGTGGTTGGTTCAAGTTTTCTTCTTGATCAAATGACCGATTTAAGTTAACATAAAAAAATTGACAAATTTACAGTAAAATATGAAAAAAATATCAAGAAGGTAACATCCAAATGAATATCTAAAAAGTGGTTAAATTGAATGAAAAATGTTGAAAGGTTTTGATAAAGCTGTGGTTGGTACAAGTTTACTTTTTGATCAAATTACCGATTGAAGGCAACATCAAAAAAATTGACAAATTTACAGTAAAATATGAAAAAAATATCAATAAGGTAACATCCGAATGAATATCCAAAAAGTGGTTACGTTGAATGAAAAATGTTGATATTTTTTGATAAAGCTATGGTTGGTTCATGTTTTCTTCTTGATCAAATAACCGATGTAAGGTAACATCAAAAAATTATCAAATAAATTGACAAATTTACAGTAAAATATGAAAAAAATATCAATAAGGTAACATCCGAATGAATATCCAAAATGTGGTTACATTGAATTAAAAATTTTGATATATTTTTATGAAGCTGTGGTTGGTTCATGTTTTCTTCTTGATCAAATGACCGATTTAAGGTAACATCAATAAATTATCAAAAAATTGACAAATTTACACTAAAATATGAAAAAATATCAATAAGGTAACATCCGAATTAATATCTAAAAAGTGGTTACATTGAATGAAAAATGTTGATATTTTTTTATAAAGCTGTGGTTGGTTCAAGTTTTCTTGTTGATCAAATGACCGATTTAAGGTGACATAAAAACAATTATCCAAAAAATTGACAAAGGAGTAAGTTCGGTAAGGGCCATATTTGGCCCCAATTATAAAGTTCATAGTTACAAGACAATAAATGCTTTAAGTTGCTTTAAAGACATGTGAGAAAGTTAAACAGAACTGTTTTTGTCAAAGTTTAATTCTAACACGTTGATTTTTACATCACAAAAAGGTCAAGATAAGGGATTTTTGTGAAATTTGACAAAATCAGCTGGACTTCAACCAAACAAAGGACCAGGAAACATAGAGCGCAGGCGTCGACAAGCTTAATATTCAAATAAGACATGTGAAATGTCTTCACAAACATTATTTTAAAAGATCTTTGTTGTTGACGTATGCGCTCTATGTTTCCTGTCCAATAATCTATGGAAATTTAACCATTTTCATTGTTTTTTTCGTGAAAAATCAATATGAGTACAACTTGTGACGTCATAATGAAACGCAGAATCGTGAAATTTTCAATAAAATGGCTTACATCCTATCTAGTCAGTATATTAGTTATAATTCATCGTGATATTGGTAAATAAATCCGAATTTGAAATTTACGCTAAAAAGGGGGGCCATTTTAGGACCTTAACGAACATACTTATAAAAAAATTGACAAATTTACAGTAAAATATCAATAAGGTAACATCCGAATGAATATCCAAAACGTGGTTAAATTGAATAAAAAATCTTGAAATGTTTTGATAAAGCTGTGGTTGGTTCAAGTTTACTTTTTGATCAAATGACCGATTGAAGGTAACATCAAAAAAATTATCTAAAAAATTGACAAATTTACAGTAAAATATGAAAAAAATATCAATAAGGTAACATCCGAATGAATATCCAAAAAGTGGTTACATTGAATGAAAAATCTTGGAAATATTTTGATAAAGCTGTGGTTGGTTCAAGTTTTCTTTTTGATCAAATGACCGATTTTAGGTCACATCAAAAAAATTATCAAAAAATTGACAAAGTTACAGTAAAATATGAAAAAAATATCAATAAGGTAACATCCGAATGAATATCTAAAAAGTGGTTAAATTGAATGAAAAATGTTGAAATGTTTTGATCAAGCTGTGGTTGGTTCAAGTTTTCTTTTTGATCAACTGACCGATTTAAGGTAACATAAAAAAAATCATCAAAAAATTTGACAAATTTACAGTAAAATATGAAAAAAAATATCAATAAGGAAACATCCGAATGAAAATCCAAAATGTGGTTACATTGAATTAAAAATGTTGATATTTTTTTATGAAGCTGTGGTTGGTTCATGTTTTCTTCTTGATCAAATGACCGATTTAAGGTAACATAAAAAATCATCAAAAAATTGACAAATTTACAGTAAAATATGAAAAAAAATATCAATAAGATAACATCCGAATGAATATCCAAAATGTGGTTACATTGAATTAAAAATTTTGATATTTTTTGATAAAGCTGTGGTTGGTTCAAGTTTTTTTTTTTTTTGCTCAAATGACCAATTTAAGGTAACATCAAAAAAATTATCAAAAAAATTGACAAATTTACAGTAAAATATGAAAAAAATATCAATAAGGTAACATCCGAATGAATATCCAAAAAGTTGTTAAATTGAATGAAAAATCTTGAAATATTTTGATAAAGCTGTGGTTGGTTCAAGTTTTCTTTTTGATCAAATGACCGATTTTAGGTCACATCAAAAAAATTATCAAAAAATTGACAAAGTTACAGTAAAATATGAAAAAAATATCAAAAAGGTAACATCCGAATGAATATCCAAAATGAGGTTACATTGAATTAAAAATTTTGATATATTTTTATAAAGCTGTGGTTGGTTCATGTTTTCTTCTGATCAAATGACCGGTTTGAGGTAACATCAAAAAATTATCAGAAAATTGACAAATTTACAGTAAAATATGAAAAAAATATCAATAAGATAACATCCGAATGAATATCCAAAATGTGGTTACATTGAATTAAAAATTTTGATATTTTTTTATAAAGCTGTGGTTGGTTCAAGTTTTTTTTTTTTGCTCAAATGACTGATTTAAATTAACATCAAAAAAATTGACAAATTTACAGTAAAATATGAAAAAAACATCAATAAGGTAACAGCCGAATGAATATCCAAAAAGTGGTTACATTGAATGAAAAATGTTGATATTTTTTGATAAAGCTATGGTTGGTTCATGTTTTCTTCTTGATCAAATAACCGATGTAAGGTAACATCAAAAAAATTATCAAATAAATTGACAAATTTACAGTACAATATGAAAAAAATATCAATAAGGTAACATCCGAATGAATATCCAAAATGTGGTTACATTGAATTAAAAATTTTGATATATTTTTATAATGCTGTGGTTGGTTCATGTTTTCTTCTTGATCAAATGACCGATTTAAGGTAACATCAAAAAATTATCAAAAAATTGACAAATTTACAGTAAAATATGAAAAAAATATCAATAAGATAACATCCGAATGAATATCCAAAATGTGGTTACATTGAATTAAAAATTTTGATATTTTTTGATAAAGCTGTGGTTGGTTCATGTTTTCTTGTTGATCAAATGACCGATTTAAGGTAACATAAAAAAAAAATATAAAAAAATTGACAAATTTAATGTAAAATATGAAAAAAATATCAATAATTTAACATCCGAATAAATATCCAAAAAGTGGTTACATTGAATGAAAAATGTTGATATTTTTTGATAAAGCTATGGTTGGTTCATGTTTTCTTCTTGATCAAATAACCGATGTAAGGTAACATCAAAAAAATTATCAAATAAATTGACAAATTTACAGTACAATATGAAAAAAATATCAATAAGGTAACATCCGAATGAATATCCAAAAAGTGGTTAAATTGACTAAAAATTCTTGAAATATTTTGATTAAGCTGTGGTTGGTTCAAGTGTTCTTCTTGATCAAATGACCGATTTAAGTTAACATAAAAAATTGACAAATTTACAGTAAAATATGAAAAAAATATCAATAAGGTAACATCCGAATGAATATCCAAAATGTTGTTACATTGAATAAAAAATTTTGATATTTTTTGATAAAGCTGTGGTTGGTTCATGTTTTCTTCTTGATCAAATGACCGATTTAAGGTAACATAAAAACAATTATAAAAAAATTGACAAATTTACAGTAAAATATGAAAAAAATATCAATAAGGTAACATCCGATTGAATTTCCAAAATGTGGTTACATTGAATTAAAAATTTTGATATTTTTTGATAAAGCTGTGGTTGGTTCATGTTTTTTTGTTGATCAAATGACCGATTTAAGGTAACATAAAAAAAATTATAAAAAAATTGACAAATTTACAGTAAAATATGAAAAAAATATCAATAAGGTAACATCCGATTGAATTTCCAAAATGTGGTTACATTGAATTAAAAATTTTGATATATTTTTATAAAGCTGTGGTTGGTTCAAGTTTTCTTGTTGATCAAATGACCGATTTAAGGTGACATCAAAACAATTATCCAAAAAATTGACAAATTGAAAGTAAAATATGAAAAAAATATCAATAAGATAACATCCGAATGAATATCAAAAATGTGGTTACATTGAATTAAAAATTTTGATATTTTTTTATAAAGCTGTGGTTGGTTCATGTTTTCTTGTTGATCAAATGACCGATTTAAGCTAACATAAAAAAAATTATAACAAAATTGAAAAATTTACAGTAAAATATGAAAAAAATATCAATAAGGTAACATCCGAATGAATATCTAAAAAGTGGTTAAATTGAATGAAAAATGTTGAAATGTTTTGATAAAGCTGTGGTTGGTTCAATTTTTTTTTTATCAAATGACCGATTTAAGGTAACATCAAAAAATTGACAAATTTACAGTAAAATATGAAAAAAATATCAATAAGGTAACATCCGAATGAATATCCAAAAAGTGGTTAAATTGAATAAAATATCTTGAAATATTTTGATAAAGCTGTGGTTGGTTCAAGTTTTCTTTTTGATCAAATGACCGATTGTAGGTAACATCAAAAAATTATCAAAAAATTGACAAAGTTACAGTAAAATATGAAAAACATATCAATAAGATAACATCCGAATGAATTTCTAAAAAGTGGTTAAATTGAATTAAAAAATTTGATATTTTTTGTTGAAGTTGTGGTTGGTTCATGTTTTCTTCTTGATCAAATGACCGATTTAAGGTAACATCAAAAAATTATCAAAAAGTTGACAAATTTACAGTAAAATATGAAAAAAATATCAATAAGGTAACATTCGAATGAATATCCGAAAAGATGTTAAATTGAATAAAAAATCTTGAATATTTTGATAAAGCTGTGGTTGGTTCAAGTATTCTTTTTGATCAAATGACCGATTTTAGGTAACATCAAAAAATTATCAATAAATTGACAAAGGTACAGTAAAATATGAAAAACATATCAATAAGATAACATCCGAATGAATATCTAAAAAGTGGTTAAATTGAATGAAACATGTTGAAATTTTTTGATAAAGCTGTGGTTGGTTCAAGTTTTCTTTTTGATCAAATGACCGATTTAAGGTAACATAAAAAAAATTGACAAATTTACAGTAAAATATGAAAAAAAATATCAATAAGGAAACATCCGAATGAAAATCCAAAATGTGGTTACATTGAATTAAAAATTTTGATATTTTTTGTTGAAGTTGTGGTTGGTGTATGTTTTCTTCTTGATCAAATGACCGATTTAAGCTAACATAAAAAAAATTTCAAAAAATTGACAAATTTACAGTAAAATATGAAAAAAAATATCAATAAGGTAACATCCGAATGAATATCCAAAAAGTGGTTAAATTGAATAAAAAATCTTCAAATGTTTTGATAAAGCTGTGGTTGGTTCAAGTTTACTTTTTGATCAAATGACCGATTGAAGGTAACATCAAAAAAATTATCAAAAAAATTGACAAATTTACAGTAAAATATGAAAAAAATATCAATAAGGTAACATCCGAATGAATATCCAAAAAGTGGTTACATTGAATGAAAAATGTTGATATTTTTTGATAAAGCTGTGGTTGGTTCATGTTTTCTTCTTGATCAAATGACCGATGTAAGGTAACATCAAAAAAATTATCAAATAAATTGACAAATTTACAGTAAAATATGAAAAAAATATCAATAAGGTAACATCCGAATGAAAATCAAAAATGTGGTTACATTGAATAAAAAAATTTGAATTTTTTTTATAAAGCTGTGGTTGGTTCAAGTTTTCTTGTTGATGAAATGACCGATTTAAGGTGACATCAAAACACGTATCCAAAAAATTGACAAATTTACAATAAAATATGAAAAAAATATCAATAAGGTAACATCGGAATGAATTTCCAAAATGTGGTTACATTGAATTAAAAATTTTGATATATTTTGATAAAGCTGTGGTTGGTTCATGTTTTTTTGTTGATCAAATGACCGATTTAAGGTAACATAAAAAAAATTATAAAAAAATTGACAAATTTACAGTAAAACATGAAAAAAATATCAATAAGAATGACAGGTCTGTTTTTACTGTCAATATACTTATCTATAAAATATGGCAGATTTCTAAAATTATCAAAAAAGGTATAAAATTTAAGGCAAATGTAGAAAAAATATTATTAAACCAATGACAGGTCTGTTTTTACTGTCAATATAATTATCTATTGAATATGGTCGATTTCTAAAATTATCCAGAAAGTTATATTTATAGGCGAAGGTACAAAAAAATATTATTAAACCAATGACAGGTCTGTTTTTACTGTCAATATACTTATCTATAGAATATGGCAGATTTCTAAAATTATCAAAAAAGGTATAAAATTTTAGGCAAATGTAGAAAAAATATTACCAAACAAATGACAGGTCTGTTTTTACTGTCAATATAATTATCTATTGAATATGGTCGATTTCTAAAATTATAAAAAAAGTTATATTTATAGGCGAAGGTACAAAAAAATATTATTAAACCAATGACAGGTCTGTTTTTACTGTCAATATAATTATCTATAGAATATTGCAGATTTCTAAAATTATCAAAAAAGGTATAAAATTTTAGGCAAATGTAAAAAAAATATTATTAAACCAATGACAGGTCTGTTTTTACTGTCAATATAATTATCTATAGAATATGGTCGATTCCTAAAATTATCAAAAACGTTATCAAGTTGATAGGCAAATGTAAAAAAACATATTGTTGAACCAATGACAGGTATTGTTTTACTGTCAATATAATTACCTATAAAATATGGTCGATTTCTAAAACTATCAAAAAAGTTATCAAATTTATAGGCAAATGTAGAAAAAATAGAATTAAACCAATGACAGGTCTTTTTTTACTGTCAATATCATTATCTGTAGAATATGGTCGATTTATAATTTTATAAAAAAGGTATAAAATTTTAGGCAAATGTAGAAAAAATATTATCAAACAAATGACAGGTCTGTTTTTACTGTCAATATAATTATCTATTGAATATGGTCGATTTCTAAAATTATCAAAAAAGTTATATTTATAGGCGAAGGTACAAAAAAATATTATTAAACCAATGACAGGTCTGTTTTTACTGTCAATATAATTATCTATAGAATATGGCAGATTTCTAAAATTATCAAAAAAAGTATAAAATTTTAGGCAAATGTAGAAAAAATATTATTAAACCAATGACAGGTCTGTTTTTACTGTCAATATAATTATCTATAGAATATGGTCGATTTCTAAAATTATAAAAAAAAGTTATCAAATTTATAGGCAAATGTAGAAAAAATATTATTAAACCAATGGAAGGTCTGTTTTTACTGTCAATATAATTATCTATAGAATATGGTCGATTTCTAAAACTTGCAAAAAAGTTATCAAATTTATAGGCAAATGTAGAAATAATATTAATAAACCAATGACAGTTCTGTTTTAACTGTCAATATAATTCTCTATAGAATATGGTCGATTTTCGAAAATTATTAAAAAGGGTATAAAATTTAAGGCAAATGTAGAAAAAAATATTATTAAACCAATGACAAGTCTGTTTTTACTGTCAATATAGTTATCTATAGAATATGGTCGATTTCTAAAATTATCAAAAAAGGTAAAAAAAAATTAGGCAAATGTAGAAAAAATATAATTAAACCAATGACAGGTCTGTTTATACTGTCAATATAGTTATCTATAGAATATGGTCGATTTCTAAAATTATAAACAAAAAGTTATCAAATTTATAGGCAACTGTAGAAAAAATATTATTAAACCAATGGCAGGTCTGTTTTTCTGTCATAATAATTATCAATAGAATACGGTCGATTTCTAAAACTATCAAAAAAGTTATCAAAGTTATAGGCAAATGTAGAAATAATATTAATTAACCAATGACAGTTCTGTTTTAACTGTCAATATAATTCTCTATACAATATGGTCGATTTCTAAAATTATCAAAAAAGGTATAAAGTTTTAGGCAAATGAAGAAAAAATATTATTAAACTAATGACAGGTCTGTTTTTACTGTCAATATAATTATCTATAAAATATGGTCGATTCCTAAAATTATCAAAAACGTTATAAAATTGATAGGCAAATGTAAAAAAATATTATTGAAACAATGACAGGTCTGTTTTTACTGTCAATATAATTATCAATAGAATACGGTCGATTTCTAAAACTATCAAAAAAGTTATCAAATTTATAGGCAAATGCAGAAAAAATATTAAACCAATGACAGGTCTGTTTTTACTGTCAATATAATTATCTATAGAATATGGTCGATTTCTAAAATTATAAAAAACGTTATAATGGGGTTATTTAACGCTGGTGTAGATTTGATTGATTGATTGTTGAATGCTTAACGTCCAGTGGCAAATATTTCATGCATATTCAGGACGAGAAAACAAGTTCACAATGCATACAATATGTAGGTGTTGCCATAATAGAGGCCATTTGGGATGATGGTCAGGGAAATTTGGACTGCCACTGGGAAATGAAAGTATATTGGATAGGGACAGAAATTTTGCCTTGCAACAGGCCAACTTCGGACCCCTCAGAGAGTTGTTGCAAGGGTTCTTTACGTGTGCAAAGAGCCTGGCACTCGGATTTAACGTCCCCATTCTGATCGGACGTGACTGCGAACTTGACACATCCCGCATAGCCAAACGGACGCCTCACTTAGGCAGGCGTTTTACTGCCGGTCGGAAGAAGACCTAAATTCACCGAATTATTCCATGTAACGTTACCAATAGAATTGCTTGTAATATATGTATGGAAGATCATATTTAGTAATGAATTACAGCATGTGAAGAGATTTCAGTGGTTCAACCATGTCAAGTCAAGACTAATACGTACCTTTAGATTGTTTGACAGTTTATCTATCATTTTTTGTTTGTTCTTGTTTTCTTTACTTTGAATTCCCACATTTTTTGCTTCTTATCTTTTTCTGTTGGTGTATGTCCAGGTATGGTCTCTGCCAAGGCAGGTCTGTCGATTTTATTGGTATTGTCCAAACCAGTACCAGCATTATCGTTCTAAGCTTATTTTTCATTGACTTCCTGCATTCGAAAAAAAATTAGTTCAAAACTGATTAAACTACATGGTACAGGAACTGTAACTTTATAATGTTCCGTAAGGGAGCTACTATTTGACTGACACACATGGTATGTTAAATAAGTATACGAGCAATATTTTTTATCCTATGTGTAGATTATAAATTTCGAACAAAAATCATTTAATATCCGAAACCTTGTGAAAGGACAATTTTTCTCAAATTACTTTATTCTAGATTGATGCAATTAAATACTTAATTATATCACTAGTCATTATACATGTAAAGGACACAAAAAAAGAAATAAATAACATAAGTCACAAAATATTTTAGAAATCAGTTTCTTCGAGCATAACGCGGCATGGGTGTAAGGCTTTTTTTTGGCCTACAATGTATGGCAAATATCGGTTTCTGGCGGATTTGGGGAAGTATTTATGCGTCTGATATCTTGCTTTTGGTCTCGGACAACAGACCGTAGTCCAGTTACCTGACTTGTCAATCTTAATATTTTGTTCTGCATTGTTCCCAATTTTGTTATAACGGTATTTTTAAACTGTGACGACGATTAAACGTTTCCCCTCTCACAATGATATCTTTTGGAATTTATGGTAAATACATGTATGACAAATTTTGATAAAATAAAATTGAACAGACAATAGCTTAGTGTTCATCATGAAAACGATCACATTGATATCAAATAATTTTAAGAACGCACTGTGAGGAGACATTTATACAGGAGCCCCCCCTTTTTTCCCCGAGGCAATGAAAATTATCTGAACAAGCTCATTTCCTGTCGACTTCATAATAATTTCAAACATTTTAATAGACGTCACTCAACTTTTAGCTTATAATTCTTGCTTTTTTAAAGTCATGTTTATTTATTTTTCACCGCGGACCAGAAATATGAAACTTAAAGTTTTTGTTTTTGTGATTTTACTTTTTGTCGTTAGTTTAGTTAAGTCGGTAAATACTCCCTCAAGTCTGAACACGACTGTTTAAATTGGTGATGTTTCATGGTCCGGGATCTACTTGATTTTCAAGTTTAAGAAAACAATATAAAAACTGCATGATAAGATACACATATGTATATAATGTTTTGTTCTTTTTTTTGTTTTTTCTGTATGATGTATTATTATGTTGACTTGGGTATGCCTTCAACCCATTTGAGTAAAAATGTGCATTTATATTCAATAAATTACATGTAATAAATGCAAGAGACATATTATCATAGATAAGCAAGAGATTTAAACCAACTAACATAAGTAGGTGACATTGTCAGATTATCACAACAAAATCGACATAAGGAATTCGAAAAAAAGGAGTGGTCAAGAATCAAACACCCGAAAGATTCTATGAAGTCGAAAAAGAAAATGAAGGTACCGTAAGACGTAACAAAATACATCTGTGTAGAATTTATATTGACAGCCATTCTAGCGTGTATTGTTTCTCGCTTCAAAACCCGTCATGAAAGAAGAATTCTGATCTTGAAAAAACAACACTTGCTGTATAGATTGCTGTTCGGTGTTAGACCAGGCTCAGCGTTGAAGGCCGTATGGTAACCTTATAATTGCTTACGTTAACTACATTGTGTCTTTGATGGAGAATTATCTCATTTGCACTATTGATTGATTGATTGTTGGTTGCTTAACGTCCAGTCGCAAATATTTCATGCATATTCAGGACGACAAGTTCACAATAAATACAACAGGTAGGTTGATACAATAGAGGCCATCTGGGATGATGGTCGGAGAAATTTGGACTGCCACCGTAAAAGGAGGGTATATTGGATAGGGACAGAAATTTTGCCTTGCAACAGGCCACCTACGGACCCCTCTGAGAGTTGGTGCAAGGGTTTTTTAAAGTGCAAAGAGCGTGGCACTCTCTTTACACGAGGCATCGGATTTAACGTCCCCCTTCTGACCGGACGTGACTGCGAACTTGATTCATCCCGCAGAGCCAAACGGACGCCCCACTTCGGCAAGCGTTTTACTGCCGGTCGGGAGAAGACCAAGTGACCACATTTCTATACCCCAGTCACCCTTGGGGGTCAATCATATAAGACCTCTAGCAGAAGAATTATTTGGAAATGAAATTGAAAATCCTGTCATTTAAGTTGCAGATGGTACATACATTTATATTCAAAAGAGCAACAACTTTAAATTTCAAAAACGATCATATAGTCTAAATAAAAATCGACCCTTAGTTAAACCGATGTTTATTGTATTGATGCCAACATTATCAAACATAATTTTAAATTAAATACGGAACGGATGACCGATTGGATAACAAAAGGGGACATTATTATAGTGGAAAGAGGATTTCGGGATGCTGTCGACTTTCTGGAGGAGATGGGGTCCATTTCAAGATGCCTTCTTTCCTTAAAAAGGGACAGAAGCAGCACACAGTAGAAGAGGTATAAATTATTGTAAGCTATAAAACTGTCCTAAAAAATAGTGACTGTTCAGTATCCTCTCATTGTAATAAAACCCAGATATTCATTAGTTTTGAATGCATGTATTTTATTCATCACTGTTTATGGTATAAGTGATGTTATGATTGCTTTTCATGTAAATGTCATACTTATTTTTCTTTATCTTCTACATTTCAGTTTCCAAAACAGTGAAACAGATTGAGGAGCATCTGTCTGAAAATAGTGTACATAGTCGCAAGAAACCAGGAGTGCTAAAATAATATACCAATAAATTAGAAAAACTGAACTGCAAAATAAGTGCCTTAAATGCATCAAAATCCAGGATCATGACACAGTTAAAGAAAATGGCCATGAAATTGGAACAAGAACAGGTGTATGAACCTGTCGATACATTGTTTATTGTGCGTAAAAAGGGGCAGCCTGCTGTGCAGATGCTTTGGGTATGGGGATCTCCGTGAGAGGTTCGTGAAAGGTGAACCTCTTACAGACTATCCACCATATATCAACAGGAAACAGAAGATAATGCCAGACATAGAAAAGGATGAGAAAATAAAGTTGTTAACGCCAGAGAAAGTCCTGTTTAATTTCGGTAGGGGTAGTGGCAGGACCCTTGCCGAAATTCAAATCTGCCAGTGAAAATTATTCCAGGTGAAGTAAATGTGCAAATTATTTTTTCAATGAATAAATAAATGTTACTTAGAGGTTTTATACTGTGAAATAAGATTTGTTTCAATGATATCATGCTGGACTTAAATGCATCAGCATGTTTCGTCTTTACAAGATCTGATGTACAGTGGTTGTAGTCTGTTCACATAGTTCATAAGTGTATCTGGTATTTATAAAGATTAAATCGTTGGTTTTTCAGTAGTAATTTTTGGGCCCTTGCTGTTCTTTGTGAGCCAAGGCCCTATGTTGAAGGCAGTACCTGGACCTATAATGGCTTACATTTATTAATTGTTACTTGAATGGAGCGACGTCTCATTGGCACTCATACCACATCTTTCAATATCTATCTTAAGGCCAAGTAAAGTTCAAATTAAAGGAACATTGAGGATTGATAATGTTATAGAAAACAAATTTTAATTGATATAGTTTCTTTTATCAGTCATGCCAGTAATTTCTTTGTATAATATTTCAGAGAGAAACCAGGACCATCAAAGGCAAGGAAAGAAAAAATCCAAACATTACACGAGAGTTAAAATTAAACAAAATGATTTATAGCCTTTATCGTTGTTATATAAAATTGATAATGGAAATGGGGAATGTAACAGCAATAGATCTTCAATGCAGCGAGAAATTCCCGCACACAGAGGCGTCCTTCAGCTGGCCCCTAAAAATATATATACTAGTTCAGTGTTAATGAACGCCATACTTAACTCCAAATCATACAAAAGAAACTAAAATTAAAAATAATACAAGACTAACAAAGGCCAGAGGCTCCTGACTTGGGACAGGTGCAAAAACATGGTATATATACATGCATATTATGGTAAATGTATTTTAAACGTGTTATAGTAAATGAAAAGTTATTAAAACTGATAATTTTCAAATATGAATTTTTGGTTGTTGTTAGATCAACCATTGGAAGAGGAAGGGGAGAGGAACAAGAGGAAAAGGAAGAGGTCGCGGTATGAAGAGAAAGATTGAGAGGTACAAACACTGCCCACTTAAATTAAAAATATATATAATATAAATTTATTAGAGAGCGTTCATTTGAAAAATAACTGTAAAAAATTATATTTGAACACCACAACAAAAAGAATATGGATATTCTATCCATATTACATTCATTTTCTTTACATAGTGATTCCCTATATAAGCAACCAAATTTCCCCCCAAAACGGGGAGGGGGATGTTATGTTTTACTCTTTGCTGCTTTTGACCTTTTTTTATAACAATATCGGACTTTTTGCCTCCACTTTCGCTACAAAAGAGTCAAAATTCTGCCGGCTTTACGTCTCAACAGACTCCATCTCATGTTAATAAAAAATCTGTAGATTCAAAATCTGTAGCAGTAACCGTGACGTTACAATTTAGAAGTAAATTTTTATTATTTGCTCAACATCTCTGAAGATACAGGATTGTCTTTTACTACTATTATAAATTCTCAATTGACATTTCTCCAGTTTTTGACAAGTGATAGAGCTGAGAGACATATACATCGTCACAAAAGTTTACAACGATTACAAGGGAAAATACCGCAGCGATGCATTGCTTTTGATGCAGAAAACAAAAGGATCTATATCAGATTTCTGGTATGAAATTTAAAACCTATTCGAGGTAGCTTATGTATGATTATTCATATAACAACTAATCACACGAAGCTGTGGTTTCAGGAGAGAACATTTAAGAATGGAAGTATCGATTAAAGAAAGGCAAAATATTTGACTTAAATATTTCACGAGTAAAGTCAAACAATGTAGTGAAATCTTCACCCTGGTGCCTAATATAGCGTATAAACGTAATAAAAATATCAAAGAATACCTTGCTAAATCAAGGAAATAGTTGGGTGACTGATGTTATAATTGTTATTGTCGTGGGATTTTGTCTAATGCTTTGTCCGTTTCTGTGTGTGTTACTTTTTAGTGCTGTGTTGTTGTTTTCCTTTCATATTTAATGCGTTCCTCTTGGTTTTAGCTTGTTATCCGATTTTGTTTTTAGTCCAGGTATTTATAAGTTTTGAACAGCGGTATACTGCTGTTGCCTTTATTTGTGAAAGGACCCATGCTTTAATAGCATAAGCAAAAAAATCCCGAAACACTACACTGTTAGTTATTATTTTAATTATAGGCAACACACTTTCATTAAATGAAATTAAAAAAAAAACGGTGTAAAGTTTGAGATTTATTACGTATGTTGGTTGAAGGAACCGCATTTAATTATAGGCTGTGAAGGACAAGATACGTTCAATAAACTTGGAGTTACAAACGCTGGCATTATCCAAACTCGGAAATGATTGCAAAACACATTTTAGAAGTGTCAAAAGAGCTGGACTCAAAGATGCAAGAATAAGACATGAATTAGTTAAGGCAGGACGTTACACAGAGCGCCGAGAGTTTTTTTAAGATTATCGAGGAGCTGATTGAGGAGTATAGAGAGAAGCTCAGACGCATCAAAGAAACGATTAACCGACAACCAGCTCAAAGTCCATACAAACCTAAGGACACGTACATAAAGGACATTTTAAGTTTAATAATATTTTTCCGAAAGTGGGATTAATTTACCAGCCTTTAGCTCTAGTCTTCTAGTTATCCGATTGTGATTAGTCCATATAATACAACCAGACAGAAATATAACCTTGCAACAGGCTACCTGTATGCCCTACTGTCTCCTGCGCCGGAAAGTCATCTGCATGATGTTAATGTTTCTTTTTTATAGTAAACTTTTTGATTTGATTGAATGAGGGCAAAGATAGGTAATTTTCCAGCAAATTTCAACACTTCAGGTATGTATCTGACTAACGATTTTCTTTATTGTTGTTCGTGTAAATGAGAGATCATCATGCTCTACCGCATAATACACAATCTTGTTGCAATACCATCTGAGCAATACTTAATACCAAGGAGTGTAACATTAACAACTAGAGGACGTGACACCAGACTCCAATATACAAAACCACCTGCTATCAGTCTGTGCAATGAACTACCATCTGCTGTCGTCACAGCTTCCACTTTGGAAGGATTCAAAGACAGCCTCCAGACAGCTGCTTCATGTTAGATATTTCAGTTTTAATTGTATAAAACACCATTTAGGCTTTTAACCGAATTTGTGTATAAAGTATGTTGGAAAGATGTCACCTTTGAGCAAGTGTAATTAGTCAATTGCGATAATACACCAGAGGTGGTATGCAAATTATTGGAAGAGGTGTTAATGATGAAATTATGAGACATCAAGGGTCTGCACGAATCAGGTGTTCTTGACCTGTTCCAGGTGTTCTGTTCCGAACAAGGTTTCGAGTAATTCTGGACAGGTTCCGGACAGGAAGTGGGAAGTTCTGTTCGGAACTAATATCCGAGTAGTTCTGAACAGGTTCTTGACAGGAAAGGTTTGAACAAAAATGGTGGACAATCGGATGAAAAAAGTTGTAGCATTTGCCATTTTGGACGATATCCTTGATGAAGACACTACTGATGATGAGGGAGAAACAGAAATGTCTTTTATTGCTATATGTGCAGCACTAGCATTGTAGGTCATATTAAACTTGTAGGTCGTATTAAACTTGCTGCATATTGTCAAATTTCTTTCAAAATATGCAATATTAAGGAGAATTTTCGACTGAATCGGTCTTTGGAGTATAGGAAATGGCTTCTTCTTTTCTTGTTATGCAATTATCCGTCATATTTTGATAGTTACCAATAACATAATAATCTATGTGATACCAATTTTAAATGCAGTGCATGTATATTTCACCAGAGACATATTGTATTATATGTCTCTGACTTCACATAACCAACAATCATCAGCATTGCTCTGGGTGGAAAATAGAAATGGTCTGAAACAATAATATAAAAACACTGAAGTGCAAATTCAAATACCAAAACGACTGGTGTGTAAAGCCAAAAATCATCTATTGAGGACAGAGCTATGCTTCCCTAGTTTCAACATTTCCTTGTTTAAAAACAGTAAATTTACATGATTTGGAGGGTCATTTAATTGTTGCATGCGTTGAGATTAAAAAATCAGTAAAAACATATTTTAGTTTGATTTACAATGGCCTTCTATTGAATATCTAAACCAAATTTGTATTTTGTATCATTGTTTTTTTTTCTGTGTACAACTGTGTCCATTTTTAGGCATCTTCCATTGATTTATACCACATCTTTTTTTTCAGACCATCTCCAAGAGCCAAAGTTTTTGGATATGTTGAAACAGTAGTTCCTAATTACTTGGATTCTGTTTTCAAGCGTTTATTTCGTATGTCCAGACTTGTTTTTCAACAGCTTGTTGACTACCTGAAAGATGTCCCTGAATTGAACACCAAAGGACCTGGTGGAATTGAAGCAATTCCGGTGGATAAAAAAAATCATGATTACCTTGTGGAACCTAGGAAGTCTAGAGACTATTAACAAAATAGCAGATAGATTTGGTATTGGTGAAGCCTCTGTCATAGATTGTCGTAATAGTGTCATATTGTCAATTTTGAAATACTTGAAGCATAGGTTCATACGATGGCCAAACCAACAAGAAATGCAGACAGAAGCACAAGCATTTTATTTGGATGGAGAGTTGTATCATTGGCCCGCATACCACATCTTCCTATATCTCTGATTGCACACAGGATAGACTAGGGATTTTAACATGTTCGATTTCAGAAAAATTTAAAGGCCATTCAACCAGTCATATTAGAAATTTTTTCGAAATATTTATTCCAGTTTGTATTTTCACTGACAAAATTTTGAAAGTTGTAGGGACTACTATACATTATATTACACATTTTTGTTATATCACTTTTTTAGTTTTAAGGTATTTAGATTTCAACAGGAAGAGTTTCCAGAATTTTTAATTCCTGGATAAGCCTAATGGCAGCATGCCTTAAATCAATCGTGTTCTTGTCACCTCTTCAAACACTTCAACAGAAAGTACCTGATTGCTTTAAAAACTTTAGTGATACAAGAATTGTTCTCGACTGATCAAAAATATTTATAGAAACTCTATCAGCATTAGAAAATAAATCACCGACTTATTCCAGCTACAAATCCCATAATACTTTTAAATCACTAGTTGGTGTAAGCATGACAGGAGCTGTTGTTTTCTTATCAAATTTATGGGGCGGCTCAGCATCTGATGTGCATATTACAAGAAACTGTGGCCTTCTTGAACTTTTAGAAGAAGGTGATGCTGTAATGGTGGACAAGGGTTTCATTCACATACAGTCAGATTTTTTTTTAAAAGGAGTTAAATTGTATTATCCACTATTCATGTCCGCTAAAAGGAATCAGTTTTCGAAATCTAAAGTTGAATGTACAAGGAGGATAGCGTCTGGAGAGAAAAATGGAGCAGATCAAGAACTTTCGCATCTTACAAGGAATATTACCCATCAGTTTGAGTTCAAAGGCTGATGCCATATTTTTTGTGTGTTCTGCTTAAACTAATTTATTGCCTCCCCTTGTGAAATGATTGCATGCAATAGGAATTAAAAAATGTTATGCCAATTTTTACAAGCACTTGCTTTTTATAATGCCTTTATTCATTGTTGAAGGCATTCTCTCAATGAAATTTTGTATTTAATGATGATAGAGGCCATCTGGGATGATGGTCGGGGAAATTTGGACTGCCACTTGAAAATGAGGGTATCTTGGATAGGGACAGACATTTTGCCTTACAACAGGCCACCTACGGACCCCTCAAAAGAGTTGTTGCAAGGGTTCTTAACGTGCAAAGAGCGTGGCACTCTCTTTACACGAGGCATCGGATTTAACGTCCCCCTTCTGACCAGACGTGACTGCGAACTTGATACATCCCGCACAGCCAAACGGATGCCCACTTCGGCAAGCGTTTTACTGCCGGTCGGGAGAAGACCAAGTGACCATATATCTATACCCCAGTCACCCTTGGGGTTGACTTAATTGATAAGCAGTACTGTTCTGTAAAATACTCAAGTATAGACGACGCTGTCAAATATGATTCATAGATTAAAAACGAACACGCTCTTGGCCGAACAAACATTCAAGTAGTCAATGCTATATATACAAATTACATGTATGTACTTCATTCTGAAAAACCGCTGTAAATACAAAGGTACACAGAGGAACATAGATATTACACAATATTACAAAGGTACATATGATGTCTGAGGAAATAAACACTATGATAGAAATACATACATATGTTAACATGTTAAACACAAAACTAACAATTGTCTAAGTTTTAACTGTCAACTTTAATGAAACCAATATCTGACAATATTATGGTATAGAAATGATACACATATTTCCTTTATTCATATGTATTTTCAGATTCTCTGGAAGTTTCCAAAAAAGGGATAGAAAAGAACACCTTGAAAAAGGTTGACGGAAAATGTTTAAACAATGCATTTTGTAAGTTTTGTATATATATTTGTCAAGTTTAGGTTCCATAAACAATGTAAATGTGTCTATTAAACTAGTAATTAATAAATGGAAAAATCTTTAAAAAGATCAAAGATTGGCAATAATCGATGTACAAGGAGGCATGGTGGTGCATTAACAGGCTTTATGGAAACAATGCATTTACCAATGCCCTGTGTGAAATGTAGAAACCTGTAAAAAAAATGGAGTTGTGGAAAATTTAGTACTTCAAATATAGATGCCCCATCAACGTCTTATGATTATAAATCCTCTTCTACCATGCCAGAAGAGCGAAGAAAATGAAGGAGACGCAGTGTTTATATGAACGAATTATTTCATTATGATTTTATCTGCAAGTGTAAGTCGGTATTCTAAAATGGTATAGGCGGGTTGTGAGGATTTTCAATGCACTTAATGAAGAGCCTCAGGGACAATTTCTAACTGTAGCCAGCTACTGCAACATCAGGAACAGATTCATCAGGGGCAACATATTCAGCGCCTAGAACAATCAAATTAACCTCCCGAACATCCAAACTATACAAGTAATACACAAACCGATAAAAATATATTCTTTTGGAAATGACCCTCACATGATATTGCATCCATCTTCTAACAACCACGAGCAAAAAACAACAGTAGTATCTACTTTTTGAACAGGTCTCTTGGTCGCAATGTAAAGTTTTATTAATAATCGTTGTTTATGCTTTTAGATTTTGATGATCAGACTTTCCGACGGAAAAACTTGCCTTTCTAGAATTACCGTACTACCGTCATGAAAATCGCGAAATTTTACACCCACGAAAATAACCCGCTATACGGTATTTCATTGGAATGCCTATAAAAATGGCGATAGCTTTGTTGATTGAACAATTTGATGCAGTAAACAGCTTTAACCGTGAAACCAACGTATACCTCCGAAAATATTCACCAAAATTTAATACGTGTAAGACCGGATGTGTTGTATTAAGGTTCATCATAACAAATTGACAAATATGGCCGTATTTTCACCTAAAAAAAACACTCTGTGTACAGACTTACCAGTGCTGTTTCGAAAGTTTTAATGTCTAGCATCCACTAAATGTATAAAAGTTAAAATCTTTCTTGGTTTTTGATAGGCATCAGTATTCACCTCAGAAACTAACAAAACCTTTGAATAGACTTATTAACTAGAGGCTCTAAAGAGCTGTGTCGCTCACCTTGGTCTATGTGACTATTAAACAAAGGAAGCAGATGGATTCATGACAAAATTGTATTTTGGTGATGGTGATGTGTTTGTACATCTTACTTTACTGAACATCCTTGCTGCTTACAATTATCTCTATCTATAATGAACTTGGCCCAGTAGTTTCAGTGGAAAATGTTAGTAAAAATTTACAAATTTTATAAAAATTGTTGAAAATTGACTATAAAGGACAATAACTCCTCAGGGGGTCAATTGACCATTTCGGTCATGTTGACTTATTTGTAAATCTTACTTTGCTGAACATTATTGCTGTTTACAGTTTATCTCTATCTATAACAATTTTCAAGATAATAACCAAAAACAGTAAAATTTCCTTAAAATTACCAATTCAGGGGCAGGAACCCAACAACGGGTTGTCCGATTTATCTGAAAATTTCGGGGCAGATAGATCTTGACCTGATAAACAATTTAACCCCATGTCAGATTTGCTCTTAACGCTTTGGTTTTTTAGTTATAAGCCAAAAACTGCATTTTATCACTATGTTCTATTTTTAGCCATGGCGGCCATCTTGGTTGGATGGCCGGGTCATCGGACATATTTTTAAAACTAGATACCCCAAAGATGATAGTGGATAACTTTGGATTAATTTGGCCCAGTAGTTTCAGAGGAGAAGATTTTTATGAAAGATTACTAAGATTTACGAAAAATTGTTAAAAATTGACTTTAAAGGGCAATAACTCCTAAAGGGGTCAACTGACCATTTCGGTCATGTTGACTTATTTGTAAATCTTACTTTGCTGAACATAATGGCTGTTTACAGTTTATCTCTATCTATAATAATATACAAGATAATAACCAAAAACAGCAAAATTTCCTTAAAATGACCAATTCAGGGGCAGCAACCCAACAACAGGTTGTCAGATTCATCTGAAAATTTCAGGGTAGATAGATCTTGACCTGATAAACAATTTTACAAAATGTCAGATTTGCTCTAAATGCTTTGGTTTTTAAGTAATAAGCCAAACACTGCATTTTACCCCAATGTTCTATTTTTAGCCGCGGCGGCCATCATGGTTGGTTGGCCGGCTCACCGGACACATTTTTTAAAATAGATACCCCAAAGATAATTGTGGCCAAGTTTGGATTAATTGGCCCAGTAGTTTCAGAGGAGAAGATTTTTGTAAAAGATTACTAAGATTTACGAAAAGTGGTTAAAATTGACTATAAAGGGCAATAACTCCTAAAGGGGTCAACTGACCATTTTGGTCATGTTGACTTATTTGTAAATCTTACTTTGCTGAACATTATTGCTGTTTACAGTTTATCTCTATCTATAATAATATTCAAGATAATAACCAAAAACAGCAAAAATTCCCTAAATTTCCAATTCAGGGGCAGCAACCCAACAACGGGTTGTCGGATTCATCTGAAAATTTCAGGGCAGATAGATCTTGACCTGATAACCAATTTTACCCCATGTCAGATTTGCTCTAAATGCTTTGATTTTTTAGTTATAAGCCAAAAACTGCATTTTACCCCTATGTTCTATTTTTAGCCACGGCGGCCATCTTGGTTGGTTGGCGGGGTCACGCCACACATTTTTTAAACTAGATACCCCAATGATGATTGTGGCCAAGTTTGGTTTAATTTGGCCCAGCAGTTTCAGAGGAGAAGATTTTTGTAAAAGTTAACGACGCCGGACGACGGACGCCGGACGACAGACGACGGACGCCGGACGCAAAGTGATGGAAAAAGCTCACTTGGCCCTTCGGGCCAGGTGAGCTAAAAAGGGATATAGTTACGATACTGTTGTCAGGTCATTAAATATTGCATATTTTAGCGTTAATATTGATTCACTTATAGGGTCTTTGCATCGGAACTAAACACATTTATTCAAAAACCAGTTGTTCGCATGACACGGGTTATGTTCTTCTCATATATGTTATGATGGTATGATACTAAACCTCTAACGGGAAGGATTGTGCCTGATGTTCATATGATGAAATCATAATCTTTCAGTCAGTTTAATCGAAGTCTGGAGTTGGCATGTCAGTTAACTGCTAGTAGTCTGTTATTATTAAAGTATTATTATCATTTTGTTTATTTTCTTTGGTTACATCCTCTGACATCAGTCTCGGACTTCTCTTGAACTGAATTTTAATGTGCGTATTGTTATGCGTTTTACTTTTCTACATTGGCTAGAGGTACAGGGGAGGGTTGAGATCTCACAAACATAAACATGTTTAACCCCGCCGCAATTTTGCGCCTGTCCCAAGTCAGGAGCCTCTGGCCTTTGTTAGTCTTGTATTATCTTAATGTTGGTTTCTTGTGTACAATTTGGAAATTAGTATGGCGTTCATTATCACTGAACTAGTATAAAGTTGTTTAGGGGCCAGCTGAAGGACACCTCCGGGTGAGGGAATTTCTCGCTACATTGAAGACCTCTTGGTGACCTTCTGTCGTTGTTTTTTCTATGGTCGGGTTATTGTCTCTTTGACTCATTCCCCGTTTCCATTCTCAATTTTATTTTAATTTTTTCTGCAGAAGGTTAAAAAATAAACAAACACCTGAATTACTTCCATACTGTCCACTCACAGCTGACTCAGATAAACTCTTTAACTCGCCTATAGTTGTGAACATACCTATTGTCCATGTCAATTAAGGACAATCAAAACAATACAAACCGGTTGTTAGCCTGAGGGTGCATCTCATAGTTGTACCACAACTTAGTTAATTTCCACACCTTTTGCATGAAGAAAAAAATGCACATCAAAATCCAAAAGAAATTTTATCTCTCTGAAACACAAAATGCATTTAACTTTAATTATATCTAGTGGATGCCAGGCATTAAAACTTTTCCAAGTTCACAGGTAAGTAATTTTTCACATGTAAATACAGCCATATTTGTCCGTTTTTTTTTATAAGAACCCTAAAGATTGTACCTTCAATGGTGTTACGTGTTTGACCATGCCTTTAGTTATATCCTGTATATTCGTCCGATTGAGACATTACAGATTAAATTATATAATTCTGTTTTGTTCTTACGTAAAATCAGTATAATTGCACCTCTCCATACCATAAACGACAAATATTTTACTTTACCTGTGTCACGTACAAAATATAATTGTCTATCCAGGTATATCCACGTCCACGTGGTACCAACTTGTCACTAATTGGAATTATCTATGGCGTTTGGGTTACCGATTGAAAAAGTATTTTAATATGAATTTAAATCATAATCGATAAATGTATGTAATGTTTATGTAACGTTAGTGTAAAACAAGCTCATATTTTGTCTGTTATTATGTATATATATGCCGACTCTAAATACAATTTACATACTTACTGACTTACTTAAAATATCTTTAAAATGTTTAATGATTATGACCCCTACTGTAGTATAGTGTATTACGGAATGATCAGTTAAGGTGTCAACGTAAATATAGATCCAGCAGTTTGATCATTCAATAACCTTGGCTTTATAACAAGGTTTACTCTACATTTTCCACTTCAGAAAATGCCTCTATCAAATAAAGGAATTTGCCAGTTGTTATCCGTTCGTTTGATGGGTTTCAGCTTTTGAATTTGCCATTTGATAAGGGACTGGTTTCGAATTTTCACCGAAATTCAGAATTATTGTGATTTCACTTTTTTTGCAGGGAAATAAGTTGGAACAAATGGTGATACTCATATGGCACAAATGAATCTCTTGTTCATTTGATATTGGAGCCAGGCTCCAAATAAACGTGGACACTGACCTGAAGGTTAATAACCTGGTTATGGGGTATCAGCTAATGTGCAATGAAGAGTGGCAGATAAATAAAGGCAACAGTAGTATACCGCTGTTCAAAACTGGTAAATCCATGGACAAAAAAACTAAATCGGGGTAACAAACTAAAACCGAGGGAAACGCATTAAATATAAGAGAACAACAACACAACACTGAAATGTAACACACACAGAAACGGACCAAGTATCAGACAAAATCCCACGAGAATAACAAATATAACATCAAAACCAAATACATGAATTGGTCCGTTTCTGTGTGTGTTAATTACATTGTAGTGTTGTGTCGTTGTTCTCTTATATTTATGCGTTTCCGTCAGTTTTAGTTTGTTACCCCGATTTTGTTTTTTGTCCAAGGATTTATGAGTTTGAACAGCGGTATACTACTGTTGCCTTTATTTGGTACAGGACATTTTTAAAAGGGAAAAAATGGTGGGTTGAACCTGGTTTTGGGGCATTTGGATAAAAATGTTGTCGGAAATTGCATTCATTCCCTTTTCATCCTAATTTGGTTAATTGGTGAACAATACAAAACATATAAAATTTAAAAGTATCAATACTGTATGTTCAATTAATATCTAGCTACAATAATTGTCTAATTGCACCGCTGACAATGCTAACATTGCATTCTCTTCACTCTGAACAGACTGTTTTAACATCCTTATCTCTAAACGAAGCTTAGTGTTTCTTAATTTCAAGTTTTTTGTTTCAAGCTTTTCTCTGTTTATCTCCATCTTCAGTTTAGTGGTCAACAAATCTGCTTGACTTCTCTGCTTCTCAAGGACGTGTAAAATTAACAAGGCGTGACCATCACATGTATCATACAATGTTTTAAATTACACAAGATAACGTTAATAGTTATATACAGAATTCTATATAAATGTATATATATATATAAACAAGTCTAAATTTAAAACAACGTTCAAACGTATACATATATATTTAAAGTATACACAGTGAAACCTGCTCAAGAGACCACCTTTATTAAGCAATCACCTGTGTGGCCACTATTTATAGATACTCAAGTAGTGCATTTCATTTAAATTGAACCTATATTTAAAGACCACCTGTTTTATGAGACCACTTTTTTGCTCTCCCTTAGGTGGTCTCTTAATACAGGTTTCACTGTATGTTAATAATAATAATAATCAAGCCAGCTCAATTATATTACGCTACGGGCAGCTCACATCAAATTAAACATCGTTGTTTGTTTGGTTGGGGTTTTACGACGTTTTCAGCACATTTTGGCTATTTCTCAATCCTTGTCAATTAAGATGGGAGTAATACACCCCCAGCCACAGTGACATTCGAACTCACAACCTCAGTGTTGACAGGCTAGTGATCATTAGTAGTCATGACGAACTACATAGACCCCTCGGCCACCGAGGCCCCCATCGTTATTTGTTGTATTTAAATATAGTGTTCGGGTCTCATATAGAGTATACAGTATATATATGTATATATAAAATATTTTTTCGAATATAATAATATAAAATATATCGGAATTATAGATTAAAAGATTACCTTTTGAAAAGAAAGCAAAAAAAAAAAAAATACCTCATACTGCATCGTTTGCAAATCACCAAGAGAAACCCTTTTCCTTTTCCCGTCTGGCTTTTTAGCGATACTGGAAGAACTGGTATCCTCTTCGACTGCAAATTCTTCTGTCAAACTAATAAGTGCTATGGAGGACGTAGAGTCTGTGCTTGATCTTGGTATTGATGTGAAGCTACTAAAAAAAATCACTCATCGTTAATCTGTTTTATAATTCTATATTGAGACAAATGTTTTTTTGACGTTTTCATAAAATTATCAAAAATCATTTCAAATTTCGAGAAGTGTTTTACATTCATTCTTTGGAAATTTAAATGTACATACAATATTATTGATGTGCGTGTTATATTTTTGAAAGCAATTAGCAAATTGTTGCTTCAACGAGTATCGCGCTTAATAACTAGTGTTCTTTACCTATCAGGAAACATTGATGAAACACTGCCTGTCTGGCCACCTCCAACACGTGCGCTAAAACACGACTGTTGACTGTTGTCTAGTTCACTTTCTACAAAAGATCCATTTTTGGATTGCCTACAAAACAAGAGTTGTATATCAAAAGGACATGTTTAAACATCATTTATATATTTATTTATTATTAAACGAATTTTGAGTATTAAATCGTTCACAAATCTTGGCCGAAACAAATGTAGATAATGTAATACCGAAACGTGGTTAGAATAGTGGACACTGTGCCTGTGTCACGTATCTGGTACCGTCTGCAAAATTGCTTCTGATATGTTATCTCACCATTGGAAGTCGGCCTGGGAGTACGATGACGTAGGTAAATAATATCTTTCCAAATATCGGGAGTCGTCTCGGTTAAGACGATAAAAGAAAAGACGTTTATAAATAGCAGACGAACTTCTGTTTACCATACAGCAGACTTAGATTGATTTATATACAATGGAAAGGAAGAAAGTCAGAACGACGATCAAGAGTGTTGAGGTATAAACCAAGAATGATGTTTTCTGAAACTCATGTGAATCACTGACAGTGCTTTTTTGGGAATATCATCTGTTTTCAGTTGTCAACTTGTGTTATTGAAAACTTTATAAAGTTGTCCCTTTTAATATATTAAAGTAAGAAATACTGTACAGTGATTACCCATGTAATTCAGAAAACACCATTCACAGCTTTTCCCTTCATAAATAAAACTTTTCTTCCCTGTCTACTGCAGTTTTGTACATCCAAGTAAATAAAACATGACTCTTTGCACATGATTCAAGACATTAAAGAATACAGAATAATGGGGAAAATATAGAAATAATATAGAAAAAATTACCCAACACAGGGGCAGATCCAGCCATTTTTTAAAGGGAAATTCCAACCCAGGAGAAAGGGTTTATCTTTCACGATGCAACAAATGCAGAATATGGAACAGCTATACATCACTACAGATCTTTCTGTACAAAACAAGAAAAAAAAACATGCATATTTGTCAGTGTTGGCCTACGTGCTTAAACGAGATTGATGAAGGCACGCTTAACGTACCTCTTTAAACAAATAGGAAGTTACTAGAGACAAACAAACACTGAAAAACCACTTCAACCTGAAATACCCAGCTCAATCAATGTTTAAAAAGATACCACAAAATATATTAGGCAGTTTGTTCAAATTGATTAAGAAGAGGTAGATAACTTTATAGCAAATCAGGAAAATAGCAATAAAATTGAAAAAAAATACATCAGATCTTCGCACACTTATACAAAAATGAAAAAAAGAGAAGTACATAACATTCCACCCAAAAAATTAAACCACTTACTTAGCTGAAAAAGAAAAACAAGGAGGAGGGGTTAAAATAAATCGTCTTGTCATCAAGTTCATGACTTTTGATACCTATATCTGAGTTTCGCAAGTCAAACAATGTTTCATAGTATATCGAAAAATAGATCACAAAAAATTATCGGACTTTGGAAAACTAAGAGGAGGACTATGTACCTTTTTAGAAATAAGGAAAACTAGGACTAGTGTTAGAAACCCTAAGGGTAATGGACAACTTGAAAGATTCAATCGTAGTCTACTGGCCATGATTAAGTCTTATCTATGTGGGGAACAAACAGACTGGGACCTTAATCTTGGATGTTTAGCAGGGGCTTATCGATCAACTCCAAATGAGTCAACTGGTCTTACACCAAATCTGCTGATGTTGGGCAGGGAGATTAGACTCCCATTAGAGGTTACCCTCGGGACCAGTCAATGTGTTAGCAATGACATTTTGACACCTGGAGAGTTTGTTCATAACTCAAAAGGCAGACTAGAAAAATCCCATATTGTTGCAAGAAAACATTTGGCAAACAATGCCCAAAGACGTAAATTATTACGACAATAAAGTCAATTTGGTTATATACCAAAATTTTGACAAGGTATGGTACCTTCATGGGAACAGAAAATAAGGCACAAGTCCAAAGCTGCAGCCTCTTTATATGGGACCCTGTCTGATAACTAGAAAATTAAATGACTTAAAACTATAAAATCCAGCTGGATAGCACTGGAATTTGTAAAGTTGTCAACCATGACAAGTTAAAGCCCTATCGGGGGGAAAATATTCCTAAATGAATGAGAAAAGTTGAAAATAAAAAGATTTGAGGTGTTACTGAATTACCTTATATACTGTTTTAAAATATTTGAGTAGATTGACTGTACCAAATGTTGTTCTGATGAGCTGAAAAATATTTGTTCACATTATCAGTAAAAGTTAAATTTGTGTACATATTGATTGTATATAAATAAAAATTAATTAGTTAACAATTTGGCTGTAAACTTAAGAATGTTTTTTTAAGAAGCATAAATGTCTAATAAATCAATGAAATGCAATTGATAATTAACATAAGCTAATAATATCAGATAGATAATTTTTGAAATCATGTATTGGCTGCATATACATTGTCAGCTTTCTTTTCCAATTCATGGTTTGTGGATATTTTGATCTACAAATAAAATTTTATATAAATAAATAGGAAATTAAGTCAAAGTTTCTAGCTAATGAAACAGTAAATTTTGATCTCCAGATGAGCAAAGTTGAGATTTGTTTATCTTAATAAAAATAGATAATTAGACAAGTTTCTAAGGTCCTGTGTTATTTTCAGATGAGTACTTACAGTTATGATAGCAACAAGGCCGTTAGAAAGGCTACAGTATGTCTTCGGTGTCCAGAGGAGCACCAATACCAGGGCCCAAGATTCAGAGTCATAATCCACATTTTACTCAAACATGTAGAAATAATACAGGTTCCATATTACTGCTTGCCAAGGAGAGTCAGTTGAAGGCTCGTCCTGCCTTCCACCAACAGCATATAAAACAGAGGGAAGAGGCTATAGCTGCCAGGACTTTTGAGGGGGATAATTTCTACTTCCGAAAGAGTGAGCAACCATATCAACCAAAGCCGGAGGAAGACTATAATTTGATGAGTACCAAAGGCACCCAACAAGATCCAATTAGCTGTTCATCTTCGGGAAGCACCTCTTCGTTGGATTTGACTGTCATAAGACCTTATGTACCTACCTATGGTCCACCAGAGTCCGATGCTGAGCTGGCCTCATCAGAATCATCCTCAATTCTGCTAGACTTCAGATTTGGGCAGTTGCCTTCTCCGAAAGATTTCACAGTTCCAGTCGAGTGCCAACATTATGGTCCAGTTCCCGAACCTATGGAAGTTGTACAGGAGGTCCTGGAGCAGGCCTCCACCCAATTATTGACTGATTCCGACTTGGATTCAAGCTTCAGTTTCCTCCGATCACAACCAACCTCACAACTCGTCTCCACTCCCTCTTTAGCCACCCCAGTCCGAGAAGTAATGCTGAGAGAAAGACAGGATGATGAGGATATCCTGCAGCAACTGTTGCCGGTCGCTATTCCGCTGGAGATAAACCTCACCCACCCTACCAGTGAGTGGGACCACATCCTCCTGAGACAACAGAGTAAAAGCCCAAGTCTGCCAAGGAAATCTTTTTCTAGTTCGTCCAGTTCTTCCAGTTCTACTTGCCATCACCTGGAGAACATACAAGAGATTATAAGCACAGGTAATTGTGGACTGACGGTCGAGGGGGGTAAGGTTCAGGACCAGCTCCGTAACCGTACCAACCTCGTGACCACCATGTCAGCACAAATACAGGGCTTGAGAAGCGTGGTTAGGCAGCAGGGAGAGGAAATACGGGACTTGAAGAGCGACGACAGTTTTACCAGATTTGGAAGAAGAAGACCTTACGGATATACATACAGCAGGAGCCAGAGACCGCAGACACCCTGGAGAAGATATGATGCATGTGTCAATGATTGTTTGCTTTTCTGCTAAACAAATGACAATGACCACTCGTTAGGCACAGAGTGTACAAAATGGAGTCCTTAAGTGCACGCCTATTGCCTATTGGACCAAGAATTTCAAGGCTTTTTGGTAGTGACAATATATTCAAGATACTGTATTCCAGACAAGATCTTTGCAATGGAAAGTTAACCGACATAACTTATGGAAAGATATACAAATCGTGGTATGAAGACGGATGCGTCTTTCAGAAAATGGAGGAAAGTTGTAAAGTTGCGTTGGCACTTTTTTGTGATGGGCTTAATCCTCACAAAAATCGATGTGGCCATTAATCCTCACCTGGCTCAATTTGCCTGTAAATGTCAGAAATATTTTAGGACCAATGATGTTGGTTGGCATTGTACCGAGTACACAGACAGAAGAGCCAAAAAAACCTAGATCAATATTTGGACCTTTTAGTAGATGAATTGCTAGAACTGACAGATTGCACAATGTTTAATGCCTACAGAGGAGCTCCTACACCAGTTCCAAAAGCACTTCTGCATGTGTGATATTCCAGCATTCAACAAATTTTTGCATGTTTCAAGCCCGACTGGCTTATAATTGAGTGAAATAATCCAAATTACAAAAGTAATTCGTAAAGGCAGAGTGTTTTTGTCACTTTAACAATTAACTAAATACTATAATTTTCAATTATCTTGATATATTACAATTATTAACTGATGATTTAAGGTTTAAAGTTGGCGACTATGTAACTGTTTTTTTACCAATGGGGAAAAAGAAATTCTTTGTAGCCGAGGTATAATGGTTAAGTTGATTAAAATGTTTTGTTTCTGTTTTCATTGGCTCATTACAATATATTGACGTTAAAGATTGTTCCGACTATATATACTCCTCCTACAATAGTTACATCAAACATTGGAAGAAATATCATAGAGCAGAAATTCAAATTTCAACACTGTACTAATTGTACCAAAGAGTTCAATAACAATTGCAAACTATTGAAACACTTAGAAAAGTCAATGATAAAAAAGCTAAAAAGGCATTACCTGTATTATGGTGAATTGTAAATACATAAGATGGTTCTGGAACCAATTGGGAGACAGAAATGTAAGAATCTGTTGAAGAGCTTCTCTAATATTTCAAGAGAATAAATGGCATTCCGGTTAAGATCTAAAATAACAAGTCTTAATAAAGTTGTTGCTCTGCTTAAGGCTGTAAATGCCATTTCTGGTTGGAAAAATTTGCATTGACCCGATAAATTCTAGTATTAAAATAATTGCACACTGGGTAACTGATTTTATCTTATTCCTTGATATGCAAATCATAAAAGAATTATTTCAATATATATAATTACTCCCTTCATTGTTTGGATGATGTATTTTAATAAATAAGAAAACAGAATTATTTATTTTTTTAGGGAAAGATTTTGATTATAGTGAGGCCCAAGGTGACAAAGGCTACTGTGATGCTTACATTGTCTCCACAAGATAAATTATGGTAATGTTCTCTACAAAAGACCATAACATCACCACAGCTATGTAGATGAAAGACGCGATTGAGCTGGAGTTAAAGGAGATTAAACATCTGTTGTTGATGTTGGAACAATAAAGCATCAGCTTAAAACACATCATAGTAGCCCTTACTGAAAATAATCTTTACGCCGGAGATTGACACAGGCCGTCTTCCTGTGTTTGATTATAGTTTTATATCAAATTTAAGCTGTGCAAGATAACTCACCAAATTTAATCTAAATAGAACTTCAATATCGAGCACATGCTTTCTACAGTACCTACCAAATCTTGGAATTAATGATCTATCAAAGTGTGATACCTCTCTTTTAATAAAAAAAAAAAACAAACCGAAGACAATCTAAGATGTTGTTTCGTGTATACCACAAATAAAAATATATGTAGTATATTTTTGATGTTGCTGTCTAGAGACACAGGTATATTAGTCCGAATATATTATATACAATAGATATAGGAAGTTGTGGTGTGAGTGCCAATGAGACAATTCTCCATCCAAATAACAATTTAAAGTTATGTAAAACTAAAACTAATCTGGTTACTAACTAAAACTGAGGAAACCCCATTAAATATAAGAGGAGAATAACGACACAACATTAAAATGTAACACCCACAGAAACCAACTAAGCATTAGACATAATCTGATGAGAAAAACAAATATGACATCAAAAAAAAAATACATGAATTTGGAATGGAAAAGTACCGTGACACGTCTTATAGTAATGTAAATTCACACTCAAATATAAAAGGAAACAAACGACACAAAGTGGAAATGTTACCCACACAGAAGCGAACTATATTTTAACAATGGCCATATTCCTGAGTTGGTACATTGTTCAGGACATTTAAACAAAAAATAACGTCAAATAAATAGTCATCAATGGTTTTGTGCAATGTTCACTTAACCCTCAATCCTGATTTGTTACACATTTTGTGGCCAGTTTCTGACCTACATTTTACACATTATTGACTTAGGTTATCCTATCCTTTACTGAATTGTGATAAAATACTACAAGACTTCCACTGGTTCCTAAGTGCTACAAATTATCTGTGTTATTGTGATCGCTGATATTTTTTTCAGACTCAGAAGTAAATGGATAGTAATATAAATTAGAAAGTAATTAACCAGATGATATTGCATCTACATCAACATGTAATACAGACACCATGTACTAGTAGCACCAATCATCTTTGGACAGACAGACAGACAGACAAGAAGATATTTAGTGCATACAAGACATGATGAGTTTCGAAAACAAAGAAATGAGAATACATTTCGGAATAATTTCAACAGAAATAAGTAGCACTTTGAAATGCAAGATTTCAGGATCTCAGGCTATAAACAAGTAGTTCAATCTGGTCATAGATACCAGGATTAAATACAAATTGTCCGCACATCATGGCATCACTTAAGAACTAACTTGTCTACTAGGGTGATCATACCCTTGGGAATTAAGATTCCGCCAGCAGGGGCATTGACCAAGTGGTGACTTTAAAACTTGAAAGGTACTAATGTTATGGCACTGGATGCGCATTTCAAACATTAAATAATTGTAAATGATGCCTTATGTCAATAAATATTTAGTTTTAAGCTCTTACGCGTTAACAGTAAGTTTATATGCATAAATGTATATTTTCATTTAAGACAATTTTCTTTCTGAAGTAAAAAATCTGTACTTTCATAAGGATGTAAAAAAAAAGTATTTAAGGGATTATCATTAATATTTAGTGATCAAAGTGAGTGGAAATTAACAACTGAATTATTAAGATTATAAAGCACCTATGCCTTTTTATATGACACTAAATGAGTCAGTATAAAAAAGTTTCATGGTTCACTATATTTAGATCAAAGATAACTAATGTATAAGGTGCCGATTTGTCTATGTTAGAATTCCAACTTGTTTAATCGAGGGGAATGTTCATCAAATACAATAGTTTTGTAATGGTCAGTACCTTAATTAATTCAAATCATCATGATAGCGGTAGCAATACTCATCATGATCAATCATCATGTGGGATAGGTATTGGGCCATTCCAGTTAATTTCTTACAGGTGGGGATGGATGGGGAGATTTTTTTTCATACCTATCAGAAAAAAAACATCATGAAAACTACCTATCAGATCTATAAAATATGACCTATCAGATATAGAGTTTCTGTTCATATTGGGTGGATGGGCTTTCATGGGAAAAATTGACCTATCAGATTTTTTTACTGCATGAATTGTACCCATCATAATTTTAAATCCAATACCAGATTATGTATGATACGAAACTGTCTACATTCCAAAGCACCCCTAAGATATGAAATAGGTATTTTTTGTAACCCCTAAGATGTAATTATTTTTAATTATGTACTGCTGCAAGACCCTCATAAATTTTTGCATATAAGTGTATGTGTCAGATGAAAAACCACAAAATTTCACCCGTAAGATGTATAGATTTTACACCCCTCAGAAAGGACCGTCCATCCCCCTTTATCAGATATTAACTGGAATGGCCCATTAACCTCCACAATAGATGACGTATTCTGTATTGGCAAAATTGTCGAAAGTGTAAAAGATGCGTCCGAAACATGCGAATTGTTGTTTTAAAAAAAGAACAAGACCAGCCACTTGGGTTTCATTGTGAGCCTTTACCTTCATCGGTTCCGTGTGCTATGATTTGCGAAACTTTTAATATTTCTGGTCATGTAAGTGCCGTATACAATATTAACAGTTTTGATTTCTTCTGAATAGTAAGAGGATTGCTAGGGTGGACGACCATTTTGTTTCCATTGAAAGAATGCTATTTTTTTTCTGATATTGTTTGAGAAATATTTTCAGTCTTAATTTGTAATTTCTTCTTCCGTATCTTTTTTTTCTTTTTGCGAGCAACAGCCAACGTAGCTTTAGTGAGAGAATGGTTGAGAGTCTGAGAAGCTTGATCCAGTTCATAAAGGTTCATTGGATCGAGGATGAAGATTTTGATTTTATTTCGGAAATTACTTGTTGGAACCATATTCCATTCTTCTGCTGGATGTGTGTTTGTGGAAATGGTATTTGTCTGATCGAAAACAAACTCGTCTGGCTGTGGCCGTTGCTCTTCTTCCAGCTCTTCCAGTTCCCTTTCACGCGCTATAATTTTCCTTACAGGGGAGGAGAGTGGTGTAACCACTGGTTCGTGTATTTCCTCCACCACTTCTGCTTGCTGCACTACTTCTATCGCTTCAACTTGACAGACTTTCTCCGCCACTTCAACCTGATATACTGATTCAGCTGGTTGTACCACAGGAGTATATCCTCTGGAACTTATCAGAGATTCACCAGGAGTCGTCTTCTCAAGATCCAAACCTATTACTGTTCTGTACGGTAAGGGACTCCTTTTGATGTAGGCTTGGTCTCCATGATACTGACCCCTGTTAATCATCTCTTCCTTCTGTATTTGGTGGGGTCGGAAATGCTGGCCATGCTTTAACATATCGCTTTCCTTGCCACATCTGAAAAGGAATAAGGTGCAGTCCTCAGGACTGGTAAAAAGCAGACTTGTCCGCAGGTCTGGTCTGGAGCAGACCTGTTGATAGGTCTGCAGCAGTCCTAAAAAAGCAAATACAAAAGAAGCATTGCATGATATCTGGTAACAGACAGTTATGGGATACTCTGACTGTCGAGTAATGTAGAAAATATATAGATCACAATCATAAAGTTATTCAAAGTTGTTATTTTAAATGATGGTGCTCCTTTTGGATACTGAAGAGAACTTATTAACTGGATGGCTTTATAGGTTTATGAAAAGTCCTAAAATATATTACCATTGACTTGTTTTAATATGAGTAAAAAATCCTCTATTGAAAAGTTTACAAGTTTGTAGTTGAGTTCAGTGTGTTTTTTTCTTCTTTCTTTTCAAGGTTACTGGTGTGACTTTAAATAAAATATTTTTGAGCAAACGAAGGTAAAAAGTTGTATGAGGAATTTGACAATTAAATTCAATACAGATTTTACATTCAGCTCTGCTTCTGTCTTTTTAGTGTCCTAATGCCTGTACATGAATTTGTAAGTTTAGTTCTGCCAATAAACATCTATGACTGCATGTTCAATGACACGTTTTATTTTTGATGACAAATCCAATTTTCCACGTGTCACTTGAAAGTTTGGACTTTTCCAATGTCGTGAGGAGGAAATAGTTCTTTGGCAAGGTACCATGCAAAGTTTGTATAATGTTCTTGTAGAACCTAAAGCTCTTCAAAGTAAAACAGTGGCGATCCTTATTCTGTTATTCTTGCGAAGTTTATGATGTCATCTGGTTTTTCTATCTCAATTATTGGACCTGCTGAAATCTATTTGCATCTTGAAAGTTATTTTGTGGATAATTTGCTATAGACTGACTGTGTTGACATTTATGGTAAAGTGAGATTGGGTGAGTTTTATCAAAGGCAACCTATTCGTGTAACAAGAAAATTCTTAGTATTCGATAATTCAGAGTTTTGTAAACAGGGAAATTGATAAACATTACCATATACTAAAAATTGATATGCATGTCGACACCAAAGTGATGTTACCCTCTTGAACAAGAAACGTCTATCAGAAGTGGCAACGACTAAGTGGTGTACACAGTTATTAATGGTACCACGATTCTATTCTAATTCAATATGCCTTGTCTACATAATAGACGAACTCCCTTGATTTCGCCTATTAGTTTTACATGTAGCAACCTAAACTGAAAGTTCAGTTGAAATTAGAATATGCGTACATATGATTCTATTAAACAAAGCAATAGAACGAGAGCGACACATGACCTCCTAACTATCGATAAATTATTAGTTGACCTTGATGGGGCTAAATTATTTTCCAAAATGGACCTTATAAACATGGCGGTTGGAAATTTGTCCAAGCGTTTACTTTTCTAAGGTTTATTGTTTCAAATATTGGCAGTCTATTTTTGCTACTTACTAGTTATAAATAAATACTTATATTGATTCGAGTTATTTAGCAGATTGAAGTTCCCTTAATAGTGAATTATTGTAAATTAAAATTGATTGATTAATAGTTGCTTAACGTCCAGTGGCAAATAGTTCATGCATGTTCAGGAGAAGCACAAGTTACCAATAAAAACAATAGGTAGGTCTTTTTATAATAGAGGCCGTTCGGGATGTTGGTCGAGGAAATTTGGACTGTCACTGGAAAATGAGGGTAAATTGGATAGGGACAGACATTTTGCTACTTGATAACTCGTTTTGAATTCAAAGTTAGTTTTGAGATCATATAGGAGCCTCTTGCCTTTGATAGTCTTGTATTCTTTATAATTTTAGTTTCGGGAACACATGCTGCTCTCACATAGAAATATTCAGTTTTTATGAGTCTGTGCAATTTAACATCATGAATGTGATTGGATGTATATAAATTAAATCCATTATCTCACCAGTAATTTGGTAAACGTGACTCATTCCATTGACCAACTTTCATCAGATATATCAAATTGTCGTATGATTCTATCAAAAGCAAACTCCGCAAATCAGATTTCCAGTTCAACACCGTTGTAAATTCAGGTAAAACATATGTAGCTCCATTCTCTTCCACTGTTCTACGAAATGAGTCCATATCTTTGTAGTCGTCCTGCGTTAGCGTTACTTCCAACTGCAATTTTACGGCAATTTCACATGGCCTAACCAGCTGCTGCTTCCGATAAAGACTACATGTTATAACTCGTTCTATATGGCAGGTCTTGAGATCCGGTACGTACATTCTTTCTAACTGGGAAACGTTATTATCCATTGCAGCCGACATTATTGACAATGACAACGAAAACCCGGAAGTAACGTGGTGGAATTTTCTACGTTAACTATGCTTATCACACCTCCAAATACGAGAGGTCGAAGAACACGAAACACTACTATTTCTCGTAATTCATGTGAGATAAACACTACTCGATGAAATTTCTAACACTGCTGTAATATTCGTGTAAAATCTTTATTTGCACCTCTTCATACTAATATGAGACAGGCGTTACCTGTAAATGGGGACGAAGTGTGTATCAAACAGAAATATTTTTTGTGACTTAAATATTTGTTAAAAAAGAAACGGAAATACCGTCGGGTTTCCGATTTTGGTTCTGTTGTTAGGGATTTTAGTTGTGACGTTATTTAAGTTATGACGTCATATGCAATGTAAACAAAGAAACGCTATCATCAGGTAACGTTTTTTTCATATCAAGGAATTATTTTAAAAAATGAAATTGGTATTGCGTTCCTTCCTATTTATACTAGACTGATAGATATATATTTTACTCAAAGATTCATACCGGAAAAAGGAAGTACATTGTAGATATCTACGCAGGTCCGGGATTACAAAACATGACATAAAAGAAATTGAACGATTTTGAGTTCATTAGTACAATAAAAAATTCGGGAAATTTTCCCGCATTTTTTTTTATTGAATTTTCTACTGTTATTGGGGACTTCGTCCCCATATGAAGTCCCCATATTAACGACAAATTTATTTTCCATCACCTGTGTGATGTAAAAAAAAAATTAGTCATTTCATGTCCTGTAACTTGTCATTGTTTAAGAATCGTCACATGTATTTTCTGTTAATTTGGTGATCGTCTCGGAAAAGACTATTTCCTCTAAAAGCAACTGTTTTAAACGGACCTTGAACCTTTCATCCCCGGGGAATTACTGCTCTCTTCTGTATCCAGGAGACGAACTCGGCAGTGGTAAACCTCTCACTTGTACTGTATCCAGGAGACGAACTCGGCAGTGGTAAACCTCTCACTTGTATGACAGTCGCATCAAAGTTTATTACATTGTCAATGATGCATGAACAAAACAAACATACTCAAAGAGTAAAAATGTCAAAAAGGGGTACAGCAGTCAATATTGTGTTACCATCGTAATCACTATAAATATAAACAAATGTAACGAAGGAGCACAAAAAGGCATTCATCAAATTTAACTTACTCATTTTGCTTATCTTATATACGACTTTATTTTGTTTAAAATATACTAGTAAAGGATGGAAGGTTTTCAGTACTGGTGTAAAATTACGGTTTGAAATTCGCACAGGTAGACTTAAATAATTGTGTCGTTCAAAGTATGACGGTATACATAAATGCAGTCACGTAAAGTATTAATAACAAAATGTCTGTTAGTTGGTCTCTTTTTGAAAAATTTCTTTCGGTTATAAATGTGCATTGTTTTCTAATCATTTTATGTGTCGATTTGAAAGATAGGGGTTGTTACTATAGTATTAATAAATGGGTAATTTTATAATGGACTGGTTATATATCCAAGGTCTGTAATAACGGCCCAAGGATTGCTGTAATGGCCCGAGGCAACGCCGAGGGCCATTACAGTAATCCGCGGGCCGTTATTACGGACCGAGGATATATAACCAGTCCATTATTAAATTACCCATTTCTTAATACTTTTATTAACCAGTTCTGAGGCAATAAAAATGGAATTGTATATTTTCTTAATTATTTACTGATAACAAAATTTTTCAACAAGGACAACAAATACAGATTGAATTAGGAACTTGTCTGATAATTATTAAGACTCTTGAGAGCTGGAAAAGTCATCCCGTTTCCTCTTCCCAGAAAATATGTTTAGATTTATGACTCCACCATTAATAACAGCGCCAGTTAGAATACTGAATGGATTACTGCAGTCTTTTCTATTGGCAATCATGTTACTTTTACTATTGTTAACAATGCTAGAAGCCTGAGATGGTTTTTCAAACATAGATAGCTCTGAATCATTTTCCTTGTCATAATGAATATCAAGAGTTTTTTCTTGAGAGGAAACAATGTGAATATCATATTCAGGACAGTCACTGGTATCCTTATCTGAATTCTCAGGTGCCGTTTCATTCTGATTGCTGGAACATGGAGGAATGACAACATTTGATATGATATTTGATGCCTGGTCTTGTTGTGTCATAGACGGAAAATTATAGTGTGTGAGTGTCGAGATTCCTTTCCATCCGCCTAGCTGGGCAACTTCAGTAGGTGGGCGCTCTGAATGTAACAAACTGGTTGCAAAAGTTTTACGGGTTGAATGATTGACTTTACGGCCATATAACTGTGCGGCCTCGGCCATAGTTTTCATCATAGTCCCCAATTTGTTCTTCCCAATACATTGATGTGAATACCATACATCTTCCTTAGGTTTGTCCAAAGGTCTTAAATAAAACTTGGATGATGGGTCATTTTGAAGATCTGCTGGTCTTTTGCTGATGTACAATTTTAACATTTTTATCGGACAGTTTGGGTTTTCTTTTTGTTCGAACATTTTAGGTGCTACTGCTCTATAGTCAGACGACTTGGCGCCAGTTCTCGTCTTAGTTGTTCTCTCTGAAAAATTATAAAAACAAACACATGCTTTCAATATCAAACATCATTAGGACACTGGAATGACACTTTATGCTAAATAGATAGGAGTTTATTATTGTTGTTGAACAAAACTTTAATGGTTTGTGTGTTAACGACACACAAACAAACAGACAGTTGCACGAAATAAGCGTAAACATGTGGGTAAAAGCTTATGTCAGATGAAAATTTGTATCAGGCGTAAGGAGAAACAGACATGAATAAAATTATATGCCCCAACAAGTTATTAAAATTACCTCTGATAAACTGCAATGTAAATGAAAATTTTGTGTACCATATGTGCACAACATGTGCTATGAACTAACCATTAAATTCCACATATTCTTTCCCATTGGAGTCTTGCTTCATAGTAAGGTCTCCAAGAAGGAGGGATGCATGCTCCTGACGACCTCTGAATCCGAAGAAAACACCATTGTTGAGCCAGACTGTGTTTAGTAGTGACGTGGGATTAGCTGAAAATAAACAATGATAAATTTAAAAATAGGGCACTATCCAGAGATTAAATGGTCTTACTCCGAAACCAGTAAACAGATTTTTCTGAAAATCAAACTTAGCTTAGCCTGTTTTTTTAATCATGCTTAACAACAGTACAAAGTTTCATTGGAATCGGTCAATCTGTTCTCAAGTTATCATCAGGAAACCGTCGGGGGACAGACGGATGGACAGACGGACACTCAAATGAAATCACATTATACCTTGCCACTTTGTGTGACAGGATATAAAAACAAAACAATTTTTTTAATTAGCTTCATTCCATTTAATTTTTTAACCTAATTTATCTTGACATTCATTTGTCATGTTTGTAGGAAAATCAAAAACTATATTCATGCTATTTGTACAAATGCAGTACAATGTCTCCTGTATGACACTAAATCTGTTATATCCCAAAACTTTCATCAAAATTGATATAGCACCATGTTTTTTTAAATATTGAAATCCAATATTCAGTATCTATTGTGATGTACAAAAATGTACATTTGTAAAAATAAATTAATGGTACCTGAACCAAGCAGCTGTTTGTCATAAAGATTTTGGATTTCCTGTGTGTCTATAGGTTCAGCTCTATTTCTTTTATTCCCTTTTCCCTCTTGTTTCAATTGCTTTCTTTTGGCCTCGAGCACCTTTCTTGAATGGCTGAAATCGTCATTTCTTTTCAAATCCACTACAACTTTATTGTTTTTCAGGTGTCTCTCAATACTATTCTGGAATCCTGTAAGCGTGTCTGGTTCATACTCCTGTCCCTCTTTGTTCCTTACACCTTTAAATAGAAACATAAAAAAAGTGAACATTAACCCCATTCAGCCTGTATCCTCACTCTGTATGTACAAAATTTACATGAAATACAAAAAATATACATGTACTGGCTTCCGAAGCTGCACAAAAAACCTTACAAATATAGATTTATTTCATCTTCCAGCCATTGTTCAACTACTAAATTGTCTGTTTTACTTACTAGTACACTTGGTACAATAAAAAACCTGATAATAAATTGTTCAAATAAGGCCTTTGAAAATAGTGGAATTAATTACTTTTGGAGTGTCAAAAACTCGTTGGAAGTACTTGATAAATTGCATGCATATATTGGTGATTTTGAATCTGTTCAAAGTTTTGATTTTTCTACCCTATATACCACTTTGCCTCATATTCTTATTAAGAAAAAATTCACATCCCTAATTAACTGGGCATTTAAAAAGTCGGAATGCGAGTACATATGTTCAAACTCTTTTAGATCATTTTTTAGTAGCAATAAACAAAAGAACTATGTCAATTGGACATGCTTTGATACTATTTATGCACTTGAATTTTTACTTGATAACATTTTTGTTCGCTTTGGAGATTCCGTATATCGTCAAGTTATTGGAATTCCAATGGGGACTAACTGTGCACCACTTATTGCGGACCTGTTTTTGTATTGTTATGAGTTACAATTTATGACTAAAATTAGCAAAGACCCATCAAAACAACATTTGATACAAAAAATTTAACAATACTTTTAGATATTTGGATGATATATTGGCTCTAAATAATGACGACTTCAGTATGTATACTAAAGAAATTTATCCTGTAGAACTTACTTCAAATAAAGCTAATGATAACAATGACCACTGCCCTTTCCTCGATCTTGATATCTTTATCATAAACGGGAAGCTTAATACAAAAATTTATGATAAAAGAGATGATTTTTCATTTCCTATTGTTAATTATCCATTTTTAGATGGTGACGTTCCCTTGTCACCATCTTATGGTGTTTATATATCTCAACTTGTACGATTCGCTCGTGTATGTAACAATGTATTAGATTTTAGCGAGAGAAATTTATGTATTACTGAAAAATTATTACACCAGGGTTTTCGATATCACAAACTGGTCAAAACATTTACTAAATTTTATCACCGGTATAAGGAAATAATTCGTAAATATAACTCAACATGCAGACATCTTATACGTTCAGGTATTTCACATCCAAAATTTTATGGAAATATTCTTTATAAAGCACAAAAATGTCAGTATTCTCCTCAGAAACTAACAAAACCTTTAAATAGACTTATTAAAAGGGGATATAGTTACGATACTGTTGTCAGGTCATTAAAGATTGCATATTTTGGCTTTAACATTGATTCACTGATAGGGTCTTTGCATCGGAACTAAACACATTTATTTCTTAAAAAAACAGTTGTTGGCATGACACGGGTTATGTTCTTCTCATATATTTTATGATAGTATGATACTAAACCCCTAACGGGAGGGATTGTACCTGATATTCATATGATGAAGACATAATCTTTCAATCAGTTTAATTGAGGTCTGGAGCTGGCATGTCAGTTAACTGCTAGTAGTCTGTTGTTATTTATGTATTATTGTCATTTTATTTATTTTCTTTTGTTACATCTTTTGACACCAGACTCGGACTTCTCTTGAACTGAATTTTAATGTGCGTATTGTTATTCTTTTGCTTTTCTACATTGGCTAGAGGTATAGGGGGAGGGTTGAGATCTCATAAACATGTTTAACCCCGCCGCAATTTTGCGCCTGTCCCAAGTCAGGAGCCTCTGGCCTTTGTTAGTCTTGTATGATTTTAAATTTTAGTTTCTTGTGTATAATTCGGAGTTTAGTATGACGTCCATTATCACTGTACTATTATGCATATTTTAGGGGCCAGCTGAAGGACACCTACGGGTGCGGGAATTCTCGCTACATTGAAGACCCATTGGTTGCCTTCGGCTGTTGTTTGCTCTATGGTCGGGTGGTTGTCGCTTTGACATATTCACCATTTCCTTTCTCAATTTTATGTATCATACAAAAATCAATTGATATCAACAAGAAAACACAGATGTCTCACACGGTAAATTGTGCTATGAAATTGTTAACTTGTATTGAATTTTCATTTTAATTTTCTTATTTTGAATGAGTGTACAAAATTCAATGAAGATCTGACTAGCTGTTTGCAAGGATTCAGCCTACATACAAGCGTAACTTCAGCTGAAATTCAAAAGTTAGTATAGGACGGACAGACTGATATTACAAAATATAAACAAGATGTCCTGAATGATATTGGACAGACTAAAAAATTCAGTATACATGTTCCTATCCGTAAGCCGTCACGAAGCTGGCTAAAGCATGTACAAATCTATTTTATCAAAAATCATTACCATAATAACATATTTTTAGGAGTCTTTAAGTTGAAGTAAAAAACTTTTAAACTAACCTAAGTAAAACCGGGCTAAAATAGCATCTAGTTCCTTAAACGGAATCATCTGCAGCTCTCTAAACTCTCCTACTTGCTGTGTCCAGGTGTAGAAAGTTTTAACATCTGATCTTGTTTTGTAGTCCGTGTTTTTATTTACATTTTTCCTGAGAAATTCGTCTGTGTCCTCATTGGAAACTGATCTAAATCTACTGCTTCCTGTGTCACGCTGCTCGTGTGTTTCCGTCGGATCACCTTCGTCATTGTTGTTGTTGTCATTGTTCAAGCGGTTTACTTCGATTTCATGTAGCTCGACATTGTCATGGGATTGTTCCCCTTGCAGGACGGAGGTAAGAGCGTCGAACGTCTCCTTCTCTGCAAGCATTTCGTACCTCATTATGTCATGAGACAAAACATCAAGCATGTCTTCGCCATTCTTGGCGTATCTGTCCGATATTTTTGCAGGAACAAGGCCTGCCATACTGTACTGTCGTCTGCGTCTATAGAGTTCCGGTTCTAAATATAGCACGCAAAATGTTGCTAAAAGAAGTTACGCAGTCCTGGACTTGTAGGTAATTCCACAGAAAAGTTGCACAGATCTTTTCAAAACATAAAATTGAAATCGAAGCGGACACTGATGTCAGCCATTTTTTTTTGGTTTTTCAACATTATTGCACGTGCTCATAAAGGACTGGCAACAAATCAATAATGGACCGGATATGAGTCATAATGGACCGGGTAAAAGTCATAATGGACCGGGGTGACTATTTTGGGTAAAATAATGTATTGACACCTATTATAATGATAGGACAGTTAAGCTTATAATTATACTAACTGGTTAATAAATGGTATCTATGATGAGCTCTTTCAGCGAGTGGCATAAAAGATAGTACCAATATTGACATGGTGGTCGACGACTTTGGTCTGGATGATAAAGGTGTTTCTCCTGGAGCCCTATGACCTGCTGAAGGATCCAGCCAAATGGCAGCAGGTATGTTACCGATAAGTTCATGCTACTAGCATCAGAATGAATTAGATTCCGTTTATACTTTTTTTGTATTTATTAAATGTATTTGTGGTTGGTCAGTTCCCCTGTATATCCCCTATCAGAAACATTCCACAACTGCAAAAGAAATCTTTCATTTTAACCTACTACGACGTTTTATTCTTCACAAATTGCCTTCCACCTTTAATTTTGGAAGGCATTGATAGTTTTCTGATGACCTGGTCGATTTTACTTTTAGTGCATTGGAATGGAAAATGCATTGTATTATCTTTAACGTCGCCGACTTTCATATTTGGTTTTACTTGGTAAACTTTCCCGGATCTGACATTTCTGTGTTAGAAATTATATCAAGTCTTACATCAGATGCATTTTTAAAGATTTCATCTTGGTCTTTATATGAGAACACTCGGGCATTAAGGGTATAGCTTGTCCTTCTAAATAGATATCTTTTCGTCCTATAAACTCAAATAGGACAATAGTTCGTGTTTGTCTTTGAAAGTAAGAACCATTCAAGAGACTTCCGTTTTCATAAAAAATTATCATCTGAAAAAATATATACCATTACTAAATTTTAAAAGAAAATGACTGAAGTAAATAACTACAAAATCAACTTACCTTTAATATTTTTCAATATAACATATTTCTTTCAAGAATGTTTGTGTTTTTCACCTAGTATATGATTTTATTAAATGCACTGATAAGAGTTAGATAACCAATTAAAAGTGAAAACTATAGTTTAACTTTCATATACAAAAATACGTAAATGGACAAAATTATAACTCTAATAAGATGCCAATTGACAGTTCAGTCATGTTGAATTATTTGTAGATCTTTCTTTGCTTGATTACAGTACATCTATATATACTAAAACAAATGCAAACTTTACTGTCCACTTCTTCAAAATCGATTTCATAGCATATGGAATGCTTAAATATGAGCTAGCATATGATAAAACCGCAACACCTGCACAAACAACTTTTGGAACATACAGGAATACCAATTCTAGATGACGTCCTGTATACCTTCGTGGTATTCGCAATCTTCCCGCAAAAGTTGAGGCACACTTTCCCTTATGAAACAGATTTGTTTGCCGCAAGTTTGCGGCAAGTTAGCCGCAAGCTTGCGGCAAACAAATTCTGATGTTTGCAGGTGTTTGCCGCTCTCCTCGGTGGTTTCTTCCATATTTGTATTGTTTTCATCATAACTGATATCTTTCAAATGACAGACTTCATTAACAGGTATAGCATTTGTATCCTCTTCTGCTGTCGCTTCATTTGAGTTTTCTACCACATTACACGGTTTCTTCCGTACAGTTTCATTTAGGCAATGTATACGACTATAAGAACTTGGTCTGACTCTTCCTAGTTTATCCACTTTTCTCTCAGGAGTTTTAGAATCTGAAATGACATATATTTAAATTGTGAAAAGAAGTGATGTTTTGATTCTGCAATTGTAGACATTATGATACTTCACGTTAAAATGCCAAATTTTGATTGGTTAATACGAGGCTGTCAATATACTCCATCACATGGCTGAGCGGGTGACAATTTTTTTCGAAAAACTTGTCCGAGTCAAAGACGGTGTGAAACATGACCCGATGGCTGATAATCTCATTGAAAACCCTATGAATCCAGATGGGATTCTAGGTCCTGTTAAACCCTTATTCCTTCCAGGTAAAATATCTGTTTGGTGATATTAAACTAATGCTCAGTTCAGTTTTAAACCATGTTAAAACTTTTTAAAGCTATCAATCACTGAAACTGAACATGGCAGCGATTCACTCGTCATAAAACTGCCCAAACCAAAAAAAAAAAAAAAAAACAACAATAAACAAGCAAGATGAAGCAGTACTACCACCAAACAGTAATTCCGACTATGAAGAATATAATTCTGCAGTCGATGTTTCGCAGGTTATTCATGAAGAGTGTTTATAACAAACAACAGAAGAGGAAGATAGAAACACAGCAATGAAGTGAAAGGGTATATCAAGTTTGTTGGGGCAGATCCTTTTAGCATAATTTGCTACACAGAGGAACAAAAACGATGACTGAAAAGTTAAAAAAACAAGAGGCTCTCAAGAGCCTGAATCGCTCACCTTAATTCTTTTGGTTAAATCTCTCATCAATGATTATTTTGGCTTTTCAATTTATTTAAATGTTTTTTGGATCGTCCTATTTTCTTCAAAAGCCAAAAAAAATAATCATTTTCTCCTATGTTCTATTTTAGCCATAGGAGCTATGTTTCTTGACATACAAGGAAATAAAATATAAAATTTATACTAGATACTCTGAAACTCATTTAGCCTTAGTTTGGCTGAAATTGATACAGCAGTTTCAAAGGAGAAGATTTTTTTAAAGTAAGTCAACATGATGAACAAATTGTGAAAAAAGTTTTTAAAGGGCAATAACTCCTTAAGGGGTCAATTGACAATTTTGGTCAAATTGACTTAATTGAAGATCTTACTTTGCTGAACATTATTGCTGTTTACAGTTTATTTCTATCTATAATTATATTCAAGATAATAAACAAAAACAGCAAAATTTCCTTAAAATTATCAATTCAGGGGCAGCAACTCAACAACAGGTTGTCTGATTCATCTGAAAATTTAAGGGCAGATAGATCTTGACCTGATAAACAATATTACCCACGTCAGATTTGCTCTAAATGCTTTGGTTTTTGAGTTATAAGCCAAAAACTGCATTTGACCCCTATGTTTTATTTTTAGCAATGGCGACCATGTTTGTTGATAGATCATAACTTCGGATACAATTTACAAACTAGATACCCTAAGGAACATTCAGTTAAAGTTTGGAAGTATTTGGCCCAGTAGTTTCAGAGGAGAAGATTTTTGTAAAAGATTACTAAGATTTACGAAAAATGGTTAAAAATTGACTATAAAGGGCAATAACTCCTAAAGGGGTCAACTGACCATTTCCGTCATGTTGACTTATTTGTAAATCTTACTTTGCTTAACATTATTGCTGTTTACAGTTTATCTCTATCTACAGTGAAACCTGACTAAACCGAACCCTTTCGGGACTTGAGATTTTGTTCGGTTTTGGCAGGTATTCGGTTTGATCAGGTTCACAATGCATAAAATGTGATATGATTGGTCTTCAGAACAAGTTTGGATTAGACAGGTTTCCGGTTTATTCAGGGTTCGGTTTTATCAGGTTTCACTGTATAATAATATTCAAGATAATAACCAAAAACAGCAAAATGTCTTTAAAATTACCAATTCAGGGGCAGTAACCCAACAACAGGTTGTCTGATTCATCTGAAAATTTCAGGGCAGATAGATCTTGACCTGATAAACAATATTATCCATGTCAGATTTGCTCTAAATGCTTTGGTTTTTGAGTTATAAGCCAAAAACTGCATTTGACCCCTATGTTCTATTTTTAGCCATGGCGACCATGTTTGTTGATAGATCACAACTTCGGATACAATTTACAAACTAGATACCCTAAGGAACAATCAGTTAAAGTTTGGAAGTATTTGGCCCAGTAGTTTCAGAGGAGAAGATTTTTGAAATAGTTTACGACGACAGACGACGGACGACGACGGACGCCAAGTGATGGCATAAGCTCACTTGTCCCTTCGGGACAGGTGAGCTAAAAATGGACCTTTGGTGTTTTATTTAGATGCTTCTGGGAAAGTAGTTGGAAAAATCCAGAACCAAACAATAAAACAATGCAGCTTGTGTTAGCGGAAATGGTTACAAATTAACATACAATTGTATCAAATGCGTGAAATGCCTTGGAGTTTGGTTATGCCACATGTGTTAGGTAGGCTTATTCTTCCAGATCGTGTGGAATGCGGAATAATCTGCTTTGATTGTGGCCAAAATATCAAGCAGTTCTTGAATTGGTAGAACCCCAAAGGGTGACTGGGGTAATCTGTGTATCAAGATAATGGTCAGTCAGACAAATTGTCCACATTATATACGGAGAAAAAATATGTGTTCCAAGACCGAAATGCTAAAAAAATTTGGTCACAGGCTAATTCCAGAGAAAGAGAAACCAAAAATGAATAAAGAAAAGACTAACATAAACGCGATTTTAAGTGATAATGTCAATGATGAAACCGAAAATCAATCTCAGATAGATACTCAGATTCGTCCAGTATACAAAAAACTGCTCCCCGAAGTCTAAAAGGCTCATTAACAGATCAGAATATATTATTTGAACAATACAGATTAACGAAAAGGCTCAGGAGAAACCATAGTTATACCAATAACGGATTCAATATCTATATCAGTAGATGAATCCATAACGGCACCACCTACTGGAGTTGAAGAGATGGCAATCTATAAAGCTGTACCATGTGTACCGGAACATAACGCAATACCAGGGCCATCTGGCATTGAAACGCAAATCAACACATCCAAATCAAACCGAAAAATATCAGATATGGATAAGAATGTACATCATCGTTTGACAAAATGAAAGCAAGATAACACATTCTTACTAATGTCGTTAAAGTTGACAAAAGGGAACTTCGTCCAAAGGAAAGAGTGTCTCTTTTAAAGGTTAATAAACCATCCCAGAAAATCCCCAAAATAAGCATTGCTGAAACTCAATGTGTTGATGATGAGAAAGATCGATCTATGGAAAATGTTTATATGAAAAAAGCGTCAAATTTCAGGGTAAGTCAGTTTCTATTGAGTCTTAAGGATACATTGATAATTTTGATGACAGTGACAATGACACCGACTACAATCTCACAACAGGACACTCAAGTGAATCTTCTGGAAATAACGGAGAACCTACGGAAAGAAAACTTGAAACTCTTAAATCAGTCCGAAAGAGAACAGCACGAGCAACGGCAACAAAGAAAAAAAATAGATTCAAGGCAAATTCTTTCAACCATAAGCTTCAAGTAAGGGAGTATATAATATCCCAGACGAGTACAAAACTCACAATATGTTGCATTAATTTGAAACGGTTTACTTGCAAAAAGCAAATACTGTTTCCGAGAAAGCAAAATCTCACACCGTTACTAATGTGACTCGCGTAATGTTTCATATAAATGACGATGAAGACGAAGGGGTCACAATTGGCATCACAAAACGCATACGTGAAACCGAGTCATTACCTTCGATATGCTTTGCGCCTATTTTGATAACATGAAGGATACAATGCCAGGTACAATTCTTAACTACATTAAACATTTCAAACATTTAAAAAAATATCTGACGACCGTTGCCAAACTATACCAAACTTACAGAGCTAGTATGATAGACAATTACATGAACTACTTAATCTGAACATGTTAGGCTCGAGGTACAAGGCTGCAGAAAAACTCAAAATAAGGCAGACAGGAGCAGTCGACCCGACAATGCTTGACCGGCCCACGGTATTTGAGATCCAAACAGTAATTCGCGTAGAAGAACCGAAAGCGAAAGAATATATTGCTCATGCGATAGTAGTTCTTCGTTCGCATAAGAATGTAATCAGCTACATCAATTCATATCTTAGTGTTTTGATGTCCATGGGCCATGGTCATAGGTCTGGAATGTTGGAAGACATGCGTTTTTGTTGTTCTGAGATTTCAAATGGAAAAACTTTCCATTACATAAACATTGCCCATCACAAAACAGGACAATCTGGCAAAATTGTTCTTTCGAAAGAATAGTTTAACTTGTTTTCGGGATTGCGTAAAAATCGTGTTGAATTAGACTAGAACACAACCGACACGTTCTTGTAAATGGTAAGGGGGAACCTTTCCATAAAATGGCAGAAGGAATAAAAAGACTATATAAGAAATGTAACGTGTCGCCAATTTTAACAGAAACACAAGCTTATAGGTCGTCTGAAACATTCTAGCAACGCAGGAGGAGACAAGGATTACATCGCAACTTACATGTGTCATGCTTCCGATATGGCCGATAAAAGATAAAGGTGCCGATTTAGTAGAGGTTGTGAAAGCTTTTGTCATGATGGTAAAAGAGTTTACTCACTTGAAAGACAACAAAGCGATGCCAGATAAAGACTAGTTTTAACCCACGGTGAGTCAGTTAGACGATAAAGTTGTTGGAACAAGTTCAGTCAATTTGAATACTGTACTACACCAGACGTGTAAATCGAGTAGGCTTATTTTGAAAAAATAAGACTTCTGGTTGGAAAGATAAATCCACCGAACGCCACAAGCTCGAAACAGAAAGGCCCAAAGTCTAAGAGTCCATTTTCCAAGGAAGTCCATTTTCCAAGGATTTAGTGGCAATTGGAAGACTTACCTAAAATATATGTATACCGGTAAGAAAAGTAAAAAAAAAAAAAAAATTAAATCATGTTACAGAAAAAGTTTCTATTGCTTTGTGACTTTTTCGAAATCATTTCTCAATAAGGTAAAGAGCACAAAACTTGTAGAAAAATATGCTGAGCTGTCTAGCAAAACTCACATCTTCAGAAAAAGATATGAAATAAAACTATTTACTAGAATTGCAATAATGCATTGCATACATATGCTTACATTTTCCCTTTATATTTGTGACTATATTATGACCATTCTCATACTAAATATATTTGGACTTATCTTATATATTTATATATTTGGACTTTTATCTTATATATTTGATCATCTGAATATTTTCTTTTTAAAACAAAGATATTGCGACTTTTTTCGATATAAGAGAGCTACCATTTAATTTTAGTTTTGATTAAAAAAAATGCAGGATGAGAAGCTGGGCCCACAAAAACAGGAAAAACTTATAAAAAAGGCAGGACTAAATATAGTGAAAAATTTTAAAAAAAAGCAGGACAGAGGTACAGCTGAAAACATCCAGGATTTTTTATCCACAATATCTACCACACAAAAACTTCGACACCCCTCCCGAAATTGAATTGATTTTCCCTTCTATTAAACCTGGAGGATATAATACAGCCCATGAAACCTCTATGGCTTGTGTCAAACTTGAGAGTCGACTTAGGAGGGTTCAGTGGCGGCCTGATTAGTTGTAAAATACAATGCATTCCTGTCACTTCTCGATCCGAACTTTAAGCCGGCAGTGACTAATACTACAAGGAGACCTATTCCATCATTTTAAGTGTCTCAACATAAGAGGGACCCGTGCCTTCTTGCTCCGAGGTACACAACTTGCGGTTTTTGCAAAACGGCAATTTGATATCTGTTTGTTTGCGTTCATGTTGAAATTTTGTTTATCTGACACTTTTTGGCAACTCCTTTACCTATTCATTCAAATATAATAAATTATAGATAATTTGTACATGTGACACGGTAGATCCGACGAGGAGTGTAGATAAATTTATAGATTCTATGTTCTATTTTCTTTTCCCCAATTGGGGCCCCTAGCAATGATTCTTCACGATTTTAACGTTTTCAGTTCAATTTTTGAATATATATCGAGGAAGTAAGGAAGAAATTTATTACAACTGATATTTTTTTGGATAAACAGTTGAAAGAATTTCTTTGCAAGGCACTTTAACGCTTGAAATTTAACTTCTTTCTGAACCAGTATAACGTGGACCTACCTCAGCATCCAACGTTGACGTCATCATTGTTTACGCTGGTGAAGATCGGCAATCATCGGAACGGTGCTTACGAAAGTAAAAAACACGTAGCAGATGGAATTGTTTTCTGGTTTGCATGCCATATGATCGCGATTTTCGTACTGAAACCGGCACAAATGGTTTAGTTTTTAGGGAATGTAAACATAACAAGTATATTTTTGAAGACATTTTTTTTTACCCAAAACTCGTTTCATATTACTTTAAGTGAACTCTAGCCAAGGAACTTTAAGGAATTTTATTTTTCATTGCAGATTTTGGATACAAAGAAAAAAATTATAATCTATATGGATCCTCTTAATAGCGAGTTCCATCAAACAAGAAGAATGAAGTTCCACCTGAGAAACTTTAAGTAAGAAATACAATTTCTGACTTGAACCATTGCATCAAATACAAATAACCAACCCAAAACATTTTACTGGATTTGAAAAAATAAATTGATGGATTTTTTATAATAAACCAGGTTTCTTTGTTCGTCAATGTCCTTGCTGATTGATTTGGCTTCATTTTTCAGATATGTCTTGCTTTGAGTGCTTGTCTTACAAACAAAATAGTTTTCATACCTTCCAATTGTTTCGAGTTGAATGCAGCTGATGAGAGGTTACCCCTCGAAATAGACATATACTACATAGCACATTAACAGTCAATGTTAACATCTTGTTATTTTTATACGACCCCGAAATGTTTTTTTGCGTCGTATACTGCAATCATACTGTCGTCTTCGTCGTTCAAATAGACATTCAGTTTCTTGACAATAAGTTTTTTCACCGCAAGGTTCAAAACCGCTAAAGGAATGTTGGGATTTATTCTGGGAGTTATGGTCCCAATTGTTTAGGAATTGGGGGCCTAAAATAGCATGTTTGTAGTTTTTAAACAATAACTTGTGTTTTAGTGAATGAATATCTCTGAAAATATACCACAAGTTTCCATACAATGGATGGTTAGTGTTGACTTGCATTTACCTCCTTTACACTGATTATAAATTATGTATTAAGAAATGTTAGGTTTTGGACTAATTGGCAAAAAAGGGCGGTGGTAGTAGTAGTAGTTTTCATTTTTTGTCTTCCAAATTTTCACGGATTCCTAAACTGCTTCGTCAATTTTTATTATACTGTGCACAATGGAAGGATACCATATGGAGATGTACATGAAAAAACGTAGTTGTTTTAAATTAAATAAGGGGGGGGGGGTAAAAAAAGGTGAATTTCAAACAAAAATATATTTAAGTCAATTGGCGAAAAAATTGGTAAAGTGGCGAAAAATATTTTGTTTTCGCGAAAGAGATGGCGAAAAAAATAATTGATTCAGGGGTAACCCTGCAAATCACAATGTTTCTTTAACGATCGGATTTTGCTCAAATAAATTAAATGTGTTCACGTTATCTGAAAATTGAAGTATGCTTATTTGTCATTGTATTAAATCAAGAGGAACTAAAATAGAGACTATGATTGCTTGTCTTATATTTCATGGGCAATATTTTAAGGTTAATTGTATCATGTTTTTTATTCATAGAAAATGATTTCTATGTTTATGTGGGCTATTGTTTGAATAAAGATTTAACAAAAAGAGACTTTAGTTTTGTTTGTTATTTATTTTTATTAGGAATTTATATATTATTAATGAATCAATGGATAATAAAAATGTTGACAAAGTACTGTATCATGTTGTTATTCTTGAAAATGATTGTTTGTTATGATTATTTGTCATAGTTTGCATCAACAGTAACCAAAACAGATAATTATAAAACGAATGGTACTGGGCTCTCTTTAGAGATTGCAAAAGAATTGCCCATACCATATTTAACGAAAATGTACAACTGAAACTGAAAATTTGGGGTTTAAAGATGAAGCAGAATGGTGTGAACTAATCAGGAATTGGTATAGCGCAATTGACGAGACAGGGAATTTCAAGGACAAGAGGATTGCTTGGCTGTTTGAAGAATTTAGTGTTAGAATAATTTGCTTTTATTTGTAGTTTACACAATAACAAGTTATAGATAAAGTTGGATGTATTTCCCCATAAACAATCATTCTTTTTACCAAGCAATACTCACAGAATGATTTTTTTCATCCCGAATCAAACATTAAAACTAGTAACAAGATCATGTAAAAGAGATGTCATTAAAAAGTTATATGCAATCAAAAGCAAACGGCAGCAGCTCTCTGAAATGGTTATTAATTTTATACTAAATAATTAATTATTCATGATATATCAAAACAAAGGGGATATTGAAATAATAGAATATGGCCTGTACGTTATAGTAGAGCACATGCGTGGTGGCCACACCCATTGTATTAGTTCATGATGTGGGTTTTTAAAGACGGAGCAAATTTATTAGCACAAAAATTTACCTCATGGAGAAGACTTGACGTCTGATTTATTACGGACAGATCTGGAAAGGATATTTTGGAGAATGAGTCAGTCAATCCAAGGAAGCTTACATACTCATCAAGATCATAAGAAAACGAGAAATTTAACAACATGAACTTCATTTTACAGTTTCCATTAATTCAGTTCTCATCAGCAAGCTTTGGCTACATGGTAGATGATAATATCTAACAAAAGAAAAAAAGGTTATGCCGATGTTACTCAAGCGTTGTACCACGTATGAGAGACGGAACAGTCATGATAGTTCATCTGGTGGAAGTTCTTTTATATCACCAGTTGTAAGATGTTAATGAATTTCAATAGGTCTGAATTAATGGTCATTGAACGGGAATTTGAAGTAAGAGGAACCATACGCTAGTATGTAGAACTTGTGATCTGCAATGTCTGTTTACAGTTTCTTCCACAAAATATGCTGCGGCTATTTACACCGATACCCACACACACTTATGGTAAAAATACTTTGTCATATATTTACAATGTTTCTGTGCTTTTCTTTCGATGATTAAAAGTCAAGTCACAATAATTCTCTCTCTCAGTATATATTTACACATGTTATCTTTTGATTACGATTCCCCGTACCTAGCAGTATGTGTATGTATGCCTTAACAGTGAGAATGACTCATTTCTTTAAAATATCAACAGCACTAAGTGACACTTTTTTTTGTACGTAACAGAAAAATATGTGTCGTTTACAGTATACGAGTTGCAAGTTTATAAGAAAGCCGAGTGTGAGTTACAAAAGTATCAAATTAGTTAAAAAGCCAAACAAATACAAAGTTGAAGAGCATTGAGGACCCAAAATTCTAAAAAGTTGTGCAAATATGGCTAAGGTAATCTACCCATTGGGTAAGAAAATCCTTAGTTTTTCGAAAAATTCAACGTTTTATAAACAGAATATTTATAATATGACCATATAATTGATATTTATGTCAACTCCGAAGTGCTAACTACTGGGCTGGTGATACCCTCGGGGACGAAACGTCGAATTGTGTAAATATGTGAAAACTAAAATATTTTAATTTTTTGTTGAACCTGTTGAACATTTTGGAATGATGATTGTTTATAGAAATGTCCATAGTGTTGTTGATTATTGCACCAACCCCTTACAACCCCCTGAGGGGTTCATGCTTGTATATTGGCGAGTTTTGGAGGTGTCTATGGGCCACTCAATATTTCTCGGCCGGAAGTCAGAATAAAATTCTCGGAACGTCTCGAAAGTTTTGGGTCATTTATGCAGTTCTAAACAGGTTGTTATCTACGTGTTTGATATGGTCACTTGATGGCCGTGATGGTCTTTGACGAAGCAATTATATTTGTGTTAAAACGACCACTGTACATTGTGTGCATCTGGGTCAATTATAACGTTTCTCGATAACATGTAAACTAATTATGTTTGAAGATTAACCACGGGATACTGACAGTGTATTTCATCATAGACTTGCGTGGAGAACATTCTGGGTAACTATTTATATTAGATCGGAAAACAGAAAAATAATATTCTTATCAAACTTATTTAATTCAATCGGAATGAAAGAAATATATACCAAATGTATACTGTATTTATGTTTCTGAAGAAACTAACAATGATTGAAATCAGAATATTTTCAGAGTAACAATTAAGGAATAAGTATTTTATATGACAATATACTCTGTTTTGGTATTTTAAATATTCATTTGTGAAGGAAACATAAAAATCACTAGAACACACCCGTGATATCGCGGGTCCGTGACTGAATTAAAGTATATAACTATGCGCAAGCCTTATCTTAGTATTAGTACTGTCATCTGATAAAGTCATGCCGATTATAAGATACACAATTTTCTCTGCTTTCAAATCTTTCTGTTTGAACCCGTCGAACAGGAACTTATCAATTATTGGTAATATTAAATATTTGGAAAACAAAAGGTCCTGGAATGGAGTATTTTTTAATCAACAGTATTGTCCTATATTAGTTATTAATAAAGTTGAATTCTTTGATTCGCTGTTTTACGTCATGCCCGCTAACAAATTGAAACTTATTTTTAGTCCAGATTTTTAGTATTCGTATTGTTATCTTAGAAAGTCTTACGGATTAAAATACTACAATAGGTAACAATTTGACAATTTAGTAGTGTCAACCCTGTGATTATGACCCGTTTATATAACATATTAATCCTGAATACACCGTTTGGTGGTGCGCTTGTCAGATGCGGAACGTACAGATAAGGTAATAGGTAACAGGTGATTATACTATTGGTATCGGTATCGGACTCGACCCGGAACTTCCTAATTATTGGCAACATTAATTACGTCGAAAACAAAAGGGCCTGGAGTGGTGTAATTTTTAATCTACACCTTTGTACTATATTAGTTGTATATAAGGTTGAATTCTTTGATTCGTCGTTTTTACGTGATGACGGCTGACAAATTGAACCTCGTAATTTTAGTATTATAGATATGTAAATAAATTCTTGCGTCATACAAAAGAAATGTTTACAAACAATACTTATTATATTTCTACGTTTATTTTTTCATACAATTTTTTTATTTAGGTTTTATGAGTAATTATTATTTATTTTTTTGTATTGTAATATATCCATAAAACGGAAAGTAAGATAAATTTATTAAATATTACAACATATATATGACATAACAAAAAGTGGTGTACATGTATTTTCAAGATTGGAAACCTGTAACTGCAGAGCCTTCCCCCCTCCCTGTTTTGTTGATTATATATATATATATATATATGAACTGCAAGAATATATGTTATCATTACCTTCCTTGAAGACAATCACCTGAATCCTTGAAACAAGGACTTTCCAACTTCCAGGAATTCTGTGTGCTGATTGAATAAGCCTTTGGACCATCTTTGCTTTGCTTTTTAACAGCCTGGCAATTTTCACATCAATCACAGAACATAGACCTCTTTTTTCTGCCTCTTCCCTCAGGCCACATTGATCGGCAAGTTCTTTAATTACCCTTTGCTAGAGTAGGGTAATTGGGAATTTGACCCTTTTCCGCTCCTTGTTTTGAAGCGCAATACTGACAGCGGCTATGCCTGGGCTCATATAACTTATTAAGCATTCTATTTTTCAATCAGAACTATCATGACTTTTATCTTGGTTTGTTGCCTCACTCTCTGGCACATCCATGTTTTGGTGAGGATCAATAACAATGGGGGAAAGAAGCGTATGTTTAGGGGATGGATTGATTGTTGGTTGCTTAACGTCCAGTGGCAAATATTTTATGCATATTCAGGACGAGAACAAGTTCACAATAAATACAATAGGTACATGTAGGTTGCTACAATATATGCCACCTGTGATGATGGTCTGGAAAAATTGGACTGCCACTAGAAAATGAGGGTATATTGGACAGGGACACAAATTTTGCCTTGCAACAGGCCACCCGCGGACCCCTCAAAGAGTTGTCGCAAGGGTTCTTAACGTTCAAAGAGCATGGCACTCTCTTTACACGAGGCATCGGATTTAACGTCCGCCTTCTGAACGGACGTGACTGCGAACTTGATACATCCCGCACAGCCAAACGGACACCCCCTTTCGGCAAGCGTTTTACTGCCGGTCGGGAGAAGACCAAGTGACCATATTTCTATACCCCAGTCACCATTGGGGTGGTTAAGGTGATGGTCTTTGATGGGTATGTAACAGAAATAAAAGTAAGCAACACTATATTAGCAGTGGTAGGACCCCAATTTTCAGTGCTCTTCAATTTTTTACCAACAATCGAAAACTTTCGAAATTCTAACGTTCCAATTTTCAATAACTGATACTAGTAACAGTAACTCCTTATTAAAATATCCTGTGTTAAGATAAAATATCAGTTAGTTAAAAAACGAATGAAAAATGTGTGGTTTATAAACTACAAATATATCAAATTTATTACGAAACTTACTTTAACCAATCAGCCTGAAATGGCAACTAGTTGGTCTTAGACCAACAAACCAATTTTGCCAATATCCCCCATATCTATGGGGGTTGGCGCTAAAAACGTTTTAATGTGAGTCTCGTCGACTTCAAATGGGGCTATTTCCATAATCTGGAATTAGATTTAAAAATAAAAGATATATAATCTTTACATAGTCATTATTACTTAATTATGCAAACATTAAATAGATAAATAATTCATAGAATTTTTCTTGTTATTTTTGATTTATCTATAATACTAAAATTATGAGGTCCAATTTGTCAGCCGTCATCGGGTAAAAACGACAAATCAAAGAATTCAACTCTATGTAGAACTAATATAGGACAATGGTGTAGATTAAAAATTACACCACTCCAGACCCTTTTGTTTTCCACATAATTAATATTGCCAATAATTAACAAGTTCCGGGTCAAATCCGATACCGATACCAATAGTATATTCACCTGTTAGCTATTACCTTATCTGTACGTTCCGCATTTGACAGGCGCACCATCAAACGGTGCAGTTAGGATTTTGCTATATACACGGGTCATAATCAAAGGGCTGACACTATTAAATTCTATCATTGTCAAATTGTTCCCTATTGTAGTTTTATTCAGCAATCAGCAAGACTTTCTAAGATAACTAATATAGGACAATGCTGTTGATTAAAAAATACTCCATTCCTGGATAGCCAGGACCTTTTGTTTTCCAAATAATTAATATTACCAATAATTGATAAGTTCCAGGTCGACGGGTTCAAACAGAAAGATTTGAAAGCAAAAAAAAACTGTATCTTATAATCGACATGACTTTATCAGATGACAATACCAATTACTAAAATAAGGCTTAGGCATAGTTATATACTTAAAGTCAGTCACGGACCCGCGATATCACGGGTGTGTACTTGTGTATTCAAAAATTTCAAAAGTTTAAAAAAATCAAAGTATATTTATTGTCAAAACGATATATCACGGTTGAAAGGGTTGGGCAATTCTGTGTATACGAGTTTTTGGCGACCAATTGTCCAATTCGAAACTATATCATGTACGTAAATATAGGTTATTTGTTGTTGTTCTTTAAGTGCCGGCAGCCGTTTCAAAACAGGAGATTTCCAGGCAGTTAAGCTGCCTTATGCGAGCACCCTGGATTTGTGTGCTGCCAAATAAATGCTCAAATACGTGCCATTGTTATTATCTAGCTGGCTACTATATTATTTGTAACTTATTGGACAGTTGTTTTTATACTTTTCATTCTGGATTACAAAAAAATATGACCAGAAAAACCTTAAATGATCGTCGATTTTCCCAAAATTTTGAAGTTGCACATAGGAAGCAGAGCACATAAGGAATCCTTATGTTGTTTATTATCCCCTGAGCGTTTGGCTAAGATGTCAAAGAACAAATGTATGAAATACCTAATCGCCGAAAATCTCTAAAGACAAGTAGTTAAGATTTCCCAAAATTGCAAAAGTCGTAGGAATATTTTTTGTCGTCAATGTCAATACGTAGTCAACTACGTATATAAGTTCAACAGATCACGTTGTTGGCGGCAATTTTGAATTTAAGAGAAGTCGAAATTTTCGTATCTTTTCAATTTGGACGCAGGAGTTCAAATTAAGCGGCTCCCCAAGGGTGACTAGGGTATAGAAATATGGTCACTTGGTCTTCTCCCGACCGGCAGTAAAACGATTGCCGAAGTGGGGCGTCCGTTTGACTGTGCGGGATGTATCAAGTTCGCAGTCATGTCCGGTCAGAAGGGGGACGTTAAATCCGATGCCTCGTGTACCTCTTTTACAGAAACACAACTGTTTCGGCCAGCGAGGAGCGGAACCACTGGAAGGACCATAAGTAAACAGCAGGTGAGAACCTGGACAGGTCAATTTGTTTGCAACGCAACAAGAACACCATCTTCGTCTGAAAAAATTTCATTACAATCTGCAGGATTAGGTCATAAAAAGATACAGTTCCGGCTAGACGACAACGAAGAAGAAGTTTATAAGATTTTGTCCACAGAAGAAAAGGGGTTTCCTCAGTTGTACAACATCGGTACTTCTACTTCATTGCACCATCAACTGCAGGGAACTCCAACGCCTAAACTGCAAATGGGTCGTTGAGTCATTACAGAAGATAATAGGCAGCCAGGCAAAGATATACATACGCCCGATTCAGAGAAATCTAAAAGTTATTGCCAATTCAGAGCCAGAAGCAACATCATGATCATTTATCCTTACAAGTGTCTTAAAATCTGGTATTTTGTTTTTGATTTTATGTTGTAAAGCAGTGTTTAAACATTTCTCGAGTGACCTTAATTTGTAGTTCTGTTTATGTCTGTAACTTGGTTCAGTGTTTTTTTCGAATGGTGACCCAATGGATTCAAATTTTTCTCCGTTACAAAATGATTGGGATTTGTGTTTGCATTTACATTTAATTTTGTTAGTTTTATATTAAACTTATCTGTGTTTGTATTGAACATGATGTAGGACATTATGATATTTTTTTCTCCTTTTTATACGATATTTACTTGTTTTGCAGAATCACTGGGGTAAATGCAGTTTCGGTCATCAGCTTTATGAGAATGGCTAACGAATTTGTGATTGATGTAGAGGAAGCGAAAAAGATGTAAAGAAATTAAAAAAATACAAATTAAAGACCTTTATGGCGACAAACAATGCAACGTACATTATTGCAAAGTCCCAACTGAGTTACCTCGCTAAATATGTAAAACATAGGAGTGAAGTACATGTAAAAAAGAGCATCGTATATGCGTGTGTGGGGTAAGTACCAAAAGGTTCGCGAAAAGACAATGCAAACGTGTGGGATTATTTACTTTAAAAAGTTTGAATTTAGACAAATTTTAGTAGATTTTTTTTAAAGTGCATAGGGAAACAATGCATTAACAGACTTTTTAAATTCATAACTCTTTATAATAATACAAAGCTGGATCATAAAATGTATGTTGTCTGCTCTATGGTTGGGTAGTCATGGCTTTAACACATTCTCCATTCCCTTTCTCAAAGGCGTAGGTCCAGTAAGACCGACCACATTTTGGCCCCAAAATATAGCAGTTTTACAAAGTTTTTAAAATGTAAACTTTCAATTATTTATTGTACAGTAGAATGTTTCTGCTACATAAATATGTGCTGTTTTTGACATAACATTGCACATATTTCGAGTACTAGCACCATAAAGTCATGTTAAATTACTGAAACCTTCACAATTATAGCAATTTAGTTAAATTTTAGACGGTTTCCATGTAAAACAAAAGTGGCCACATTCGTGTTCATCCTTAATACTGATTGATTGTTGATTGCTTAACGTCCAGGGGCAAATGTTTCATGCATATTCAGGACGAGAACAATTAGCTTTTTGCCACCATCTCTTTCTTCAGGCCACTATGAATATTCTCGTATAATTAGCTTTTTGCCACCATATAACTGTCCCCATACATTATTGGTATAATGCATTCAAAACAAAACCCCTCTCCAATGCAGTTAATCAAATAGCAGATTTTCTATATTGCAGATTATATATGGTACTCGAAGAACTGATGGCATTGGCATAACTGATGGTGAAAGAATAGAAAGACTGTGGTCCTATTTAGGAGGCTTTGCTAATATATCAGAAGAAATGTCCCCAGAAAACATGTGATCTACTTACTGATGCTCTGATCCACTATGGAAGAAAAGTACATGTATTTAAGATATGTATCAATTTTTTTTTAAAGATGGAAGTAAGCTTTAACGGTGGGTGGCAGAAAAGGGGTACAGGATGGAATTATAATAGTTATACAGGTGAGAACTTCTCTGGTTTTTTTTACCTGTATGAAAAGAAGAAAGATGTGGTATTATTGCTAAATCAAGACATCTATTCCCTATAAACCAAAACATTTAACTATTAACATCTATATGTCCCACCATGATCTTGAACAATATTGCAAAGCAAGCTCTAATAAAATCAAATTAAAACAACTAAATTGTATCTTCTTGTGAGGTGGGATGTATAGAGACACAGACTCGTTAATTGTTATCTCTATAGAAGTCTCTCTTCACTAGCCTATTACCTGTCGATATATTTATTTTTGGCATTGCACAATTCATGTCTTCTCTGACTGTTTATGACGTTAAGATACTAAATCCCTGGGATGTGTTTCAGTTGATTTTAGTCTCCGATGCATAATTTTTTATTTTTAATTGTTTTTTTTGCTTTTAACTAGCTGTCAGTAATTGCGAGTACTCTCATCGTATTTTCTTGATAATTCGACCGGTTGATACTGTATATAATGCTTTTTTGTTATTTTAAACTTCCCAAGGGTGACTGGGGAATAGAAACCTGGTCATTTGGTCTTCTCCCGACCGGCAGTAAAACGCTTGCCGAAGTAGGGCGTCTGTTTGGCTGTATCAAGTTCGCAGTCACGTCCGGTCAGAAAACGTTAAATCCGATGTCTCGTGTAGAGAATTCCACGCTCTCTGCACGTTAAGAACCCTTGCAACAACTCTTTGATAGGTCTGTAGGTGGCCTGTTGTAAGGCAAAATTTCTGTCCCTATCCAATATACTCTTATTTTCCAGTGGCAGTCCAAATTTCCCCGACCATCATCCCAGATGGCCTCTACTGTGACCAGACCTACCTATTGTATTTATGGTGAACTTGTTCTCTTCCTGAATATGTATGAAATATTTGCCACTGGACGTTAAGCAACTAACAATCAATCAATCTTATTCTATATTTATACGGATCTTGATTATTTGGAATATCTCAAAACTTCACTTCTTACTTCATCTGTATAAACTTCAAGATTTACCTGTATTATGAAAACCGGTTTGTTTTCTAAAGTGAATATTTTCGAAAGGTTAAGGATTATGTACCCTTGTGTTGCCTTAATGCTAACCTTATGGAAATTTTATATAAAATCCACAGCCTTTATCCTTTTTCTATCATATTTGGTAATTTGATGATCGATAGATATAGGATTATTGCATGCAGTGCTACCATTGATTTCTTTAAAACAAGTTTATTAATGTAGTTATTGGTTAGAACAAATAAAAATATGGACCAAATCAAGTACACCTTTTAGGGTGCGCTCGGTTTTAGTGACTCAGCACGAGGTATTTTGGAATTTACAGGTTGTTTAGAACTTTTTGCAAAAAATGAACACTAGCACATCATAGAAAAGCAAGTGAGTAATTTATGTTTCAAATTTTATAACAAAAATCTCTGTATTTAAAGCTGTAGATTTTCTATAAAAATCTTGTTTTATTTGCCCCAAAGTACTCTTTGTTTCCCCCTAGTATATGTTCAAAATGGCCTGTCTCTATTATGCATTATATCTGTAGTTTTGATACAATTGATGTTTGAAAATTCGTACAAAAATGGCTACAGAAGGGTACATAAACCTTAACTATTTCGCAATGGTGTCTTGACATGGCTTTGTTTGGACTTGTTTGTTTGCTTTTTGTCCTTGAATTTGTGTCCCTAATATTTTATTAACTGTGCATTTGCATTCAGATATCGCCGATCAAATTTATTCGTTCATGGTGTATTAATTTACGTTTTTTGATTGAGTTAAGTCTGCCAATTGATATTTTATCGTGTGGATTTCTATGTTGTGATGTTATGCTATAGTTTCAGAAAAGGGACACGGTTTGGATCCATTTAAACGTTTATTTGGTGGCTATATGGAACGCATCTATCCCATAAAAATAGATACTAAAGATACAGTTAAGTCAGTTTCATATCTTGACCTACATCTAGAAATTGACCTACAATGGTTTACTTTTTTAAAATTGATATTTGAATGGAGCGTTGTCTCATTGGCACTCACACCACATATTCCTATATTTTTATACAAATTACCGAAACAAGTATCTAAACAAACTTGATTATGTATTGGCCCACGAATGTTTGCATTATATCATCGGATTAGTTAGTGGACACAATTGTTAAAAATATATGTTTTAAACTCTTTGATGTTTAAATTTTTGCAAAAAGTACAACCCAGGGTTTACTTTTCAAGGCAAACGTAACAATATAACGATAGAACACTAACTCGACATTTGACCATAGGCTTTTTCCTCGAAACAAACATTTGTGGAATGGTGGATGGATTCATTGATTGCTTTATCGATTGATTGGCGGACAAGATTGGGTTTTTTGCAACAAGAAACGCACGAAGGTTTATCTTTTAAACCAAGGGACCGAAACCTGATAGATGGTCTCGCTTCGATATGTTGATGACCTGTGAGGACATCTCTATTTTGAAAGAATGAGTTTTGTTTTAGCAAGTTAAGATTCTATTTTTATAAATGCTTGCTTGGCTGTTTAGACACGGGAAGAATCATATTCGTTTTCTTATTAATGTTGGTCAATTCATTATTGAAAATCTGCATGCAAGATGGCACATTTCTTGTTAAAACTTGGTATCTTCCAATTCAGTTACTTGTAATGGCGTTTGTTTGATGATAAGTAAAAGAAACGTGCATCTACAACCTTTAGAAGCTAATCAATTAGGATTTGCTTTGTTATATTAAAAAGAGTTACATTTCGAGAATATATTTTACCTCTGTAATGCTCCAAGTCAAAATATTTTTATAAAATTTAGGCCAACAAACATTGAAGAAGAAACTTCAATCAAAACGGCAAAAACACCACCAAAATACCCAGTATGAAATAAGATTTACGCATCGGAGCGACACATTCCAGCTTACTGTTTACGAGTAAACACGTGTTGCATGCAATAAAATATTTGCCTCGTCATGTATTCCTTATTTCAAATACTTTAATGGGATTACTATCTGTAGTATCACATTGTCATGTTGGTCTTGTTTATGTTTCATCGGAGCCATGAGAAGTAGACAAATATGAAACGCAGGACAAAGGCGTTGACTATTATTATGCTCAAATTGCAAGACTAGTCTGTATTGCTAATTTGGATGCATATTTTGTACTTCTGTGAAATACCTATTGATTCAGACAGAATGTAGACGATCCAACCTCCAATTATTCGAAGAATGAGAAATTAAGTATACCCCATAGAGACGAGATGACTATAACAAGGACTGCTTCGTACACTGACACTCATACCTCATCTTATATATATATTGTGTGAAGATGTTCATTTTTCTCACAAATAAAACTATGCACGTCATCTTCCTAAATATTGCAAACGGTGTTTATAGATATTAAGTCATTTTAGCAAAAACAAACTCCATATTAAAATATATGGTCGCACTGATGACGAAAGGGTCAGAAAAATACTAAGAACTAGGAAACTGCAGTTACATTACAAGTGTATATAATAATTATGTATTGGTTTCTTTCATGACATAGTGCCAAGAACGCGAATGAACGGCGGATTTCCGTATAGGTAATACGAAAAGGTGGACTTCTTAAGCATATAGGGTCACCAATTTGAGTGAGTTTTTCGTTTCTTAGTTTAGCTCTTTATAGCGAGTTTGTAGTGCTCGTTTCGTTTCCTTGATGTATAAAGTCTTTTCAGTGATTTTAATTGTATTTAAGTGCAATTGCGATGTTAACGTGTTAATCTTTATAAAAAAAAATCTATAATAAAATGTTATCAATTTTAATTATCATTCACTGGCATCCTTTAGTCTGTTTTTTGGAATCCATTCTGAAATTTAAAAATTACACATTTAGCACTTTATATCATCAATGTAACACATCTTCGACAGTTCGTACAACACAAAACTATATGAATTTGATATAAAAGTGATGAAAAAAAGCATATTTTATTTTACCTTGCATTTTAAGAAAAAGCAGTCACGTTTATTTTGATAATACAAATACTAAACTAAAGACGCGATATTCTCATTTTAAATTTGGAAAATGTCACAATAGACGCACTATTATTAGTCATTTACATTTTCATTTACGCATTTCTCACTGGTGCGTGATAGTTATAATATGCAAGAGAATCAATATATTTCAAAAGTATTCCAAAACATTCTTTTTACAGATTTTGTTTAATAATTATTCACAGAAACTTATTGACGCCATAACGATAAGTGAAGAGCAGTTTTGTTATTTTTCTTAACTAAACCGTTTCTGATGTCCGATTTTATGTGTAGAGAGAAACATATCGGACCAAAAGTAAAAAAATACTTACATTTCTATAACCTCTTCTCTCCTCCTTTAGGCGCGAATATTTGTGTTCTGAACAAATTGTCCAGATGGAAAGACTGCCATTAGCATATTCTTGGGTATGTTGAAGTACTCGTCCTCTACTTCTATTATATTGCTGAAATTCAAAAACAAGACCTATATTAATTTATATGAAATAGTATGTGCATAACATTGCCTTTTATATCTCCTTTTTCGCACTATTACATTTATTTTACTCCCATCGAGCTATATCACGTTTATCTTAAAATCTAAAAAAAAAAAAACATTATAGTTTCATAAACTTTACGTAGAAGTTTTATGGTCATTGCGAACGGCATTTTCGTGAGACTTGGAAATTCCATTGTGTATTAAGATAAACGATTGAAAGTAAATATTTAACATTTTTCCTATATTATTATTTGGTTACCTTGAAGAAAACATTTAGGACAAATACTTTTGACATGTGTTGTACAAATGTAAATGATATTTAGAAGTTCAAAACCTTCCATCAATAGAAATACACAAAATATTGAATGCAAAATTTGAAACAGTAGGTCTTTGGTATTTCTCACTATATTTTAAATGAATTTTTCAATTTTACGGATATATTTTCTCTCGTGTTTCGGAAAAATTGTTTTTAAAAAAACTTTCGCTTAACTCCTCGCATTCATTAAATTACACACTAATATTTTATGCATGAAAAGGGCCGGCACAGGTGTCGTGCGATACGTTAATCTATTAAATTGGGCTTTGCTGGATTTTTTTCTATGTACAAAAACAAAATCTTTCTTAATTCACGATAGCAATCAAATAAAATGAACTTTCTTAATTCACGATAGCAATCAAATAAAATGACGTGCCGCCAGGGAAAACGTACCTTTCAAACGAAACCGACTCTACGATCCCGTCAATGATTCCAGTATCCTCTTCCCTGTCTTCCAATAACTGCAATACAAATTAATTTCTGCTTTACTAAATACTAAATCATATTTAAAAAAAGATCCAATTCCTTGAATCAAGCTTTTGAATACATCCATCATATATATACAAGTCTAAATTGAAAACACGTTCAAACCTATGATTGCGTTGGATAAAAACCGCAATTTTTATACGCGTGAATGTAAAACAAATTTCGTTGTAGAAGGGTCTAAATACAGCACAAACAACATTTTCCAAAAAGACAAAAAAAGTGAAAAAGTATATTTAAACCAAACGCATTTGACTAACAGGTCGAACAACTGATGTTCTTTAACCCTGCTGACTGCCATTGGCAATTGCCAAAAGAAATTGATCACAAGATGTAACAAAATGGATCTTAATATAAATTCAATACTAAACAGAAAACAATGAACTGGTGGCCAAGATGTTATGCCACAAACATAAAGTGTCAATATACTTTTTGTACACCAGATCCGGATTTCGACAATAAATGTCTCTTCAGTGATGTTAGGAATCGAAACGGTATTTGGAAAGCTATATAATTTACCCTCAATATATATTATATATAATACGGAGGTATATGGGGAGGGTGTAGATCGTGCGAGGGCTGTATATAGCCATGCAAGGTCGTTAAAATCGTCCATCATATCATCAAACATGTTCAACACTGCCGTATTATTGAGTCTGTCCAAAGTAAGGAGCCTCTTGCCGTTACAAGTTTTGAATGTGTTTTTAATGATTTTATTTTTTTTTATTTAGAGTTTAGTATAACGTTCATTGTCGTTCTTCGTTTGATCATAGGATAAAACTTAATGAAAAAAGATGAAAACGAATAAGTATACGAAATACCTCAAAGGTTGTTGACGGAGAGGCGTTATAGCATCTGCAGTCATGAAAATCATTGGTGGGAACATCATTTTTTATCCGGTAGATCTTTCCGGCCTGGAGATGGCAGCCACCAACAGTATCTGCTAGTCCATTCCAGGCCGTCAACTTGGCTGTACGGCCATTATACTTTAGGTTCATTTCTCGCCTTTTGGAGCCATTGGCTATCTGTATTTCCCCTATCTACAATTCATGAATATTTAAGTTAACTTAGTTGGAATCAACTGTCCATCTCCATTCAATTGTAAAAGGTTATTATAGTATCAGATGAAAATAAATGTATATACTTTTTATAGTTTCTTGATTTTGAAACAAAATGTACAACATTGGAACTTAAAGGGTCGTTATCACTTTATAATCACAGCGAACATTTGAAAGATTGGGATTTGATTTTGTAACTACTAGCAAAAATTGTCATATATACACTCAAAACACTGGGAAATTATCTAGATAATAAAAATAGCATTATTGAGACGAAAAATCAAAGCTGTGGTTAAAATGTTATTTTGCACAGAAGGCGTTTCAAACAAAAGATATGTTGCGTAGAAGAATACTATTGTAAAACTGAGAGAATATAAAGTTGAAGACCCCAAAAATCTCATTTCTCTGGATTGAACAATATATGTACATGTATGTTGGTTACTATGTTATTCGTATTATAACATATTTGGTTAACATGATTAAAATATGTTATTATCTGTGGATATTACTCTGAAATAGTCGGTTTATATTGCGACTTAAGGAAGACATATCGACTTTTAACAATGAGCCTGAAATGGCAACTAGTTGGTCTTAGACCAAGAAACCAATTTTGCCAACATCCCTCAAATCTATCGGGGTTAGCGCAATTATTGCCTTAATGTGGGTCTCGTCCACTTCAAATGGGTCTATTTCCATAATCTGGAATTAGATTTAAAAATAAAAGATATATAAACGCAAGATTAACTTTACATAGTCATTATTACTTAATTGTGCAAACAATAAATAGATAAATAATTCATAGAAATGTTTTTGTAATATTTGATTTATGTATTCAAATATTCAAAAAGTAAAATTTAATCAAAACTAAATCATGTACGTAATATAGGTAATTTGTTTCTTTTCAGTGCCGGTAGCCGTTTCAAAACCAGAGATTTCTATAAATTGTAACTGAAAATCTTTTTTGCAATATTTTCTTAATTAACTTAAGAGGATAGTAGTACCTAGATTTTGTACAACAGATATGCGTATACACAAGGCTCGCCAATGAAGCTCGAATAAATAAATATTAAGGTCAAATGAAGTACGTAGTAAGTTTTGAAAATAAAGTCTTTATACATCTTCTGACATTTATGATAGGTAAAGATGTCCAGACATCTATGACCTAAGTGTAATATTACTTACTGTGGCATAATCTTTGTTAATGAACAGATTTTGGTGGTTGATCGTGTGTCCTTGGTTAGGAAATATATTTCTTTAACTGTTAGTTTGTACAGATTGCTGTTCAGATATACATAAGCATTTCCAATTAAGCCATATGGTGTCGGGCGGGGGTCACTCGTTTTACCCTGATGTCCTGAAGAAAGAATTATAAAAAAAGGTGATTTCTGTATGAATTTTATTACAAATCACAACTGGTCAAATGTAATAATATTAGCTTTTATAATCTAGTTTGAAAAGGTTTTGCATGACCCTATCAGATTCATCCATGTAAATCTCAGGAAAAGGCAACAATTTACCCCGTATTACATCTGAACGGACCCCTGACATAATCAGCCATAATACCAAATTAAAAAAATAGCGAAAGTAATATGCCAATTAAATGTGTAAACACTTCTGTAAATAACCCAAATTATACACAAACCATTAATTCTATGGAATAATAACAGACACATAACTTTGTAACAATGTACAACCATAAATTATTTTTAAGGTGTATGACAAAGGAAATATAAAAACTAATAAAAACCTTATTATCTGGTTTTCAAATAATGCTTTGCTACCACAAAATTAATAAGTGTTTTATCAAACAGTCTACAGTTTCTGTCAAATCTGTAAATGATCGACTTCCCTCGAAAATGTAGCAGTCAAGACTCTCCAAAATTTGTTTGAATGCAGTCGGTCAAATCTTGTAAATAGTACTTGTCCCTGCAAATAAAATTAAAATGGTTTACAATATTTCAAACTAGACTAACAATCCTGGGGTTTGGTATTATACTTCTAATGTGAAATGCTGTTATGTATTGAAACTCGACACATTATGAGACTTGGCGACCACAAATCTGAATCAGCAGTTAAGTCCTACATCAAGCGTCTCAGTAGTACTAAACATGAAATGTCAATTATTTTAAGTGTCAATTATTGAGTGCAACAATTTTGAAAGGTGAATTAATAGAAAAAGTGTTAAAACTCAGGATACAACAACATGTGAAAATGGCTTTGACTTTACTTTCTAATTATGTTATATTTGATTAAATATTACAGAACATTTCAAGCTACGAGTCAAATCAGACAAACATTCATAATATTGTTCCTATGTCATGAAGTTCAATATTGGGTGTCAAAATTAACATTTGTTTTCCATTGTCTGGATTTTCAATACAAAACATGAACAATTTCATCTCGAGACGTGACAGAAGGTGTTTGAAGATTTCATTATTTGCCTCGAGCAATAGTTGGTATCTCAGGGACATTAAACTGGCTATTACCCTCACATCTAGTAAAATGTGTATATAATGTCTACCTATGTTAATGAGCATCAACATCAAATTCGCTATATAGAGTGCCAATAAAAGCATTTAAAGCCAGATAATTTTAATTACAATTAATAGCGTTCATTTCTGATTAACGATGTTGACAAAATAATCTGATAGCTTACGACATGACTATATCAATATGGGGCTATCAAGTGCAAATCATCACATAATTTGGCTGCATAGACATAGCTTTCAAGGATTACACACTCGAGAGAGCTAGCCGCATGGACTCATATAGAGCGGGAGCTTCCCACTTTTTGGCAGTCGGCTCAGGATGGCCCAAAACAAAACATGAAATATTGTTCCACCTTAAGGTTTCAAGTAAGCTTGGCTTTAGCTCTAGCAGATTTCAACATGAATGGCAAACACATGTAAAATCACCAAATTTAAAATCCAGTTCCGTATATCGAAAAATCCTTGTGCGGACATGGATTGTAAATAACTGATATCTTGAATGGATAATTATGGATACCGAATTAATGTTATAAATATAGGAAATCCATTAAAAAATGCCAAACTCGTGTTCTCGTTTAACCCAATACAAATAAAAATTAAATTAAGGGAAATAAGTCCATTTCTTCCTGTCAAAGTTTTTACGCTCGAAAATAAATTCGTTCAAAAATAATATATATAATATCCTGATTCAATTAATGAATGGCTATTATTTATTTTGAATTCATTGAACCAGCAAATTATTTTTTGACTGAGAAATTCTTAGTAGATAGTGCAGAGAGCTGAAAATTTGTCTGCGTGTAGTGTCTCTTGTAGGTTATTATCCTTAAACGAATTTGCTGTATCAATAACGGCGTCAACTGTACTCCGGAATTTCTTTATATGTGGAGTATGTCAATCTCTTTGATTCTCGTAATGGTCTTGCCAAAGTGTTTTGTAAGGGAGCTTTCGTTTGATTTTGGGTGGGAGTCGATCCCTTTTTGTTGTAATCTCTTACTTGCATTTTTATTTGTTCCCTCTATGCTGTCCTGAATTTTTCTTTATTTGTTTAAAAATACACATGTTCACATAACCGTTGACTCAATCATCAATAATAAATAATAAGTCAACTGATCAAATAAGACTTTTTAAGATATCTAAGTTTATTTCTATTTCTAACTCTTGGTTTTTCACCCTTTTTCTTAAAAATCAATTCTTTTATATTGTTATCACTGAGATTCTCAATATCTAACTCATTTACAGTACTACAACTTTCAACATGACCTGCAGCAAAAATCTCACCATTAATTTGCTTTCATCTATCATGTCTACTAGTGAAAGTATTATTTTCCAACCACTCTGATTTATTCACATATTACCGTTTAGGCCTAGCTACATTTTCTGCATGGTTAAACTCGAACCTCTTTCTGACTTGCAAAGCCGTCCTATTTTGAACATTTACGCCGATGAATCGTCTTAATTACATCATTGTTTTATACACCTTGGTTCCAAAACCTTTTCAAAGAACCATAAGGCAGTGTATATATGGTTTATATTACATTTTAAATAAACTTTTCTTTCGATGGACAAAAACAGTTCCTTCCATCCAACTTTTAATTTTACAAAAGATATCAAATCCAGTGAAATTTTCACATTCTTTGCTACATACAAATAAATGGCAAAAAAAACCTGCCATACCTTTACAACCATTTCTTTTTGTATCAGTATTCAGAACATCTGAATTTAAGAAGTTTTCTGGCAAATATTTTAACAATTTAATTTTTTCACCACCAGATAAGCTGGTCCATTTTAAGTCGTTGCTACCCTTTGATGTCCAAATATGGAAAACAACACCCCAACTTTGTATCTTCAAAATTGTCAATATTGACTGATTTACAACCACTTTTGATTTCTTTTCTGATTTTATCATCCTAGTTTTTACAATCAATTATCAAATTTCTTAATAAAAGAGGGACGAAAGATACCAAAGGGACAGTCAAACTCATAAATCTAAAACAAACTGACAACGCCATGGCTAAAAATGAAAAAGACAAACAGAAAAACAATAGTACACATGACACAACATAGAAAACTAAAGAATAAACAACACGAACCCCACCAAAAACTAGGGGTGATCTCAGGTGCTCCGGAAGGGTAAGCAGATCCTGCTCCACATGCGGCACCCGTCGTGTTGCTTATGTGATTACAAATCCGGTAAATAGTCTAATTCGGTAGGTCAAATTCATGAAAGGGAAGGGGATTGTAGTTACGACGTGAGGAACATATCCGATATCATTTGTGAAATGGTTATTCCATAACGGTCAACCAACTCGTGATGGCGTCCGTAAAATTTACGAAGGGATGATTTCAACTTCACCATTTGGAACTCTTGATTTAATAGCTTCCTTGTGAGCAGTAACCCTCTATCAAGAAAATCATGATAGGAAATGCAAGCACGGGAATATCGTATCAATTGAGAGATATATACCCCGTATGCAGGTGCTGCTGGAATGTTGCTACTTAGAAATGGAAAGTTCACAATTGGAAAGCTGAAATCATCTCTTTTGTCGTAAAGTTTTGTCTTCAACCGACCCTCATTGTCAATTTCTAGATGTAAGTCAAGATATGAAGCTGACTTAACTGTATCTGTAGTATCCTTTATCTCCAATTCGATGGGATAGATGCGTTCCACATAGTCACCAAATTTTGAATTGTTTAGTGAAAGAACGTCATCTATATAGCGGAAAGTAGAGTTAAAGGATATTGCTAACTTCTTATCTTTCTTCCTAAGAAGTTCCTGCATGAAGTCAGCCTCATAATAATAAAGAAACAAGTCAGCAAGTAGAGGGGCACAGTTTGTTCCCATTGGTATGCCGACAGTCTGTTGAAAAACACGTCCTCCGAACGTAACAAATATGTTGTCAATCAAGAAATCAAGCATCTTGATAATATCGGTTTCCGAGAATTTTTTGTTTGAATCAGAGTGATTCTTTACAAAGTAGGATTTATCAGATGTCAGATACCCTTTACATCAGATGCACTTCATCTGGTACATAATAGTCAACACCAATTTCTAACAAAGGTCTATGCTTTACACCAAACTGACTTTAACTCTGACTACTCAGTGTAACAATTTCATCTATTGAACGTAACATATCTACATTGTGGTAAAAATCCCATGCTTTGCAAGTGTCAAATCTGTTGTGAACTTTGCACCAAGGGCAGGCAAACTTACCTGTTTACCCACCTAAACCAAGCAAAATTTGAATGAATTTCATATCCCCAAAATGTCCAAATCAATATTGTGATAATCTACAGAAATGACTTGTTCCTTAGCTAAAACACTTAGCTGAACAAAAAGAGGTTTACAAGAAGACCTAATGTTTTCATAATTCTCACTACATTTAACTACAGCTACTGTATTTAAATCATTACAAGATAAACTACATGTATTATCACTTGATAAAACCTGAACAGAAAAATTACAAAGTTTGAAATTCTGCTCACACGAGCACTATCACCTGAAAATTTATTGTCTAATTTGGTTACATTTGTTAAATTCTGAAAGTTCTGCTTTATTACTCTTTTCAACTCTGTATCTAAATTAATCATTGACATGTTACCAGGTAATCTCTCTAAGTGAAAAATTTTGTTAATGTCATTTCTACTTTGAGCCACAATATATGTTCTAGGCATGTTATCGAACAGCATTGAAAATTCATGATACGCAGAATCGCTCACACAAATTTTGTCCAACAAAAAAACAATTGTCTCAAATTTGTCTTTCTCACTTGCATGTAGAGTGTCATAGTTGTTGGTTAATGGGGAGTTGCTCAAATTCAAGGATTTTTTTTTACCAGCATCTAATATACAGTCTAATTTAGTAGAATTCAAGCCAAAAGTGTTTGCAAAACTTTATGCCTTTACAGCATAGCTATCTAATGTTTTCAACTTCCGGAGTCATTGTCTTGGTTGTAAATCATCAAACATTTTTCCGCTATTAGAATATTGCTGTTTTTCTATGTGGGCAGTGTTGAATTTCTCTTTAAAATATAATCTATTTGGTCTAAATTTTCGGCAACGTCTAAACTCTGATTTTGTTCATTTAACAATAAGTTAAAAAGATCTTTGCATTTTTTTCATGGTAGAATTCAGATGTATTTTGCAATTTAAAAAAGCTACATTTTCTAATTCATTCTTAAAAATAGTAATGTTGTATAACTTGTTGTCATACTGGTATCTCTATCTATAAGGTATGCTATCCAGAGGCGGATTTAGGAGGGGGGACCCTTTTTGGAAAAAAATGTGGTTGCTTATATAGGGAATCACTGAAGCGTGACTGGAGTGGGCCCCCTCTTAGGTCAGTCAGTGGGCCCCCACTTATTAAAATTTCTGGATCCGCCACTGCTATCATTAGTCTGATTCTTTCTTACTTGAAGTTCATAATGTTTCTTCAACACCTGCTAATATATTTGTTACTAAAGATGGCAATCTCAGCAAATATTATGCTGTTCTGTGTCCCCTGCAGTCTTGATGAATTGCTGCAATAAGTTGAGAAGAGTACTGTTCAATAGCACCTTTTTACAGAAGTCGACAGCGGAACACACAAAAAATATATTTGTTTTAATTCGAGATCACGTTAAAAGATTACCGTTTTACGTAGATCTCGATAGAAATATATCGTTATCTCGATTTATTATATCGTTATCTCGATAAAACAAAACTGTTATCTCGATCGAACGAAACTGTTATATCGAGATCGTATTATTATACAGTTATCTCGATTTATTAAAACGAGATCTCGGATTATTATATCGTTATCTCGGTTAAATATATCGAGATCTCGATAAAATATATCGTTATCTCAATTATACGAAATTGTTATATCGACATATCGATAGAAATATTTGGTTATCTCGGACACAAAACCCATTAACAGAACAAAAGCTCAAAAGAAATGGCAATGCCAAAAAGCAGGAGAGGAAGATTGATATTGGGTTGTTTGATTTAGTCCTGGTATCTATGAACTATCGTCAAGACATCAATGGTGGAGGCGCTTGATACATCAATGCACCTAAGACATGGAGGCAGGATGATATTCTGCAACATGGGAAGAAGGTATTTTTAAAGTCATAGATATAAATCAGAAGATTCATCTTGTTTTAGAAATCAAGAATTTTTATATTTTACTTATTTGGGTAGATACATGTAACTAACATAACATTTATTTTGTCATTATAGCTGTACGCTCAGCATTCTTCATGAAAACTATCACACTGATTTTAAATCATTTTAGGGTTGCTGTTTTCGTATGCTGTGCACATTTAGGGTTGAATTGTAAAGAACTTAAAGGAAAATTGTAATTGACTGAGGAAGCAGCGGCAGCGTATCCAGCAGGAGCCATATAAACTGTATTTGGCTGTAAAAGGATTGCCTGATGATGGGATGTGTCCACGGATGTCTTTTACTACCATGAGAATTTCCAATCATTACCCTGAGAATTTCAAATATCTGGCTTGGCATATCTGGAATTTGAGGAGGATCTGTTTGTATTGACACTGATGTGGTCTTTTGACTTCTACGTTCAGGTATTTCACATCCATTTTTTTATGGAAATATTCTTTAAAAAGCACAAAGGTGTCAGTATTCACCTCAAAAACTAACAAAACCTTTGAATAGACTTATTAAGAAGGGATATACTTACGATACTGTTGTCAGGTCATTAAAGATTGCATATTTTTGCGTTAATATTGATTCACTTATAGGGTCTTTGCATCGAAACTAAACACATTTATTCAAAAACCAGTTGTTGGCATGACACGGGTTATGTTCTTCTCATATATGTTATGATGGTATGATACTAAACCCCTAACGGGAAGGATTGTGCCTGATGTTCATATGATGAAATCATAATCTTTCAGTCAGTTTAATTGAAGTCTGAAGCTGGCATGTCAGTTAACTGCTAGTAGTCTGTTGTTATTTATGTTTTATTGTCATTTTGTTTATTTTCTTTGGTTACATCTTCTGACATCAGACTCGGACTTCTCTTGAACTGAATTTTAATGTGCGTATTGTTATGCGTTTACTTTTCTACATTGGCTAGAGGTATAGGGGGAGGGTTGAGATCTCACAAACATGTTTAACCCCGCCGCATTTTTGCGCCTGTCCCAAGTCAGGAGCCTCTGGCCTTTGTTAGTCTTGTATTATTTTAATTTTAGTTTCTTGTGTACAATTTGGAAATTAGTATGGCGTTCATTATCACTGAACTAGTATATATTTGTTATGGGGCCAGTTGAAGGACGCCTCCGGGTGCGGGAATTTCTCGCTACATTGAAGACCTGTTGGTGACCTTCTGCTGTTGTTTTTTTTTATGGTCGGGTTGTTGTCTCTTTGGCACATTCCCCATTTCCATTCTCAATTTTATTTGGAGTTGACTTATAATCAGTAAGTATTTTCTGCAAATCTTTCTAGTCTGATATTATGATGACAGAATCAGTCTCAGTTTGTTTGTCAACAACACCTTTCTCATAATACTGGACTTGATTGAAGACAATATCTGCTTGGTCTTGGTAAGGCCCCCCTTAAAACATGGCTCTCTCTGTGGACGGCTCTTGTCTGACTATAATCTCCAGCTCCTTGATATAATACTTTCACTAAACGACTCATGCTACCCTGCTAAAACAACACAAAAAAACCAACTATAAGATAATTACTTCTATAAGGAATTAATTGACAATTCAGCCGAACTAATACATCTAAAATTATCATATAGTTGATCATTGTGCTATTTTCATTTTTTCTGTCCAAATTTATATATTTTTGGAAAAAAAATGGGGAATGAGTTCATGAAACACAGAAATTACAGATAGTGCTATTAAAAATCATGGAAAGTTATTAAGGGACATAACTGATGAAATGGTCAGAGTGACACTACCTTAATTTGTACTTGATCTGAATCTTGTGAATCTTGGAATCTTGCACAGTGCATAATTACAAGCTCTGATCATCATTTCTTGCAGTGAATTGAAATACATTGTTATGTATGCCAGAGCAAAGCCTCTAGACTAATGAGAAGCTGTACAAACACCCTTTTGTTAAATTTGTCAAATTTCTGAAACCCTTTAATTTATAGCTTGCTGATGAGTGCGAGTCTAGGCTTCTTGATGAAGCCCGTACCTTGACCTTTAATGATTTACTTTAATAAATTGTGACTTGGATGCAGAGTTGTCTCATTGGCACTCATACCACATATTTCTATATCTATCAAGTTTTGACTGAAAATCAGAGTATATTAATAAAACAACAAAAGAACTGTTATCCTGTAGTCTGTACTACATTTGGTTTTTGAATAAAAAAATAAAGCATTATCAAAAAGCTAAAAAGAAAATAGTTAATGTCAATGTTCCTAAACAACAGCCAATCACCTGATCTTTGATGGCACCTTCGTGTTGGTGAGTTCCTCCCCTTCAGCTATATTAATTGTTGCTAGTTCTACTTTTTGGTTATCTGCTAATGACCTTTTTTCCACATCCATTTCCATGCTGACATCTTCATCACTTTCTTCTCTTCTCGCCTCATCCAGAGTAAACAAAAACATACACTTATCTGGGGTTAAAAACGTAACCCCTTTTTCTTTGCTCCAGCTCATATCTAAATCCACAACTGCTCTTCTGTCTTGAAGTTTTTTCTTAGGAACTCCCTTTGATAGAGGCTTCCCATTTTCAAATGCTCTGAGAAGAAAGCCGGAACCATCATACTTGAACTTTTTTGTTTTCTTTTTATAAAAGACATTAACAACCGGTTCGTAGACTTGTTCATTAATTAGTTTGTCCTTCAATTTTTTTAATTTTCTTATGGCACGACTTTTCTGCATTCGCAGGGACTGTTTCCTGTTTTCAATACCATCTGATTTTGTTTTTACTCTCTTTTTGGCACCAGGTTTGGGTCTTGTCCATCCTTCATCACCACTTCTACTTTGCCTGACTATCTATAATAACACTATTTACACTTTCACTATCACTAGTACTATTTACATTATTTACAGGAGTATCTCTTTGGGCCCCATCTTGGCTCCTGGTTGAATCTGTAAAAAAGTTAACCGTATTTATTAAACAATTAAAGACAATTTAATGAATTTAATTCAAAACAGCATAAATATATATATATATATATATGCCTTATATATCATGTACTGTAGTACGCCGCTAGATTAAAACTGACGTGGAAATGTAACACACGGCCAACGAAAGCTCTATTTTTGTAGAGTCCAGGTGGTCGCGTCTTCTAGCGGGACGGCTGCAGTGCAGGCGATTTGGTGTCACGATATTACAGTAGCATGGGTTCGAATCCCGGCGAGGGAAGAACCAAAAATTTGCGAAAGCAAATTTACAGATCTAACATTGTTGGGTTTATATTTAGACGAGTTATATATATATATTATATATATATATATATGTACGTCTGAGTCAGTGACAACTCTACAACAGATGTATCCATCGGATCGCCATCATGATGGTGATACATGGCTGTGTACATAATGTATATACAACTCGTCTAAACATCAACCCAACAATGTATATACAACTCGTCTAAACATCAACCCAACAATGTTAGATCTGTGAATTTGCTTTCGCAAATTTTTGGTTCTTCCCTCGCCGGGATTCGAACCCATGCTACTGTCCCGCTAGACCACACGACCACCTTGGCTCTACAATAATAAAGCTTTCAGTGGCCATGTATTACCTTTCCTCGTCAGTTTTTAATCTAGCGGCGTACTATAGTACATGATATATAAGGCATGTAGATGTTATTGTTACAGATCAGCTAAATTATCTATAGTGAAGGATCCAACAAATTAATGTAAGATAGTCACAGAAAATAATTATATTTAGAGTCAGTGACAACTCTACAACAGATGTATCCATCGGATCGCCATCAATGATGGTGATACATGGCTGTGTACATAATAAATACACACACACACACACACACAGTCTAAATTGAAAACTAGGTTCAAACCTATGATTGCGTTGGATAAAAACCGCAATTTTTATACGTGTGCATGTAAAACAAATTCGTTGTAGAAAGGTATAAAAACAGCACAAACAACATTTTCTAAAACACAAAAAAAGTGAAAAAATATATTTAAACAAAACGCATTTGACTAACAGGTCGAACAACTGATGTTCTTTAACCCTGCTGTCTGCCATTGGCGATTGCCAAATAAAATTGATCACAAGATGTAACAAAATGGATCTTAATATAAATTTAATACTAAACATGAATCATCAATCTCATCATCTGTATATATATATATATAATTAGCAAGAATACCTTTTCTGCAAAATTTTATATTTTCAATTGAAATCACTCATATTTAATAGAAAAAGATTGTTCTATCTTATCTGTATTTCTTTCTTTAACAAATAGAAGTCTTTTTTCTTATTGTAATGAATGATACAGATTTAACCAATGACTGTGTTAAAAGGATTTAGTTCGTGTAAACTATCAGTTATAATTTGAATAATGAATACAAAATCTATGTTAAAATAAATATCACAAGGTAAAGGGAAAACTGATTTTTTTTCAAGATTATTATATTTCGTGCAGAAGATAAAACAAATTTGAAATTAAATTTCATAATATGGTAGTGATAATTGAATATGAAAAGCTAATGAACTAACAAAACAACATTTAATCCAATAAAAATATAGTTATATGTGCATGATGTTGGAGAATATTTATTTATCTGGTGTTATAATTCCTAATTGTAATAAAAATGTTTATAACTTTTGAAGAAAAAATTTGAAGTTTCAATCATCATATACAATATATGAACAAGTAATTTCTTTTTCTTTTATAGGAAGAGGAAATGAGTGTTCTCTCAGAGTTTATCATAATAAAGCAATATATCGACAATATTTTCAGAAGAAAATATTTATGTACTTTTAATTTTTTCAGGACTTATTTCTATACATTAAAGCTGTTTAAGTTTGCAAACATTTTAACTTGTCAAATTATTTTATTGAAAATTTTTTGAAGCTGCATCAAGTTTTATTGGATTAAATGTTGAAAAAATCCTTGGTTTCTCAACTATTCTTAAACACATTTATAAACTCTCATATTAAGTCACACCTCTCTTTATTTATCTCTTTTACCATACTCTCAAACCTCTCATACCAATCTTCTTTCTTTCCTTCTTCACTTCCCCCAAGGTTTCTGTTAGTTCATTAGCTTTTCTCTTACGGGGTTGCTTCCCTTTTCCCTCTTTTTGTACTTTGTTTTTTTCAACAATCAAATCCATGGAAATGGTCTCAGCTGGACGGATGTTGGGGTTGTCTTCCATTTCCTCCATGTATTTGAAGTTATGTGTTCCTTCTCCACTCTTTCGCTTCTTATCCTCCACCTGAACTTTGATTCAAGCTTCTGCCACTTCAGTTGAATCAAAGTGACAGTTTGAGCTTGTTTATCGCTTGTGGCATTAAACTTTATTGCAATTATTTTCCACACTGCCTTCTTAGTAATTCTCTCCTCCCCAAATTTATGGGAATGCTCTTTTCGATATTCAATGAGCCTCTTGATGCTGCAGTCATCCCAGATATATTTTTCTGAAATTATGTACCATTTTACTTACTTTACATGTTAAATTATATGTATTTTTACAAATCCAGATTATGTGGACTGTTATAGAAATATTTGTTTTTGTTAAAATGTTGGATTAGTTTTCATTCACCTTTTGACAACAATCATCTGTTAAGCTGATTTGGGGTGAAATAAACAATTGCAGTAATGCCCTTTTGAGGTTATGTAGATCTATGTAGTTCTGCTGTCTCTGTGACTCAAACGACATTGGTGACGAGTATCAATATTTTATGAATTGGGGATCTTTTATGTTTGAAAGAATTTTTTTTTTACCTTCAATCTGCTGGTCAACCTCTAATATCTATAAATTTGATCGACTGTTATATTTATGTAATATTGTAATATTATAAAAACTATGTAAATTTATCAAAGTTATAAATGTGAAAGTTAGTCCACCCCAGTTTATTTCATTGTGTTGTTCACACATGCTTGTAAAAATAGTACCTTATAGTTATATTTATGTATGTTCTCTATAACTATGTAATTGTAGTTTTATGAGAAACAAAGTATTCGTATTCATACCAAGATATACCTATAAAAACTACAAGACAAAAATGTAGTTTAAGTTAGTATTCATAAAAGGAGTAGGTCCAGCAAGACCCCTTTTTGGCCTCAAAATATAGCATTTTACAAAATTGTTAAAATGTAAACTATAAGTTATTTATTGGACAGACGAATGCTTCTGCTACTTAGATATGGGTTGTTTTTGACAATTCAATGCTCATATATCGGGTACCAGCACCATCAAGTCATGCTAAATTACTGAAATCTTCACAATTTTAGCATTTTAGTTAAATTTGAGACGGTTTCCGTGTCAAACGAAAGTGGCCGCATTCGTGTTCATCCTTTATATTGAAATGTAAGTTGTATTTAATGATATGGGCATAACATTTATTAAGGTTATTAATGCACATATATCGGGTACCAGCACCATCAAGTCATGCTAAATTACTGAAATCTTCACAATTTTAGCATTTTAGTTAAATTTGAGACGGTTTCCGTGTCAAACGAAAGTGGCCGCATTCGTGTTCATCCTTTATATTGAAATGTAAGTTGTATTTAATGATATGGGCATAACATTTATTAAGGTTGAGGATAAACACTGATGCGGCCATTTTCAATTTTGACAAAAACCATCTGAAAAGTTACATTTTTCGGTATATTTGGTATATTTTTCATATTTGAGCTTGAATCGGGTCGTTTTTAATGACTTATTCAGTTAACATCGTTCACCTAAACTTACCAAATAAAATAGACACTGAAGTGTGTAAAAAGTGGTCAAAATCTTTCGTCAGATGAACCTGAAAATCGGTCCTTACTGGACCTACTCCTTTATTTTTTTTTTCAAGCAATGAGAACTTTACAAATTGGTTTTAATTGTTGGTTGCTTTATGCTGCATCTGCACAAAAAGATTATTGCAGTTGATTTTTAGTAAAGAAACATTAAGCTTCTCAATGATGTCAAACTGCTATATTATCCAGTGAAATCATGCCCGTAAATTATGTGGTTCAAATTTATAACTTTTTATAATTTTCTGAGCAGGTCAAAGTAAATGTTTTGTCAAAATTTAATGAAATTTAAAGGAACCAAATGCATTTCAGTGAAAGTGTTGTTTACCACCTTAAATTGTACATAATATCAATTATTTTTCAATTGCTGAATAAGTCTGGTGATATACAGTTTTATGGCGGCTGTGTTTTGGCATTACTTTCATTCAATAAATCAGTGAGTGAATCTGTAAGAGATTCATCTTGAATAAAAGCGCTGTCACTTATATCAATACTAGTATCAGAAAAACCTGTCATTACTGAAGGTCATGGTGTCATCCTTTTCATCAACATCCTTAAGTATCCTGGTTTCCTGATCATCACTTTCACCTGGCTGAATTAATTGAAGCAGCTTTCTCTCTTGATCTGGAGCTTTGCAGCTAAGTACAGCATTTACAACAGTGTGTGGTTTTTCGCTTCACAGCCCTCTTAGATGACTCTTTCAGTTGTTCATAATCTGTTCTTCGTTGATACTTCAATGGGCCTATGGAACCTTTTGATAATGTCTGTATTGTGCTATTAATGTCATCTAAGGAAGTGTCCATGTCATCACTCCATGTTGATATCTGGCTTATATTATCACTCTGGGTAGGTGCAGACAATTGCTGAAAAAAAAAAATCAAAACTATGGAAGGATTTGTTCCTCACTTTCATAGGGTGACAGACATAACCTATTTAACACTTTGTGCTGCATGTCATGAAGTCATATTCTGACAAAAAAAAACATAGAATGGTAAAAATGAAGCCCCAAAATTGATATGTGTTTTGTTGTTATAAGCATTTGGCATGATTTTCATATCAGTTTGTTGAAGCAAACTAAAATAAGTCTGAGTTGCATTATTGTTTATCCTTTGTTCATTGTTGTTAACGGCTTTGTACTAGCTATCAGTAACTGCTAGTGCTCTCAGATCAATATATACTTGATGTCTTTTTGTTGTTGGGATAAAACAAGAACCTGGCCAATTCCACTCTGTGTTTTAAAAGATGTATTTCTATTTGCATCTATCTGACGAGTTCTTATGTCATACTATTATGCCACTCTCCAAGTTTAGGAGGAGGGTTGTGATCCCGCTAAACATGTTTAACCCTGTTCCCACCACATTCTGTATGTATGTGCCTGTTCCAAGTCATGAGCCTGTAACCCAGTGTTTGTCTTTTGTTGATTTGTTTCATTTATTTGTTTTTCACTCTTTTTTGGTACATAAATAAGGCCATTAGTTTTCTTGTTTGAATTGTTTTACATTTGACATTTAAGGGCCTTTTATAGCGGACTATACAATATGGGTTATGCTCATTGTTAAAGGTCATAAGGTGACATATAGTTTATGTGTCATTTGATCTCTTGATGAGAGTTGTCTCATTGGCAATCATACCGCATCTTCTTTTCTATAAATTAAAGTAAGAGAACGAATGGAAACATGGTCTGTATGTAGTGATAAAAAGCACTGTGTTTTTAAAAGTTTTATAAAATTTGGCTGAAGCAAACTTAACCTATGAGAATTTGTTTAAAATGTGTACATGTACTACTTTTTATCTGGACTGTCATACATTTTTGGTTTTATACCTAATATGATGTATGTAATATGTTTACTAAATAAATCTGTACTTACTGAATCTAAATTTAATCCCGATTCAAAAATAGAACTGTTAGGTTTTCTTTCTCGAAAGCTATAAATCTGATAAAATAATAATTGCAGAAGATTAAATTGCGTATTTGTTCAATATTTTGGAATAAAAATAAAGTTAAGGTTTACCAGGGGACTTTTGTTGATGATTACATTTTTTTTAAAATTAAAACTGAATGCTGTTAAAAAAAACTTGTCTTCATCTACACCAGAAAATAAATCAAGTAATATTTAAATAACATAGGAAGATTACTTTTATATATAGTCACAAGTAAATGCCTGTAACTCAGTGGTTGTCGTTTGTGTATGTGTTACATATTTTGTTCGTTCATTTTTTATATAAATAAGGCCTATCTATAAATGAGGCCGTTAGTTTTCTCGTTTGAATTGTTTTACATTGTCATATCGGGGCCTTTTATAGCTGACTATGCGGTATGGGCTTTGTTCATTGTTGAAGGCCGTACAATGACCTTTAGTTGATAATGTCTCTGTCATTTCGGTCTCTTGTGGACAGTTGTCTCATTGGCAATCATAACACATATTTTTTTTTTTATAGATAGTTTAATGTTTGAAATATATATGTTTATTAATATAGATGTTTATTATACTAGTATTCTATAACAAGTTCTAGGATTTAGGTTTGGAAAACTATTTCACGAGTCAATATAAAAGACCACTCTCGTCTGAATTTCTTTTTTAACCTCTGGCACTTTATTGTTTTCTTCCTCACTGCTCCAGTGTATTATTTCAACTTAAAAGGAAAAGTTCACTGTTTAAAATACACACTCAGTGTTATTATTATTTGTACGTTTTTGTGATATTATGATTATTTCTCATTCCTACCAAGTTAAGTAACAATCTACCAATTGTGATTACATTCCAGTCGTATTTTAATCAGTAATAAAAAAAAAGATGCAATAATTTCTGAGTCTCTTTGAAAATTGGCAAATATAAATCACAAAATTTGCTCCTCCAGAATGGTTTGGAGCATTTCTTATGACTTTGTAGCTCTTCTAATTGATCATGTTACAGATAAAAAAAAAGTCCATGAGAAATATTATATTCAAAACAAGAAACAATGAAATATACATATTCAAATCATTTCAGTTTAAATAAATTTCAAGACGGCTGAATTTTTAATATTGAAGAAATCACAGTTTTATAAATAATGAAGCACATCAGAAGGTGAGAACAGTATAAGTGGGTGTTTTATTGCTATACATATCTATTTGAAACATAATTGTTCCCATTTTTCTGGAATAAAAGATAGCAATAACGTACAAATTAAGACAAAAACAAAAACACCTTTTATAAACTTATTTAAAATTAATTTTGCATGCACTTGTTTCCAAAAAGCTCAGTTTTCGTTTGGCCAGCTACTCTATACTTGGACACAAGTCCATTTGTATAAATGGACCTCATTTGGCCTCTGACCACTGACGCCAAGTCCGCCCCTCCTCTTAATTTGGATATTATGGTGATCTGAACTAAAAGATTAAGAAAAAAGAAAAAAGAAAGTAAAAAAGTATTTGACAATGTGCAGCAACAGACATTGAAAATATATTACGTTAGAAATTTTTTCATTACCATTTTTACAATTTTACATCCTGGTTTCAAAATGAGTACAGGAATTGTTCATAAGAAATAAATTCGTTATCCTGGTGTAATCAGGGGTGTTCGGAATTTTACACCGTTGTTGAAAATTCATACACCCATTCGGCTGCGCGGCAGGGTGTATGAATTTTCAACAACGGTGTAAAATTCTGTACACCCCTGATTACACCAATATAACTAATATTTCACTACAAGTTTGATGTTTGGTCTATCAACTGGGCCTGAAAGTGAAAACACATCTTTCATGCAAAGCTGTTGTTGGATTTCTTTCCTAATTTTTGGTGTTGCTGTTGCCGTTAGTGCAAGGACTTTTGCTTGTGGTAATATTGCACGTAATTTGAATATGTGTCTGAAATCAGAACGAAAATCATGTCCCCATTCGTCTACTACTATGTGTGAAACATTTTCCCAACTCTTCTGCTTAATAATGTTGCAAACTTCTGTTTTAGGATTTGTTCAGGGTGGCCAAAAATGTATTCAAATTTACCATCCTTGAAATCTGCTGCCTCTGGTCCTACAATATAAACACATGAACACTTTTAACATTGCGATAAGACGTGTCACGGTACTTGTCTATCCCAAATTCGTGTATTTGGTTTTGATGTTATATTGGTTATTCTGGTGATATTTTGTCTGATGATCGGTCCGTTTTTGTGTGTGTTACATTTTAGTGTTATGTCGTTGTTCTCTTATATTTAATGCGTTTCCCTCGGTTTTAGTTTGTTAACTGTTACATGTAGATCATTGAGGTTAATAGTTAAGACCTCCTTTCATTCATTCACATATATAATTATGTGAAATATATATAATATTTTTTTTTCTTTTGAAAATAACATTAAATCAATATAACAGGAGAAGATAATTTAAAATTTAGTAGAACCATGTACCTCAAGACACTACGATAACGACATTGGCTGGTACTCCTTTGACCTTATTCTTTCTAGCAGATCTATCTGCAAGTCCAGCTTTTTCATCTTCTTCTGCTTTTCAATTTACTAATTTGTTCGGTTTGGGAGTGCACTAAATTGTATATGTGTAGACAGTATATAAATCGGAAAATTGTCCTAAATATGCATGAAACATTTGTCCCTGGATGTTAAGGAAAACATAATTTAACAATCAATTTTCAATATTACTACCAGTACATATATTAAAAAAATAGCTATACATGTATTGCCAACAAAGTATGGGGGACACATTATACAACCGGACATAATTAAGTGTTATATATTCACCTGAAGATCATGCACATCTCCTGCTGTTGCTTTTCTCTTCTTTGTGGCTGTAGCAGCTGTAGGGACGGCATGGGATTCATTGTTTACAAGTCTAGTTGTGTTTACCACAATTGGTACTCCCCGGTTACCAATAAACCCTGAAAGAACTGATGGTGACTGAGGTGAAGGAGTATTGGAGGTTGCAGTCTGGAGGCATATTGGCATTCGATAGCTGACTCAAATAAATCCCGAGACCCTGTACAGGCCATTTCAGAATCTTCAGACAATCTAGTCTCAGTTGCACCAGCTAAAACAAAGACAAAATAGCTATTAGATTTAATGTTGTAAGCCAATTAATACGCAAAAGTTTTAGTTTCAAAAATAAGGGGAATAAACATTTTAAAATTTAGATCATAGATCATCATACGTTGAGTAGTTCCCACTTTTTTGTTGGTGTCGCAACCCTTGCAAAAACTCTTTGAGGGGTCCGTAGGTGGCCTGTTGCAAGGCAAAATTTCTGTCCCTATCCAATATACCCTCATTTTCCAGTGGCAGTCCTAATTTCCCAGACCATCATCCTAGATGGCCTCTATTACAACAACCTACCTATTGTATTTATTGTGAACTTGTTCTCGTCCTGAATATGCATGAAATATTTGCCACTGGACGTTAAGCAACCAACAATCAATCAATTGTTGGTGTCGCAAATGTTCTTATATATTTTCATTTGTTTAAACTACTTTTTCTATTTATTATATATATTTGATATTTTATCAATTGGTTTGAACAATAGTTAAATGAGGGGACAACACATATAAAGTGGAATGTAGTTGAGATATTGTCACGCCATGTCTCAGGGCGACAGGTTGTATCTGCTGCAATTTTTTTTTTGTTAAAACTTTTGATAACCCTCATAATACATAGAGGTAAACATTCATACGGATTCCCTTAAAAATATCTTGTAAGAAAGTGTTAATTAGGACAAAGTTAGAATTGTGGGTTTTTTTTAAGTTGTAAAATTCTAGCAAGGCAGGATATAGGGACAAAAATTTCTATGGTACGATCTTAAAGTTCAAAGTGATGACAGAAAAGCGCCAAAAACTACTAATCAAGGACTGTCACGAACAGCATAAGTGAAAATCGTCAGAAGAAGATTGAACCCCAATAACGGTTATAACGTTTTAAAGTTTCAGAGTGGGTTGACTAGTGTTTCTTAAATTATCTCACAAAAATCTAAAAAAAATACTACTTTTTCAATCAATCAAGGACTTAACATCTGAACAACCAAAATGAATGGCTCCCTCAGTTTATAATAAGTTCAGTACGCAATTTCTGTAAAACTATGGTGTCAATGAATCATGTCTGTATTATTTCTTTTACGTGAATTATAATGTTAGAAAGAAGCCACGAGCTTTCGCAATTGAATTGGTTCATAATTTTCAAGTCTGGGCCTTTTAACGTCAACTAAAAGTTTTTTTTCATGTTGTTGATCGCCATCCAGTTTTATATTTAACGTAAATCTTAGTGGAAATGTTTATCATTGGCAATTATATCACATCTCCTTTTTAGCTCACCTGGCCTAAAAGGCCATGTGAGCTTTTCTTATCACTTGGCGTCCGTCGTCGTCGACGTCGTCGTCGTCGTCGTCGTTAACAATTTTTCAAACATCTTCTCCTCTGAAACTACTGAATGGATTTGAATGAAACTTAGCATGATTGTTCCTTAGAGTATCGTGCACAAAGTGTGCGCTTCGATTTTTGATCCGTCAAAAAACATGGCCGCCGTTACCTAAAATAGAACATAGGGGTCAAATGCAGTTTTTGGCTTATATCTCGAAAACGAAAGCATTTAGAGCAAATCTGACATGGGGTAAAAATGTTCATTAGGTCAAGATCTATCAGCCCTGAAATTTTCAGATGAATCAAACAAACCATTGTTGGGTTGCTGCCACTTAATTGGTAATTTTAAGGAATTTTTGCAGTGTTTGGTCATTATCTTGAATATTATTATAGATAAAGATAAACTGTAAACAGCAAAAATGATCAGCAAAGTAAGATCTACAAATAAGTTAATATGATCAAAATTGTCAATTGACCCCTTAAGGGGTTATTGTCCTTTAATGGCAATTTTTCACAATTTGTTCATCATATTTGCTAACTTTAAAAAATCTTCTCCTCTGAAACTACTGAATGGATTTGGATGAAACTTAGCATGATTGTTCTTTAGATTATCCTGCACAAAGTGTGTGCTTAGATTTTTGATCCGTCAAAAAACATGGCCACCGTTACTTAAAATAGAACATAGGGGTCAAATGCAGTTTTTGGCTTATATCTCAAAAACGAAAGCATTTAGAGCAAATCTGACATGGGGTAAAAATGTTCATTAGGTCAAGATCTATCAGCCCTGAAATTTTCAGATGAATCAAACAAACCATTGTTGGGTTGCTGCCACTTAATTGGTAATTTTAAGGAAATTTTGCAGTTTTTTTGTCATTATCTTGAATATTATTATAGATTTAAATAAATTGAAAAGCCAAAATAATCATTGATGAGAGATTAAACCAAAAAAATTCAGGTGAGCGATTCAGGCTCTTGAGAGCCTCTTGTTTATATTTGAGCAGTTAAATTGTTTATATTTTTCATTGTTACACTTTAAATACAACATGTATTTTCTGTGTACTGTAGAAATTAACATTGGTAGCATGATTACCAACCGGAAATTTGCCTTGAAATAACAATATATGGTATATATATTTATATTTCTTTATTGAAATGATGTAATTTATAAAAAAAAAAAAACAAGAAAAGTTATATTTTCATTTTACTGACAGTCAAGGACCATAACTTGTTAATATTAAAAGTGAAAACAGTGCAGACATTATAAACCTATAGCTAATAAACACATTGAAATCAGATTGATATACATGTACACAAGGACATTAAAACTCACAGTTCTTAAAGATACTTATATTACTTATTTATGACATTCCACATAACATGATAGCAAAATATAAAGTTATTTTGACATTATTCTTTATAAGAGTTTTTTTTATCTTTACTGATATTTTTACATAAATGTTGTTTACAAAGTTGGTTTATATATATATATAAAGAAAAAATATTTGTTTTTTTAATAAGTGTTTTCTTATTCAAAGAAATAATCTCAAAAGCTGATTTGTGACTTTTTGCCTTATAAATTTTTGTACATGAAAATGATGACTTTCTAACCTGTGAATTTTTCACCTTCATTCTAAGATTAGGCACATAATAATGACCTTGAGAATTTTATTATTATTTAAATCGAACAAAGTTCAATTTTGGACCGACTTGAAAACAAGTAACAAAATAAAAAAAGTTAAAGTACACAATTAGATTCAACATATTAAATTGGTCAAGAAATTACATTTTATCTAAAAGTTTTATAAAATGCTTGTTTTTGGTCCCTTATTTCTATATAGTTATGATCATAACCCCCAAAACCAATCGCAACCTTCCTTTGTGGTATGGAACCGTGTGGTACAATTTCATTATGATCCATGCACTTATGCTACCATGATTGTCTGAAAACCAAATGTCACAGAAATTTTTAGGTGGTCTAACAATTGGTGAAATTTATTAGTTTCTCTGTTAAGCCAGGTCAATTTGAATTCTGTACATGTATACAATACTTGCATGTTTTTTTTGGTAAATTGTTGGTAATAAATTCTTTTCTTTACTCTTTGTTTCACCTTATCCCGTGTTGTTGGAGGCCACTTAAAATGCTAACAATGCAGGTAACGGCAGATTCAAACCTTTTATCTTCAGTGCTGTGATGGTTATCTTTAACTACTCTGTTAATTTCTGCATGTGAAATAAAATTTAGATAGATTGTTTAATTTGGAAATTATTAAACTTCATGAATATCAGTCCATATTTTGTCTAAGTTAAAATAAAAATATACCTGTATTTACATTTCATTAATTATGAAACTGATTTTTAAACGAAAGCATCCCTCTTAAACGTCAATACACATCTTTTTCTAATTGCAATAATTTATAACAAGAGCATAAGTTTTAAGGTGATGAAGCCATTTGTGCTAAGGTCGCATTTCACAACTATCAATCATCCATATAATTAGTGTTAGCAAGTTTTGTTGTAGATCCTGTCTATAATAATCAGTATCATATCAGCTCTTATACTAAGTTTTCCATCAGGTCTGTAATTTCAAAAATGTAATGTATGTTGTTAACAATATCTGTATTCATTTGTTGGCTTAAATTTGTTAAGATGTATACACTCAAAACAGAAAGTTGATCATGCACTCTGGCTAATATAGCCATCATTTTTTCCAGTTTTGTCGAATTGCCCGTCTTTGTTCTGTCGAGATTTGTCTGTAAGGCTAATGCTGTCAATTGCCGAAAAAGCCTTATTATCCTGGTCTGAAATAATATATTGATCGAAAGCTGAACAGTGAGTAAGAACATTCTATCATGCAATAATCACAACATGTGTTGTAATTAAGATAAATCATGTGAAAAATGAAGGATAACGAGATTCCGCCTGCATGAACTGGTATTACAATAATGAATTATGTGTTCATCAGCGCTATTTTTGGCAAAATCAACAGGATGGAAATAACATATAGATGTTGATATTATTCCATCCCTTCCTGCTCGCAAAATCTTTCTGCATATAACATCAAAGCCAATGAAGGATGTATCTCACAGCACAGATATCTACTCCCATCCCGAAAGCTGTAGTGTACCTTTTGGGCAAAATATGTAATATTGCTTTAGTAAGAATTTTTCAGTTATGCAAAAATGTATTAAAGAAGTTGTGACATGTTTAACTCACATAAAATGAGAATATACCTTTAATTGTTTCAACTGTGTACTTCTAACAAGTGGTACAGGTATCCCATGTTGTTGAGTTGTACCCCCCCCCCCCCTAAAAATCAAATGGTAGCTCCCTAACTCTTCAACAGTTTCAATATTGTGTTTGGCAACAATAAACCACTCGCCTGTTTTTCATTCAAATGTCTGCCGTCCTCTACTCCGGACAATTTATGCAAGGTTTGTGCCCTGAGGTCTCCGTAATGAGTTGCTACAATTCTAGTTGAACAAACAATGCCGACATTGCTTAAATCTCCAATAGTGTACTAATTTCTGTACTAAAAATGTTTTCCCATTTCCTGCCTGCCCAGATATAACTAAATTATGACCCTTTGTGGCAAACTTCTGGTCTTTATCCATGATCTGTTAACTTTGAGCTTTCCCGTTCTAATTCTAGTTGCTGTGTTTTTTTTTAATTATTATTTGTTGTTTGCTTTCTGCTTTCCGTACTTTTTAAAGTCATTCTCTGTCTTTTTTATGTATTTCACCGCAATTGGGAATTCCTCGTAAGAAATAACGCATACATCCAAAAATGCTTAACGACATGCACAAGTCCAAAGATGGTTTTAAGTGGCCAGTGAAGGAAGATATTTCGCAGGAACCTCACATCATATCGTTTAAAGACTCAAACCTAAATACAATTGAAAAAAAACAACAAAATATTATTAAAGTTAAAATTTGACAATTAAATGTTTTCTTTCATTTGACTTAATATGTTTAGTTGTAACATAGTGTCACAGTTGCTTGAATAATCCAAAATTGCTCATTATAATGGGTGTAGTAGTCAAAAATGTGGTTGCAGGTAAATACACCCTTACAATATTATAATATGATTCAAGTTAGTTTGATTTGTTGGCGTTTTCTTATTATTCTCTCCGCTAGTCCGATAATATGAACTCGGGGGTATTATTTTCTATTTTTATTGACTGATTTTACTTGCTATTTTATCTCTTTTTCTATTATAATCAATGTGCCACCAGATGTCATATCGATTATGGCATGCCACAAAACTCACCATTTTTTTTTTCTTCTTAAAAATGTCCTGTACCAATAGTTATCAAAGGTACCAGGATTATAATTTAGTATGTCAGACGCGCGTTTCGTCTACATGAGACTCATCACTGACGCTCATATCAAAATCTTTATAAAGCCAAACAAGTAAAGTTGAAGAGCATTGAGGATCCAAAATTCCGAAAAGTTGTGCCAAATACGGCTAAGGTAATCTATGCCTGGGATAAGAAAAGCCTTATTTTTTCAAAAAAATCAAAGTTTTGTAAACAGAATTTAATAAAAATGACCACATTATTGATATTCATGTCAACACCGAAGTGTTGACTACTGGGCTGGTGATACCCTCGGGGACGAAACGTCTACCAGCAGTGGCATCGACCCAGTGGTGTAATTAGTCAGGCCATTGGCCGATGCCTCGTGTAAAGAAACTGCCACGCTCTTTGCGCCTTAAGGACATCTTTTTCAGGGGTCCGTAGATGGTCTGTTGCAAGGCAAAAGTTCTGTCCCTATCGAATATAACATCATTTTCCGGTGGCAATCCAAATTTCCCCGACCATCAGCCCAAATGGCCTCTATTATGACAAGCCCTACCTGTTGTATTAATGGTGAACTTGTTCTCGTACTGAAATGCATGAAATATTTGCCACTGGACGTTGGGCAACAAACAATCAAATCAACTACCAACAGCGACAGATGTTAGTTCTGGAATTGCAGTTTTAGCATTCTTGATTTGTTTCTGGAAAAGTTCACATTGTTGAACATATTGCTTAGTATCACTCACAATTCCTTTCCAGTAATATCTATCAGTTATCTTATTGACAGTTTTATTAAGACCTTGGTGCCTACTATGATCATGGCACATTTTTAAAATACTCTGGACTATTTGTCTTTTGTAACTACAGGACTTTTGGTTATTTGGCCAGTAGCTTTATCCTTCTCAATATAATGCATATGTTAATCTTCTATCAAGTAGTGTTTTATGTGATTTTTCGAATTCTTCTTTTTTTCTGCATCATTTGTTTCATTTGGATATTTTTTTTCAAGAATGTAATTAAATATTTTCCTATACTCCACAGGATTTATATTTGATGTGTACACATTTTAACATTGTATTATCAATGCAATGCTTGTTTTATAATGTACTTGAATAACTTTAAACTCCCTAATGACAATGCTCAGTATTAAAGATAAGTTGTATAACCAGTGGAAAAAAAATTGAAGACAACACGTTTAATAATTTTAATGCGTCGAAGCGCTTTTCTGGGTTTACCTTCATCAGTTACGCTCAAACGCAAACATTTGATATCGGAGGATGTATAAGTACCGAAACCGTTGAAGAGCTATATAACAAAAATACCTAAAATTGATAGCCAAATTCATTTAAAGTCAACTTTACCTGTGGAAGTTGAGACCTTAGGTTTCTTAATAATTCAATATAACATATTTTACAGCATAAAGTATAAAGAAATATTGTCCCCGATTCGATAGAGCAGGCAAAGAAACTGCAAGATTAATCATGAAGTTTAATTTTTGTACGAACTTTTGGTCCTCAATGCTCTTCAACTTCTTACTTTATTTGGCCTTTGAAACATTTTCGATTTGAGCGTAACTGATGAGTCTTTTGTAGACGAAACGCACGTCTGGTACATGTAAAATTGTAATCCTGGTATCTTTGATGGTTTTATTTATTGTAATGGGGTGACGGTAAATATCTATTTAACCCATATCTGATATTTTCAAGTGCAGAAATTTTGAAATGGTTTCCGTCTGGTTTTCTGGCATTGATATAAAGTTGCCCCAATATGTCATTCAGGCAAACTTCATCAATTCCTCAAATCGAATGTCCTGTTCTGTATCTCTCAGATATTTCCTGGGGGTGTTCCGGATTTTTTGTTTGCTGCATGTATTTTAAGCCGTGTGTCCCTCCGTCGTCTGTTCAAAACGTTTTAAGCTTCCAGTCGCCATCTTGCACACGTAAATAAACAAAAGGGAAGCAAGTTCAAACTTTTTATATTAGGTCAATGATACAAGGGAGATAATTCCAACTGATGTAATAAAACAGTTGTACGGTTTATTAGGACAATATCAGCCTATCAAATAGCGAGAAATTACTCGATAAATATGTATATCAGAATAGAACCATCGTCTTGTCGCCCCCCCCCCCCCCTCCCAAAAAAAAAAAGAATTTATTGCGTGAGTCTATATCTAATCTTCATTGGCTTCTCGTTAACTTTGTTCCGATTGCTTTTTGGCTGAATAGATATGTAAAGCACCCCTTTTACCCTTTTAAGTATCATATTGGAAATAAATGTATTTTTAATTAATATCATTACTGATATCTTTTACTGCAAAACAACAAAAAAAAGGAAATGATAAATTGACAGTGTTATAAATTTGCATTATGTACTCCTACGTCTGAAACCAGTCTAAACCATTATCTATTATTATGAAACCATGTGGAATTAAGATTCCATTTTGCATATGGCATGTATGTCAGGTTTGTTTCTGGTATAACTGATATTTTTGCATGTGACCAAGCGAAAACGCAGAATTAGTTTTCAATCCAGGTATTTCGATCAGAAGGTTTTTCTATAATTTTGTCATAGGGTGAAACTTGCATCGTTATATCTTATTTAATTGCCCACATAAATTTTCTATAGTAAAGAGTGTTAAGTATTTGACCGTTAAATTTAATGTATAATGCAGCTGTGTTTTAACTGGTATCATTTCCAATTAGAAGCCGTATAATTTATGTCTCTGTTTGTTTCTATTCTGCCCCTATAGTTGTGTGGTCTGGGGATGAATGACAATTTTATGTGTGAGAAAGTGATAAAAGTAGTGAAGGCCTTCACGAGAATAAAACTGGGTAAATGTTGAGATGCGGGAGAGTCGAGAATATTTAACGAGAGTGAGTGGATGTATCTTTATATAAATGTAAATTAATTCAAGTGTATATTTTTGAACCTGTTGATAATAAATTTGTATATATCTGAACACAGTCTTAAAAGCCAGTGCCTTAGAACAGCTCCCGCCTCCGTGACAATTTGAATGTGGGAAATTATTTTTTAAGCATAGTTTGCATGAAAGTGTATATGTATCAGAAACAACAACGGGAAAGGTTTATATTTCAAATTCTGATGTTTTTTCACATAAAAATCATACTGACTTGGTTTTAAAACTCTTTGAATTTGATATAACCGTTATTGTTGTAAGGGTGGACATGTTTGCCAAAAGGGTCAAAATCACACATTTCGCTTCAATGTGAGAGGAAAACGAGCCTGGTGACCCCCTTTTTTCTTTGCATTTTTGGATTCAGCATAAAAAAAATCTACAAAATAAGTGAAAATTAAAAAAATCTACCGGGGGTCACTATTGGGGTGAGCCACCTTAACTTATATTGTTCATAAAGATGGAAAGAGTCAAAGGATGACAAAATCGTTTAAACGTGAATCTCCGGGTATTTCAACTGATACTGACTAGAGAGGTGAAACTACAGCAAATAATGATTTTATTTTTGATGGTGTCCAAATACAAGTACAGGAGGATAATGCCAGAAGTTGGTCTGCAAAATTAGAAGAAGTACCTTCATGTGACCAAAAAAGTAAGATATCCCCCATTACCAGTAACCACTCCAAATAATTTAGTTTTTCAAAGGTATCATATATACATGTATACATAGATATAGTAAGATTCGATATGAGTGCCAATGAGACAAATCTCCATCAAAGTAACAATTTATAAAAGATAAACCATTATACATGTAGGTCAAGGTATGGCCTTCAACATATTAATGTTGTACCCAAACAATGTTAATGTATTTTTACAATGTACATGTATATCACAGGTTTATATCAGCAATTTATTGGATGAATGTTTTTTTTAAACTGCATTTTTTAATAAGTAAATATAACTGTTTGTTTTAAAATATAAAATATTTGGTCTCTTATTAAAGGTGTACTGTGTCTGACTTGTGTCTACTGACAAATGTTAAGTTTTTTTATCAATGAGGCTGTTGGCATTTTTTTCGTCTTTGAAGTAATATACAATTTCACAAATAGTGGCAATATACAATAACAAGAAGAACAAACTGAATCTTCACATAGCACATCTGAATCTTAACCATAAGGAAACCATATTGTACATGTATAGAAAATTTAAATAAATCAATTATTTTCAATTGAAATAGAAAATGAAAGTAAGCAATCATCCAATGTTAATGTAAATCTTCATCTTCAATTTGCACATATATATTATTCCATAAGAGAACATGTCAATCCCTGGTAGTGAATTCATTGACCTGTAAATTTTTCCTTATTTCTTTGTAGGGGTGAAAGCTTTAGACCAGAGTTTATGAAGTTGGGTGAATTAACATGCCTTTTTGAAACAGCAGGACACCTTGCTCTTACAGAAACCGCTACACCGAAGGCACTCAAGGAATAAGAAGTAATATTGAACAATAGGGAAACAACTCTTATTATCAGCAATCCAGATCGTCCTAACATATTTCTAGAGGTAAGGAGAAGACTCCCAAATATCCGAAAAGTTGACAAATTTGATGAACTGATCAAACCGATAGCTGAACAACTATATGAGCAGCAAAGCGATTTTCCTATAACAGTTATATATGTTGAAAATTTGGAGAGTCTTGGATATTATTTCCGCTATTTGGAGTATGAACTTAAGGAAAATGTGTACAATGGAGTAAATATTCCTGAAAATAGACTGTTTGCTCAATATCACACTGACTATCCAGAAACTATGAAGCAACATATTGAGAAGGACCTTTGTCAGAGAAAACTGCTGGTTAACATCATGGTTTAGTTCAATAATGATTATTTTATACAATTTCAACATATGAGCTGGGGAAAAAAGTGAAAGAAAATTAAATACTAGAAAAAAAGAAACTCCGTTGAGGATGCAATAATACAAATTATAAGAACTGATTGATTGTTGGTTGCTTAACGTCCAGTGGCCAATATTTCGTGCATATTCAGGACGAGAACAAGTTTACAATAAATACAATAGAGGCCATCTAGGATGATGGTTGGGGAAATTTGAACTGCCACTGGAAAATGAGGGAATATTGGATAGGGACAGAAATTTTGCCTTGCAACAGGCCACCTACGGAACCCTCAAAGAGTTGTTGCAAGGGTTCTTAACGTGCAAAGAGCGTGGCGCTCTCTGTACACGAGGCATCGGATTTAACGTCCCCCTTCTGACCGGACGTGACTGCGAACTTGATACATCCCGCACCGCCAAACGGACGCCCCACTTCGGCAAGCGTTTTACTGCCGGTCGGGAGAAGACCAAATGACCATATTTATATATACCCTAGTCACCCTTGGGGGTTAATAATATTCAAATATCGTTCATTATAAAAGTAAAGTAATGTCCACATTCATAACTCACAATCATGTGCAAATTTCAACACCTTGGAATAAGAAAGAAACGTAGCTTTGGTTCGTGTTAAATTTTAGTGCATAATTTTTTATAACTGCCTGAAATCTTGATGTCATCAAAGTTGATTTATATACAATAGTTTAAGAAAAATCCAAAAGTATTTTAGTAGATATAAGCGGTTTTTATTCAAAGAAAATAATCAGAATAGACAATAATGTGAATGTTAGTCCAGTGACTTTCTATCCTGCATTCTAAAAGATAATGTTTTGTATTGTATTGTGTAAAACTTACACTTGTGACACTACTTTGTTGATTTCTTTTACACTGTAATCGACAAATTTATTTCCTATTTACCTGTGTGACGTAAAAAAATATTGTCACTTCATGTTTTCCAACTTGCTGTCTGTATCTGTATTTCCTACTTGTGAAATTAGGATGGGTACGTTACAGATTCCTTTCGGCTATTGTGTGTCGTACAGGTATTTTCCACGATCTAAAATTTAGACGATCTATAAGTTTAATAAGTAGCCATCTTTGCCGCATTGACTCATATCAACTAGTTTTCTTAAAAAAAAAATAACCCGCATCAACATCATGAAGATTATTATCCGGCGCATGTGAAAGTGAGGTTTTGACAGTTGATTTTCTTCCTGAACGTATTCGTAATCGATGCACTTATAGTAACTGACTAATAATATTCCACGGTAACGGAAAATAAACTTGTCGTTTATAGTATGAATAAATCCAGATACGAGTCATTTTTACATTTGATATCTATATTCAAAAACAGTCAAATTGAAATTAATTAAAAGAAAACATATATTTGATTGAAATGAAACTCTAAACATTTGTAAAAATAAAGTACCTTAAAAATAATAGCTTAAAAATAGAGGCTAAAAGTAAAATCACAAAAATACTGAACTTAAAGAGGATTACAACAGTAGTATACCGATATCCTATAAAGTGCGAAACGAAAAGAAAAGATACGAAACAAAACAAACCAAACCAAACGTAGCGAAATCAACATAAAACAAAACGAAACGAAATAGAAACCAACGAAAAGAAAAGATTCTTATTTGCCATAACATCTGTAATTTCGACATAGCAATTCTGTCAAACATATTGAAGGAGTCGAGTTCATTTTCCTCGTTTTGTAAGGTAACTGCAGGATTTATTGATACACTTGAATTACCTAAAAAAAACACCTTAAATGAAGTAGACAATTACGAAAAATCACTTTTATTTTTAAGTATGTTGAGTTAGTATACAGTGCACATAATGAAGATGTACAGACCTTTCAACAAAATATGAAGAATAACTGTAATCATATGGATCTACATAGTGCTTACTATTGTAGTTGTAACTCTTCTGATGATAGATTAGTGATAGAGATACTTGTATTTTACTTGCAAAAATGGCATATCATCACACTCATACATAGCTAACAGTAGAGATTCAAATGGAATTAAATTATTGTTAGAGTTCAACATTATACAAAAACTGCCTCTATATTTGTTTCTGCTTTTGCAACTGAATGACAGTTGTAAAGTCATGACAAAAGGAAGTTTTTGTTACAGGAGTACTGTTATCAGATCAGAATGTTTGAACTTGACATAATGTACACCATTATTCTGTTACGCCGTTTCTTCTTTTATGAAGTTAGTTTGGTTATATTCTTAATCAGTTTATGTGCTCCAGTCTAGGAGGATTATTCATCTCTAACCTTAAAAGAACGTTTAAACATCGTATCATCGCTACTTCCCTCAACCTCATGTATCCGTTACTGGAAAACTGCAAGGTCATTACGATCACTAGGAACATTTCGTGGAGACGTCATCTTGGACACAATTCGTGGCTAACCACAGAGTGAGTTTATTATATAACATTGTATTTAAAGCTATCAAATTGCCTTTCGTATAATTTAACCTTTTCTCCGTGAAATAATGGACATGTAACCGTTCTTGTAAGTACAACATTTTCTCGGATGCAACGGACTGAGCTATCAATTATTTTGGACATTTCATGTACTAGAAACATTAATTCACACATTGTTAAATTGTATTTTATTTGTTTTGCAGCTTTTTTACCATTTGTTAGATTGGTTTGAGAACAAATTGACCCCCAAGGGTGACTGGGGAATAGAAATATGGTCACTTGGTCTTCTCCCGACCGGCAGTAAAACGCTTGTCGAAGTGGGGCGTCCGTTTTGGCTGTGCGGGATGTATCAAGTTCGCAGTCACGTCCGGTTAGAAGGGGGACGTTAAATCCGATGTCTCGTGTAAAGAGAGTGCCACGCTCTTTGCACGTTCAGAACCCTTGCAACAACTCTTTGAGGGGTCCGTAGGTGGCCTGTTGCAAGGCAAAATTCCTGTCCCTATCCTATATACCCTCCTTTTCCGGTGGCAGTCCAAATTGCTCCAACCATCATCCCAGATGGCCTCTATTGTATCAACCTACCTATTGTATTTATTGTGATCTTGTTTTCGTCCTGAATATGCATGAAATATTTGCCACTGGACGTTAAGCAAATCCTTCCATTTAAAATCTGTGTAATGTCTTGTTCCAAATGTTCTGAACTTTTAATGATTGTAAACGCATTAATCGGAACTGCATTTTGTGTTACGGAGTATTTTATAAGCATACTCCTCTGCAACATTTCAACCTGTAGTCTTATGAACTTACGAAACACTTGAAAGGCAGTCTGATGCATTTTGCGGTCCTGGTTTGTACTTAACCTTATTAGGCTGTTAACGCATCACCCATCTTTAAATACGAGCTGGTTGTATAGATCTCGGGGAATGGATAACCTCTAACGGTTTATGGTCGGTCACGAAAATAAATGCCTTCCCATTTCAGTACAAATGAAAACGTTCACATTCAAATACGACAGCAAGGGCTTCGCGCTCGGGTTGAGAATATCGTTGTCCGACATCGGTGAGTAGCCTACTAGAAAATGTACAGCCAAAATAAACAGTTATCAAAGAGATTAATCATTTCTACAACCCTAACTTCAATTTATAAGACGCGTCCGGGTCTGCATACTTAATTGAGCTATTGTTTATTTACCAACTGTTAGATTGGAATGTACCCATAATGCTTCCCATTGTTATTAAATATGCAGTTCAACTGTGTTTCCACCACTCGAAGCCAAACTTGAAACATGGTGTCAGATGTTAGAAGAGCACACAAAAAGTGATACCCAATTTAAATATTATAAGCTGATAAAACAAAAAGACATATATGTTCCTAAATCAATTTTCTACCAATGGCATGTCTCTAAGTGAATTGCATGACTTACATGTAAAGTATATCATTTGATAGATTTTTTGAAATCAGAAAATGTAGACCCGCCACATTATTTATGTATGTGTCTGTCCCAATTTAGGAGCCTGTAATTCAGTGGTTGTCGTTTGTTAATGTGTTACATATTTGTTTTTTGTTAATTTTTTTACATAAATGAGGCCGTTAGTTTTCTCGTTTGAATTGTTTTACAGTCTTATTGGGGCCTTTTATAGCTGACTATGCGGTATGGGCTTTGCTCATTGTTGAATGCCGTACGGTGACCTATAGCTGTTAATGTTTGTGTCATTTTGGTCTTTTGTGTATAGTTGTCTCATTGGCAATCATACCATTTCTTCTTTTTTATAAGATATTTATTTTTATAAATATATACGTGTATACACATGATACACATGTATAGCTGTATATATACTGTACCTTAATATGAGCAGGTACATTGACAGCTCTTTTATTTCCTTTTTTTCGGAGCTCCTGCATGTAAATCATTCCTCTGTAATAATTCATGTAATTCTTCCCCTTGGTCCGTCAAGGTCTTCATCAAAATCTCAGTTTGGGCATCCATCATTCTCTTCAGTAGCTAAATAAATATATCTTTTTGAGAGATTGTATATATACAATAGTAGTCTAAAATTTTGTCAAATCAATACCTTTTTAACTTTGATTTACTGTTAATATACATGTATGGGAAAATTTATGACAGACACCTGTAATGTTCCTTATTAGATATAATATCAAAATCTTCAAACATGATGAAAAAATTGAGGTCTAAGAAAGTTGTATTTTGAAATTTATCTGTAACGTGACATGTTTTAATTATGATGTATATGACTTTTAGCGAAATCAACATAAAACAAAACAAAACGAAATAGAAACCAACGAAAAGAAAAGATTCTTATTTGCCATAACATCTGTAATTTCGACATAGCAATTCTGTCAAACATATTGAAGGAGTCGAGTTCATTTTCCTCGTTTTGTAAGGTAACTGCAGGATTTATTGATACACTTGAATTACCTAAAAAAAACACCTTAAATGAAGTAGACAATTACGAAAAATCACTTTTATTTTTAAGTATGTTGAGTTAGTATACAGTGCACATAATGAAGATGTACAGACCTTTCAACAAAATATGAAGAATAACTGTAATCATATGGATCTACATAGTGCTTACTATTGTAGTTGTAACTCTTCTGATGATAGATTAGTGATAGAGATACTTGTATTTTACTTGCAAAAATGGCATATCATCACACTCAGACATAGCTAACAGTAGAGATTCAAATGGAATTAAATTATTGTTAGAGTTCAACATTATACAAAAACTGCCTCTATATTTGTTTCTGCTTTTGCAACTGAATGACAGTTGTAAAGTCATGACAAAAGGAAGTTTTTGTTACAGGAGTACTGTTATCAGATCAGAATGTTTGAACTTGACATAATGTACACCATTATTCTGTTACGCCGTTTCTTCTTTTATGAAGTCAGTTTGGTTATATTCTTAATCAGTTTATGTGCTCCAGTCTAGGAGGATTATTCATCTCTAACCTTAAAAGAACGTTTAAACATCGTATCATCGCTACTTCCCTCAACCTCATGTATCCGTTACTGGAAAACTGCAAGGTCATTACGATCACTAGGAACATTTCGTGGAGACGTCATCTTGGACACAATTCGTGGCTAACCACAGAGTGAGTTTATTATATAACATTGTATTTAAAGCTATCAAATTGCCTTTCGTATAATTTAACCTTTTCTCCGTGAAATAATGGACATGTAACCGTTCTTGTAAGTACAACATTTTCTCGGATGCAACGGACTGAGCTATCAATTATTTTGGACATTTCATGTACTAGAAACATTAATTCACACATTGTTAAATTGTATTTTATTTGTTTTGCAGCTTTTTTACCATTTGTTAGATTGGTTTGAGAACAAATTGACCCCCAAGGGTGACTGGGGAATAGAAATATGGTCACTTGGTCTTCTCCCGACCGGCAGTAAAACGCTTGTCGAAGTGGGGCGTCCGTTTTGGCTGTGCGGGATGTATCAAGTTCGCAGTCACGTCCGGTTAGAAGGGGGACGTTAAATCCGATGTCTCGTGTAAAGAGAGTGCCACGCTCTTTGCACGTTCAGAACCCTTGCAACAACTCTTTGAGGGGTCCGTAGGTGGCCTGTTGCAAGGCAAAATTCCTGTCCCTATCCTATATACCCTCCTTTTCCGGTGGCAGTCCAAATTGCTCCAACCATCATCCCAGATGGCCTCTATTGTATCAACCTACCTATTGTATTTATTGTGATCTTGTTTTCGTCCTGAATATGCATGAAATATTTGCCACTGGACGTTAAGCAAATCCTTCCATTTAAAATCTGTGTAATGTCTTGTTCCAAATGTTCTGAACTTTTAATGATTGTAAACGCATTAATCGGAACTGCATTTTGTGTTACGGAGTATTTTATAAGCATACTCCTCTGCAACATTTCAACCTGTAGTCTTATGAACTTACGAAACACTTGAAAGGCAGTCTGATGCATTTTGCGGTCCTGGTTTGTACTTAACCTTATTAGGCTGTTAACGCATCACCCATCTTTAAATACGAGCTGGTTGTATAGATCTCGGGGAATGGATAACCTCTAACGGTTTATGGTCGGTCACGAAAATAAATGCCTTCCCATTTCAGTACAAATGAAAACGTTCACATTCAAATACGACAGCAAGGGCTTCGCGCTCGGGTTGAGAATATCGTTGTCCGACATCGGTGAGTAGCCTACTAGAAAATGTACAGCCAAAATAAACAGTTATCAAAGAGATTAATCATTTCTACAACCCTAACTTCAATTTATAAGACGCGTCCGGGTCTGCATACTTAATTAAGCTATTGTTTATTTACCAACTGTTAGATTGGAATGTACCCATAATGCTTCCCATTGTTATTAAATATGCAGTTCAACTGTGTTTCCACCACTCGAAGCCAAACTTGAAACATGGTGTCAGATGTTAGAAGAGCACACAAAAAGTGATACCCAATTTAAATATTATAAGCTGATAAAACAAAAAGACATATATGTTCCTAAATCAATTTTCTACCAATGGCATGTCTCTAAGTGAATTGCATGACTTACATGTAAAGTATATCATTTGATAGATTTTTTGAAATCAGAAAATGTAGACCCGCCACATTATTTATGTATGTGTCTGTCCCAATTTAGGAGCCTGTAATTCAGTGGTTGTCGTTTGTTAATGTGTTACATATTTGTTTTTTGTTAATTTTTTTACATAAATGAGGCCGTTAGTTTTCTCGTTTGAATTGTTTTACAGTCTTATTGGGGCCTTTTATAGCTGACTATGCGGTATGGGCTTTGCTCATTGTTGAATGCCGTACGGTGACCTATAGCTGTTAATGTTTGTGTCATTTTGGTCTTTTGTGTATAGTTGTCTCATTGGCAATCATACCATTTCTTCTTTTTTATAAGATATTTATTTTTATAAATATATACGTGTATACACATGATACACATGTATAGCTGTATATATACTGTACCTTAATATGAGCAGGTACATTGACAGCTCTTTTATTTCCTTTTTTTCGGAGCTCCTGCATGTAAATCATTCCTCTGTAATAATTCATGTAATTCTTCCCCTTGGTCCGTCAAGGTCTTCATCAAAATCTCAGTTTGGGCATCCATCATTCTCTTCAGTAGCTAAATAAATATATCTTTTTGAGAGATTGTATATATACAATAGTAGTCTAAAATTTTGTCAAATCAATACCTTTTTAACTTTGATTTACTGTTAATATACATGTATGGGAAAATTTATGACAGACACCTGTAATGTTCCTTATTAGATATAATATCAAAATCTTCAAACATGATGAAAAAATTGAGGTCTAAGAAAGTTGTATTTTGAAATTTATCTGTAACGTGACATGTTTTAATTATGATGTATATGACTTTTAGCGAAATCAACATAAAACAAAACAAAACGAAATAGAAACCAACGAAAAGAAAAGATTCTTATTTGCCATAACATCTGTAATTTCGACATAGCAATTCTGTCAAACATATTGAAGGAGTCGAGTTCATTTTCCTCGTTTTGTAAGGTAACTGCAGGATTTATTGATACACTTGAATTACCTAAAAAAAACACCTTAAATGAAGTAGACAATTACGAAAAATCACTTTTATTTTTAAGTATGTTGAGTTAGTATACAGTGCACATAATGAAGATGTACAGACCTTTCAACAAAATATGAAGAATAACTGTAATCATATGGATCTACATAGTGCTTACTATTGTAGTTGTAACTCTTCTGATGATAGATTAGTGATAGAGATACTTGTATTTTACTTGCAAAAATGGCATATCATCACACTCAGACATAGCTAACAGTAGAGATTCAAATGGAATTAAATTATTGTTAGAGTTCAACATTATACAAAAACTGCCTCTATATTTGTTTCTGCTTTTGCAACTGAATGACAGTTGTAAAGTCATGACAAAAGGAAGTTTTTGTTACAGGAGTACTGTTTTCAGATCAGAATGTTTGAACTTGACATAATGTACACCATTATTCTGTTACGCCGTTTCTTCTTTTATGAAGTTAGTTTGGTTATATTCTTAATCAGTTTATGTGCTCCAGTCTAGGAGGATTATTCATCTCTAACCTTAAAAGAACGTTTAAACATCGTATCATCGCTACTTCCCTCAACCTCATGTATCCGTTACTGGAAAACTGCAAGGTCATTACGATCACTAGGAACATTTCGTGGAGACGTCATCTTGGACACAATTCGTGGCTAACCACAGAGTGAGTTTATTATATAACATTGTATTTAAAGCTATCAAATTGCCTTTCGTATAATTTAACCTTTTCTCCGTGAAATAATGGACATGTAACCGTTCTTGTAAGTACAACATTTTCTCGGATGCAACGGACTGAGCTATCAATTATTTTGGACATTTCATGTACTAGAAACATTAATTCACACATTGTTAAATTGTATTTTATTTGTTTTGCAGCTTTTTTACCATTTGTTAGATTGGTTTGAGAACAAATTGACCCCCAAGGGTGACTGGGGAATAGAAATATGGTCACTTGGTCTTCTCCCGACCGGCAGTAAAACGCTTGTCGAAGTGGGGCGTCCGTTTTGGCTGTGCGGGATGTATCAAGTTCGCAGTCACGTCCGGTTAGAAGGGGGACGTTAAATCCGATGTCTCGTGTAAAGAGAGTGCCACGCTCTTTGCACGTTCAGAACCCTTGCAACAACTCTTTGAGGGGTCCGTAGGTGGCCTGTTGCAAGGCAAAATTCCTGTCCCTATCCTATATACCCTCCTTTTCCGGTGGCAGTCCAAATTGCTCCAACCATCATCCCAGATGGCCTCTATTGTATCAACCTACCTATTGTATTTATTGTGATCTTGTTTTCGTCCTGAATATGCATGAAATATTTGCCACTGGACGTTAAGCAAATCCTTCCATTTAAAATCTGTGTAATGTCTTGTTCCAAATGTTCTGAACTTTTAATGATTGTAAACGCATTAATCGGAACTGCATTTTGTGTTACGGAGTATTTTATAAGCATACTCCTCTGCAACATTTCAACCTGTAGTCTTATGAACTTACGAAACACTTGAAAGGCAGTCTGATGCATTTTGCGGTCCTGGTTTGTACTTAACCTTATTAGGCTGTTAACGCATCACCCATCTTTAAATACGAGCTGGTTGTATAGATCTCGGGGAATGGATAACCTCTAACGGTTTATGGTCGGTCACGAAAATAAATGCCTTCCCATTTCAGTACAAATGAAAACGTTCACATTCAAATACGACAGCAAGGGCTTCGCGCTCGGGTTGAGAATATCGTTGTCCGACATCGGTGAGTAGCCTACTAGAAAATGTACAGCCAAAATAAACAGTTATCAAAGAGATTAATCATTTCTACAACCCTAACTTCAATTTATAAGACGCGTCCGGGTCTGCATACTTAATTAAGCTATTGTTTATTTACCAACTGTTAGATTGGAATGTACCCATAATGCTTCCCATTGTTATTAAATATGCAGTTCAACTGTGTTTCCACCACTCGAAGCCAAACTTGAAACATGGTGTCAGATGTTAGAAGAGCACACAAAAAGTGATACCCAATTTAAATATTATAAGCTGATAAAACAAAAAGACATATATGTTCCTAAATCAATTTTCTACCAATGGCATGTCTCTAAGTGAATTGCATGACTTACATGTAAAGTATATCATTTGATAGATTTTTTGAAATCAGAAAATGTAGACCCGCCACATTATTTATGTATGTGTCTGTCCCAATTTAGGAGCCTGTAATTCAGTGGTTGTCGTTTGTTAATGTGTTACATATTTGTTTTTTGTTAATTTTTTTACATAAATGAGGCCGTTAGTTTTCTCGTTTGAATTGTTTTACAGTCTTATTGGGGCCTTTTATAGCTGACTATGCGGTATGGGCTTTGCTCATTGTTGAATGCCGTACGGTGACCTATAGCTGTTAATGTTTGTGTCATTTTGGTCTTTTGTGTATAGTTGTCTCATTGGCAATCATACCATTTCTTCTTTTTTATAAGATATTTATTTTTATAAATATATACGTGTATACACATGATACACATGTATAGCTGTATATATACTGTACCTTAATATGAGCAGGTACATTGACAGCTCTTTTATTTCCTTTTTTTCGGAGCTCCTGCATGTAAATCATTCCTCTGTAATAATTCATGTAATTCTTCCCCTTGGTCCGTCAAGGTCTTCATCAAAATCTCAGTTTGGGCATCCATCATTCTCTTCAGTAGCTAAATAAATATATCTTTTTGAGAGATTGTATATATACAATAGTAGTCTAAAATTTTGTCAAATCAATACCTTTTTAACTTTGATTTACTGTTAATATACATGTATGGGAAAATTTATGACAGACACCTGTAATGTTCCTTATTAGATATAATATCAAAATCTTCAAACATGATGAAAAAATTGAGGTCTAAGAAAGTTGTATTTTGAAATTTATCTGTAACGTGACATGTTTTAATTATGATGTATATGACTTTTAGCGAAATCAACATAAAACAAAACAAAACGAAATAGAAACCAACGAAAAGAAAAGATTCTTATTTGCCATAACATCTGTAATTTCGACATAGCAATTCTGTCAAACATATTGAAGGAGTCGAGTTCATTTTCCTCGTTTTGTAAGGTAACTGCAGGATTTATTGATACACTTGAATTACCTAAAAAAAACACCTTAAATGAAGTAGACAATTACGAAAAATCACTTTTATTTTTAAGTATGTTGAGTTAGTATACAGTGCACATAATGAAGATGTACAGACCTTTCAACAAAATATGAAGAATAACTGTAATCATATGGATCTACATAGTGCTTACTATTGTAGTTGTAACTCTTCTGATGATAGATTAGTGATAGAGATACTTGTATTTTACTTGCAAAAATGGCATATCATCACACTCAGACATAGCTAACAGTAGAGATTCAAATGGAATTAAATTATTGTTAGAGTTCAACATTATACAAAAACTGCCTCTATATTTGTTTCTGCTTTTGCAACTGAATGACAGTTGTAAAGTCATGACAAAAGGAAGTTTTTGTTACAGGAGTACTGTTTTCAGATCAGAATGTTTGAACTTGACATAATGTACACCATTATTCTGTTACGCCGTTTCTTCTTTTATGAAGTTAGTTTGGTTATATTCTTAATCAGTTTATGTGCTCCAGTCTAGGAGGATTATTCATCTCTAACCTTAAAAGAACGTTTAAACATCGTATCATCGCTACTTCCCTCAACCTCATGTATCCGTTACTGGAAAACTGCAAGGTCATTACGATCACTAGGAACATTTCGTGGAGACGTCATCTTGGACACAATTCGTGGCTAACCACAGAGTGAGTTTATTATATAACATTGTATTTAAAGCTATCAAATTGCCTTTCGTATAATTTAACCTTTTCTCCGTGAAATAATGGACATGTAACCGTTCTTGTAAGTACAACATTTTCTCGGATGCAACGGACTGAGCTATCAATTATTTTGGACATTTCATGTACTAGAAACATTAATTCACACATTGTTAAATTGTATTTTATTTGTTTTGCAGCTTTTTTACCATTTGTTAGATTGGTTTGAGAACAAATTGACCCCCAAGGGTGACTGGGGAATAGAAATATGGTCACTTGGTCTTCTCCCGACCGGCAGTAAAACGCTTGTCGAAGTGGGGCGTCCGTTTTGGCTGTGCGGGATGTATCAAGTTCGCAGTCACGTCCGGTTAGAAGGGGGACGTTAAATCCGATGTCTCGTGTAAAGAGAGTGCCACGCTCTTTGCACGTTCAGAACCCTTGCAACAACTCTTTGAGGGGTCCGTAGGTGGCCTGTTGCAAGGCAAAATTCCTGTCCCTATCCTATATACCCTCCTTTTCCGGTGGCAGTCCAAATTGCTCCAACCATCATCCCAGATGGCCTCTATTGTATCAACCTACCTATTATATTTATTGTGATCTTGTTTTCGTCCTGAATATGCATGAAATATTTGCCACTGGACGTTAAGCAAATCCTTCCATTTAAAATCTGTGTAATGTCTTGTTCCAAATGTTCTGAACTTTTAATGATTGTAAACGCATTAATCGGAACTGCATTTTGTGTTACGGAGTATTTTATAAGCATACTCCTCTGCAACATTTCAACCTGTAGTCTTATGAACTTACGAAACACTTGAAAGGCAGTCTGATGCATTTTGCGGTCCTGGTTTGTACTTAACCTTATAAGGCTGTTAACGCATCACCCATCTTTAAATACGAGCTGGTTGTATAGATCTCGGGGAATGGATAACCTCTAACGGTTTATGGTCGGTCACGAAAATAAATGCCTTCCCATTTCAGTACAAATGAAAACGTTCACATTCAAATACGACAGCAAGGGCTTCGCGCTCGGGTTGAGAATATCGTTGTCCGACATCGGTGAGTAGCCTACTAGAAAATGTACAGCCAAAATAAACAGTTATCAAAGAGATTAATCATTTCTACAACCCTAACTTCAATTTATAAGACGCGTCCGGGTCTGCATACTTAATTAAGCTATTGTTTATTTACCAACTGTTAGATTGGAATGTACCCATAATGCTTCCCATTGTTATTAAATATGCAGTTCAACTGTGTTTCCACCACTCGAAGCCAAACTTGAAACATGGTGTCAGATGTTAGAAGAGCACACAAAAAGTGATACCCAATTTAAATATTATAAGCTGATAAAACAAAAAGACATATATGTTCCTAAATCAATTTTCTACCAATGGCATGTCTCTAAGTGAATTGCATGACTTACATGTAAAGTATATCATTTGATAGATTTTTTGAAATCAGAAAATGTAGACCCGCCACATTATTTATGTATGTGTCTGTCCCAATTTAGGAGCCTGTAATTCAGTGGTTGTCGTTTGTTAATGTGTTACATATTTGTTTTTTGTTAATTTTTTTACATAAATGAGGCCGTTAGTTTTCTCGTTTGAATTGTTTTACAGTCTTATTGGGGCCTTTTATAGCTGACTATGCGGTATGGGCTTTGCTCATTGTTGAATGCCGTACGGTGACCTATAGCTGTTAATGTTTGTGTCATTTTGGTCTTTTGTGTATAGTTGTCTCATTGGCAATCATACCATTTCTTCTTTTTTATAAGATATTTATTTTTATAAATATATACGTGTATACACATGATACACATGTATAGCTGTATATATACTGTACCTTAATATGAGCAGGTACATTGACAGCTCTTTTATTTCCTTTTTTTCAGAGCTCCTGCATGTAAATCATTCCTCTGTAATAATTCATGTAATTCTTCCCCTTGGTCCGTCAAGGTCTTCATCAAAATCTCAGTTTGGGCATCCATCATTCTCTTCAGTAGCTAAATAAATATATCTTTTTGAGAGATTGTATATATACAATAGTAGTCTAAAATTTTGTCAAATCAATACCTTTTTAACTTTGATTTACTGTTAATATACATGTATGGGAAAATTTATGACAGACACCTGTAATGTTCCTTATTAGATATAATATCAAAATCTTCAAACATGATGAAAAAATTGAGGTCTAAGAAAGTTGTATTTTGAAATTTATCTGTAACGTGACATGTTTTAATTATGATGTATATGACTTTTAGAAAATATCATAGAAATATTTTGAATGGAATAAGAAGGCAGTCACAGAGAAATATGTTTTCTTTTCTACATTGGTTAGAGGTATAGGGGATGGTTGAGATTTCATAAACATGTTTAAACCCATTGCAATTTTGCGCCTTCTCGAACAAAGAGCTTCGATTCTTTTGATCTATATCAAGTGGGTTTCCACCTGAGAAGCTGAACAACCAACATTATGTTCATATAAATGATTCATTGTTATTTAAATGTATGCATACATCTTCCTGAACTGCACTGATAACTTTTTGAAATAAAGATTCACCATCATTTTAAGAGTTTCATCATAATTTGAACTTGATCGAATAGTCAAGTCAGTGCTTGGCAATTGTTGTGTTGTGTTACTTCTGACTTGCTTGAACATTCTGTCTGCCTAATCATAATACATTCATTCTGTAGATGCACTCTCAAATTGGGGGTATTTTGGACTTTTAAGAATCATAAACAGTTGTTACCTGTAAAGATACAGACATGTATCAGAAACAATATACGTGAATAGTGTTGTTTTGATAGAGGAACTAAATAACGCATCAATATAAAGGTTTCAACTCCTTCAGGCAAAGTTGACTATATGAATTTGGCTCTTTTTTTTAGGTATGTTTATCACTATAAAGGTTTTAACTCATTCAGGCAGGTTGACTTCATATAAATTTGGCTATTATTGTATATATATATATATATACACACATAGATTGAAAGGGGGGCCTAGATAAAATGTAAGTGTACTTGTATTGTTTAAATCTGTATTCTCATTGTTTGACCTCATGATGTAATTAATGAATCCAACGAATAAACTATAAATCAAAATCACTAAAGAAATTATGTTTTATTTGGCTGTAAATTTGTCATGGCATTTATTGCAAGAAAGAAACACAATCAACTTGTCAATCAAAACTTGATGACGATTGAATTACTGAAGGCGATCCAGCAGTAACAAAGTTATATCAGGAGCCACTGGGTAGTCCATAGCAGCTTAGGGTAAATTCCGCCTGTCCATTCACAATACAAAAAAGCTCCAAACTCAGTCTGTTATATATGCCATGACGCTGGTTCTATAATTATTCTTCCTAAACTGAAACGATAAATGAAAAGCAGCAGAAAATATTCATAATGGGGAAAAGGGAGGGCGGGTAAATTCTATAGCTTTGGTCAAGCTCCGTGTAAGGTTTGAATTCAAATGACCAAACCACACGAGGTTAATTGCACGGACTAACATTTCGCGGGCTAAACTAATTAGCATATTAAAGTGACCAGTATAAAATGAATCGAACACACCGTCAATTTAAATCAATAATAGGCATACCAAGTTATATAATTACAATAACTGAATTTAATTATTATTGAATTAAATTCTATTATTTTAGGTATGTTTGACAGCTTCCTTCATTTTACATGATTTACCCTGCGCCAACCAGGTGCTTGGGACCGACATACCCAATTTGATAAACCAGCTTTCTGACGTATATCAAAGAACTCAACAATAAAGTGTGCCTCAACTTTTACGGGGAGATTGAGAATACCACGAAGGTATACATAACGTCATCTAGGAAAGGTATTCCTGTTTGTCCCACACATTATTCAAACGTAGGTAATACTGAATTCAAAAGAAGTGGCTATACATATACCATTTCTCGCTGCTTTTTTACTAAAATAAATAAACACAAAGCGGTTACAAAATCTTTACATATCATAAGCAACACGATGGGTGCCAATGTGGAGCAGGATCTGTTTCATGTGTACTATTTTGTGACTTTTTCATTTTAGCCATGGTGTTGTCAGTTTGATTTATGAGTTTGACTGTCCCTTTGGTATCTTTCGTCCCTCTTTTACAACAATAAAAAAAAATATGCACCCAAGGGTGGCTGGGGTATAGAAATATTATCACTTGGTCTTCTCCCGACCGGCAGTAAAACGCTTGCCGAAGTGGTGCGTCCGTTTGGCTGTGCGGGATGTATCAAGTTCGCAGTCAGTCCGGTCAGAAGGGGGACGTTAAATCCGATGCCTTTGCACGTTAAGAACCCTCGCAACAACTCTCTGAGGGGTCCGTGGGTGGCCTGTTGTAAGGCAAAATTTCTGTCCCTATCCAATATACCCTCCTTTTCCGGTGGCAGTCTAAATTTCACCCCCCTGGAAGCAGTAAAGATGGATTAGTAAGTTATAAAATGACCACATTAATGATATTCATGTCAACACCGAAGTGTTGACTACTGGGCTGGTGATACCCTCGGGGACGAAACGTCCACCAGCAGTGACATCGACCCAGTGGTGTAAAAAGTTATTTAAGGTATCAAGATCATAATTTAGTACGCCAGACGCGCGTTTCGTCTACATAAGACTCATCAGTGACGCTCATATCAAAATTTTTATAAAACCAAAAAAGTAAAAAGTTGAATATCCAGCCAAACATTTCATGAAAGGAATTTTTCAAATTACCAATATCTGAGTTCATGGTGTGTAAAACTTCCTCATCTACTATTCCGACTTCTTCATCTTCCTGGTTAGTGTTGTTAATAAGACGAACATTTCTACCAACAATTTCTATTATATGTGTGTTTGTGGGACCTTTCACTCCACCCACCATCAGCGATAACAGTAATACTTGATTCACCTTCATTGTTGTTTTCAATACGTCTTTCTTCTAGTACTGTATGCCACATCGTATCTATCTCTTCTTCAATACTGCTGAAAAGTAGGTTGTCCCTAAAAGTTCATTTAAATGAGATGGCCCATTCCCAGTAACCATACTTCCCCACACAGATCCTACATTTACAACAAACCGATTGATTTTGTGATTAGATGTTTGATATCTTAAACTTGTATTCAAGGTGTGTATATATTTACACCCTTTACATTTAACGGCAAGGATACAGGCTATCCCACAAGATTTCACTTCAGTTAAGTCGGTGTATGGAGAAATACCCTTTGACAACAGCACGTTCACATGATAAAGAATGAATGGTTATTTGAAAAATGAATGATTGTATTTGTTGAGGATCAATAAAGCGGTAACCATTCTGCGTTGGCAAAGTTGGCTTTAAATAGTTTTAATCTCTGTACACAATATCATATTGAACATCAAACATGTTTTTTTTTTTTTCTTTTGATCTTACAGTTCAATTTATATCTTGTGACGTTGTTCTCCTCTTATATTTTATGCGTTACCCTTGGTTTTAGTTTGTTACCCCGTTTTTGTTTTTTGTCTATGAATTTATGAGTTTTGAACAGCGGTATACTACTGCTGCCTTTATTGAAATGCAATATTTCATACTTATTATTAAGGTCTTGCCTTTTTCTATAAGGAAAGGCCTTACTGTATTTCTTCTTCTGATTATTATTGTTATTCTTTCCGCCAAACTTTAACGATATTTGTATAGAATGTACATCACCATCTCATCGGTGTATTTATATTTTTCCCACGTTTTACTGCAAATTTAATTTTTTTTATAATTGTATTTGATATTACCTTAAATCGGTCATTTGATCAAGGTCATTTGCTAAGATGTACTGACAGTTGGAGCAGATATCAACCACAGCTATACATTTTGTATTTTAATATTGTATTGTGTATTTTTTGTATATATGTTATGTTTGTCACAGATCATGTTTTTGATTTATATGGCAATAAAATTATTTGATTTACGGAAAATCCCCACTTTTCAGTTAATTTGACAACTAGTTGGTTAATTGTATTAGATGAAACCTTTCACCGACCATATTTTATGGATATTTGTGTAGAAAGTACACCTTAACCTGCCATATTGAAAAATTTTCTTTTTTTTGATAAGTTTTAGTATAAAAGCAGTCCAGTCGAAATGTGCACCAAGAGCTTTGTGGAAAAAAGAAATATGACTTCGCATGTGACACCTGCGGGAAAGCATTCATATCCTTGAAATATCTAAGATAAAACAAAACCGTGAAAAGTAACACAAACCCGGATAGGTACCAGTGCACAGTATGTGGTAACCTGTATCAGAAGAGATCCGGGCTGTACAATCACTCAAACAATGCCGGACATTCAATTCTGCTGTTATAAGAAATTATATTAGTCGCAAAAATCCATAAGAGTTATATTTTGGTAAAGTTTATTTACAACTGCCCCCTTTTATATCTAAAATGCTTGAAAATCCCGAGTCAAATAGGGTACAGAGGCGTTACGGCTTAGTGAAATTGGTTTTTTCCTCTGTTGTATTGATCATGTAGATGTTATACAATTTTATTCAAAATTACCATTTAAATCTGTTTTTTTAGTTATAGCCAAACATATAGCAGTCTTCTTTCTCCTCTCCATCTATACGCTCCCCAACATACTCTGGATTACATCCATGAAAGGATAGAGGATTGTAGTTACGACGTAAAACTCATACAATATCATCTGTGAAACGGTTATTCAACTAAGCGGATCTGGGGGTTGTCTTGGCAAGTCCCTGAACTGCAGATTTGCTATACGGGTTTGATAACCTTTTCCCTTTTCCGCTCTTGGCATTGGGTTTGTCTTTCTGTATGTCTTTTTTTTTGTGTGAATGTTGAAGGGAAGAGAAGTTTTGGATATCATCCTCATCAGTAGAGTACTCTGTTAGATCCGATACAGGTTTAGGCGTTTTTATTTAGTGATTGAAACATTTCTACCACTAGAACAGGCTTTATTTTTGTAGAAAAGGATTGGTTGAACTGTTTTGAATTCAAGGAAACAATGTTAAAAATCTTTCAATTGAGGTCATTAAATAAAGAAAGAAAAACACATGCATACCTAGATTTTGTATAAAACTCTAATACAATTGGTATTATACCTTTTTTAATCAGTTTAGTATTAACCTGGAGAATCTGGTTCTGTTCAACCATCTCATCATCATTCACCACTATTTCTGTGTTTTCTAATTCAGAATTGACACTACTACAATCTCCTTTTATACCAGATAATCCATCTGCACTTTCATGATCTGTAAAAAAAATTACAATTAATTGTGTAACCAATAATAATAAACATCGGATGAGAAAGGTTTATGATTCCAGTGCCAGACTCCCCCAAGCTCATCACTCATAGCTTTCAACTATACCATAGTACTAAAGTTTCATTGATTTTGTGTCTGTTTCAATATTTTCGTATCTTTCGTGCAGTTTAAACTTCAGTCCCGATATATTTTCGCTTCTACTTTTTCTTTTTATTACTTTTAAAAGTTTATTAACCAAATGCAGTTTTTGCTCAACTTCTGATGTTTTAATTTCCTTTTCATCCGGAAGATCAAGTGATGCGCTCACAACATTTGATAAACAACCAATTTCTTTTATTCATCGTCAGTAGCTGCTTTAGTTGATGGGTAGATATCAATTTTATTGATTTCAGCTCTTTTGATTTTTTTGAAAGATTTTGGCTCTTTTTTTTTTTCTCTATTAATTTTCGAAATTACATTCCCACCAACTCCACTCAATCTTTTTTTTCTTTTTGCTTAGTTCAGCTTTCAAATGATCATTTGCAACTTAATTGAATTTATTTTATCACTATGTGACTTTCAAATTATTGCCTGTTTTGATACATTCTTCGCTATTTCTTTGTACAATTCTTGCATCAACACTACATGTATCATTGCATGATTGGACGTCACTTTACGAAACACGAGTAGGGCGTACTAAATTATAGTCCTGGTACCGTTGATAATTATTTATTGTTTACACAGGTAGAAGATGTGTCTGTCGAAGCTTTAGTAATTTAAAACTATTCTTTTTTTTCTTCGGCCAGAACAAGTCATCATTTTTCTTCAATTTTTGTATCATTTGAAGCACTTTTGCAATTCCTTAATTTTTTTTTGTCTTCTGTTAAAGAGCGCCCATATAGCTTTTCCATGCAATGCACTTTTGATTGATTGATTGATAGTTGGTTGGCTTAACGTCCAGTGGCAAATATTTCATGCATTTTCAGGACGAAAACTAGTTCACAATAAATACAATAGGTAGGTCTTGTCATAAAAGAGGCCAATGGTCGGAGAATTTTGGACTGCCACTGGAAAATGAGTGTGTATTGGATAGGGGCAAAATTTTTGCCTTGCAACAGGCCACCTACGGACCCCTCAGAGAGTTGCTGCAATGGTTCTTGACGTGCACAGAGCGTGGCACTCTCTTTACACGAGACATCGGATTTAACGTCCCCATTCTGACCGGACGCGACTGCAAACTTGATACATCCCGCACAGCCAAACGGACGCCTCACTTCGGCAAGCGTTTTACTTCCGGTCGGGAGAAGACCAAGTGGTCCGAGTACACAGTTATTTCGTAGTGCATTTCTTTTAGACAATAAATGAAAATTTTAAAAATCCCACCTGCGCTTTCCCAATAATATTTTTACAGTGTGTTGTACGACTTTTGGGACAAATTATATCAAAATTATAGAAAACTTCATCAGCTCTAACTCAAAATATGGACAATCTTATGTTAAGGGGGTCTTGAAATCTTTTGACAGCTTCCGAAGTGCTAATTTTTGACCTTTTTCAGCTGGACCTAATCACTACTTTACATTAATATTTATGACCCAACTTTTTTTACAGTGTCATTTCACCCTCCAACTTGCTATATGAGGCATAAAACATGGAGAAATTAATTTGGAAGGGGTATAACAAAAATTGGCAAGTAACACACTGTCCACACTAAGGACTATATTCGTGGACAACGAAAATCAAAGGACGATAACTGTGTACTCGGACCTAATAGGATAGAAAAAGTTGACCAATCTTAATAAAACTTGGTATGACTAAAGCTTTATATATTACAAGACTGCTTACAAAGTTTCATAGCAATAGAATATATATTATAGACAATATGATTAAATCTATATTCAACTTTGCGTGTTAAATTTAGACGTTAAAATTGAGAAATTTCAACTATCAACATTTGGGGCTTTTACAATTCAAATATTGCAAAAAAATACTTTTAAAATGCCTAAATATATAATATATCATGTATTTAAAGCAATAGAGTACTCATTTGTTATATCAGACTTAGCATAATTTTTCAAAAGTCAAATTTATATGAGCCTGTGCCTAAAAATGGAGGTTTTCCAATGAAGGGGACCTTACATGAAGATGTAGTATTTTCCAGCAATTTTAAATATGTGAAGCTTTTTGATTATAAATAATCCTTACATATGTATTTAATGTACTTTAAATGGAAAGAAAACTTACAAATAACATATCATATTAGTTTAAAAGGGTCTTAGGCCAAGTAAGACTAAAAATAATTTAGGGTCAATTTAGGCCGTAGCACATATTTACATTTAAAAATGCATATTGAAGCTATAGGAAATAAAAATTTGTGTCTTTTCTATCATTTCTTTACTCAGGTGGCATGATACAATAAATCTGAGCACAAAAAGGCTCTTACATTCAACTTTTTTAGCAGACAGTATGGTCTGATACAAAGATTTTTCACTTTTTAGTGAAAAACTTGCATGCAATTTTAGTCTCAACAGGCTTATATTTGAACCACATGCTATCCTACAGAAGTAAAGAAAGATATTATGTGAAATGAAACAGGTACAAAAGACATTGTTAAGTGCTTTTTATACAAATTTAGTGAGGTATTTATTATGGACTTCAACTTTTATGTGCCATGCTCCTCACATTTAACTTGATCCAAACAGGGCGTTAGACGGGGGTCATTTATACAACACATTTTGCTCATATTTTCTGAGATAATCTTCTTTTCTGTAGATTCAGAGTTCACAAATGAGTAATAAAACTGGATTAAAGCATAGAAAAACAAAAATTGACACATGAAAACATGTCAGATAGAAAGTCAGAATGCCACTTATGCATCAAAATTGAAAAAGCTATGAAATGCTTATTTTGACCATATAATGCCAAAATTGGTCATTTTTGCAGAAATTCTATCAAATAAAAGTTTAAATCCTTTAGTTTTATGCTATTTGACAAATTGGCACCATCAAATCATGGGAAGTTGCCAAAGTACAGATTCTTTATTTCCTGATTTCACCTCTTAGGTCCGAGTACACAGTTATTTCGTAGTGCATTTCTTTTAGACAATAAATGAAAAGTTAAAAAATCCCACCTGCGCTTTCCAATAATATTTTTACTGTGTGTTGTACTACTTTTGGGACAAATTATATCAAAATTATAGAAAACTTCATCAGCTCTAACTCAAAATATATCGTATGTTAAGGGGGTCTTGAAATCTTTTGACAGCTTCCGAAGTGCTAATTTTTTACCTTTTTCAGCTGGACCTAATCACTACTTTACATTAATATTTATGACCCAACTTTTTTTACAGTGTCATTTCACCCCCCAACTTGCTATATGAGGCATAAAACATGGAGAAATAAATTTGGAAGGGGTATAACAAAAATTGGCAATTAACACACTGTCCACACTAAGGACTATATTCGTAGGACAACGAAAATCAAAGGACGATAACTGTGTACTCGGACCAAGTGACCATATTTAACCAATCAATATTCACTTTAGAAAAAAACTGGTTTTAAAAAAATAATTATAATCTTGAAATTAATACAAATGGAGTAAGAATAAGTGAAAAATTGAAGATATTACAAATAATCAAAGCTGGTGTACAGACAAAAAGAAAGAGCTTAACAACTGAAGTCACAATACAGCCTACAAGATTGAATATAACCCATGCATATATAGTATGCTGTAAAAAGGTCCAGAAATGACAATTGTAAAACAATTCAAACAAGCTGATTTGCACACATCAACAATGATATATGCCAATGTTTTTATTTACATCAAGATGTTATTAAGAATGCTTTTTAATGACATATAATCAACCCCCCTCCCCACAATGAATTTTAAACATCATTTTGTATTGACAAATAACATCTTCGTGTAAATTAGACACACTCATTTCATCTATTTCTCCAAGGAGTATCTTATAAAATTTTAAGGTTCTTACATTCTTCTTTGACAAAACAGCTGTCCCAAATCAGAAGTGTCTGGAATATCTCTAAATTTTCTCACTGGCATGCATGTGTAAGGGTTCCTAAAATGCAAATTAAATATATTGATAATTGGAAATAATGTAAACTGTTCAATACATACACCTTTCCAATTCGTTTCTATATAATCCTGGTAATAATATTCCAATTTCAGTACTAAATCTTACTGTGTTTCATCTTGATAAAAATCCTAACTGTCTGGGTAATTAAATAAACTTATATGTAAATGATGGTTACTTTGTCATAATACATGAAAATTTACTGATTTTTTGGTAAAGCAATATAACATTTTGATACAGATGCGTTGATATTACCAATGGAATTAATGACAAAATCATGTTATACACAGTTTTCAGGGTTTGCATTTAATTGTTATTTAATGATTATTGGTGAATGATATCTGTCCAAAAGAAAATTATATTGAAAACTGACAATTTTTTTCTGGTCTGAACAATCTTTCATATTCTTCAAGCAATGACCCTATATTATCATTACCACAACTGACTTCCTGAGACTTTACCACAGTGACTGTGATCTTTTTCCAGTTACAGTTAATATACACTGTCTATCTATTCCGTGTTCATGTACGTGATATTCCTGTTTCTAGTTAAGCAGTGGAATTTTTTTTAGTTGTATTTTTGTCTTGTACTTTGATGACATCAAGTTCATATTATAGGCAAAAGGAACCAAGTTGGGTTGGTTACATTCCATATCAAGGCATGACACATTCTTTGGACTTTTACCTGATCAAGTATCTGCTAGCTAGTTATACACCAATTATAAAGTCATTGATTTCACAAGTCAGAGATTCAATTAAAGACTCAATTCAATACTAGACCTGGCGATTTTGGAAATGAGTCTTATGCATGATCACATACTTCCAGCTATTTTTATTTTTTTTTAAACATTTTACATGTATTCTCAAATTTACTTGTAATTTCTTGAGGTGTATTCAATTTCTGTGAGGTACAGAGTTATATCATGAACTGTCTGTAAAAGACAATGGTGACTCAGATATCAGCAAAAAGTAATTTTCAGATATACAATAACACAACAAGAAAGAATTACATATCCCTTTAAAGTGAAGTTAATACTGTATCTATTTGTTAATCAAAAAAAAATTGTTTATCAGACAAATAAAAAAAAAAGAATAAGGTTGGATAAGTTAATTGACATATCAAAGCTGTTTTATAATGTTTCCAAATGATCATTGAAAAAAAGATAAAGGAACTATCTATATAAATTATATAACTTTTTTTGGAAAAATTTACATCTTACATATTGAAAATATTGATGACACAGACAACAATGTGTGATCACTATGTCTGTTTGTAGGCTTGACTTTGATATCAGAAATATTTGAAATCTATGGTAAACTGTTATTGATAATCATTAAGAAAAAGAAAGAATCTCACCAGCATATAAGTGTGGTACACATACAGGTAATTGAAAAAAAGGATAAGCAATACACACAATTAAGCCTAACTTGCATTCTTTTGTACATGTTGGAGAAGACAAGAACCATAACACTTCTGTTGATCCTACCTGTATCTGATAAATGTCTGCACCAAATGCCACTGTCCTTCGTTCTCTTTCATATACATCTGTTGGGGAGCTTATAAACTCGTGGTGTCTTTCATGATCTGGTTCCTGGCTGAAATAAGATAAATGCAGTCAAAACATTTGGTAATATCTGGAAAATATTAACTGTAACTTCCATATTGCATTTTTAAATTATTGAAATACATATACATGTATTGGCACCTATCAGGACTTTTGAAACATTTCCATTTGAAAGACAAGACCTAATATGAAAGACAAATGAGTAAAACAGTATCTTGCATTTAGGGCATGAAAAATAGATTGTACATAAATAATTTTTGTCATCTCTGTTTGAGATCCAGTTTTGATAACTGTCACTTTCCATTATTTCTTGTAAGCAGTGCTGTTTCCCAGAAAAACTGAACAATCTGGTACTGTATGAAAATCTGAATGGCCTCCAAAATAACAGCTAAATATCAAATATGTGGCTCATAATCAGTATCTATATTTTATTGGTGTTAACATTCAAAAGGATCATGAAGTATGGTTAGCACAGAACTTGTAAGAATTTTAATTGTGCCAAATACGGCTAAGGTAATCTATGCCTGGGATAAGAAAATCCTTAGTTTTTCGAAAATTCAAAGTTTTGTAAACAGGAAATTTATAAATATGACCACATTATTGATATTCATGTCAACACCGAAGTGTTGACTACTGGGCTGGTGTGATACCCTCGGGGACGAAACGTCCACCAGCAGTGGCATCGACCCAGTGGTGTAAATAGATATCAAAGGTACCAGGATTATAATTAAGTACGCCAGACGCGCGTTTCGTCTACACAAGACTCATCAGTGACGCTCTTGTCAAAATATTTATAAAGCCAAACAAGTAAAAAGTTGAGCATGGAGGATCAAAAATTCCAAAAAATTGTGCCAAATACGGCTAAGGTAATCTATGCCTGGGATAAGAAAATCCTTAGTTTTTCGAAAATTCACTTAAAATTTTTTACAATTTTATTATTAAGGTTTGGTTGGTTCAAGTTGACTTCAAATACAATTGTCAATACATATTAGAAAGTATCTTGGTCATATGACCAATTTAAGGTAACATCAAATACAATTATCCAAATAATTGTCAAATTTACAGAAAAATGCTTGAAAATGATCAATAAACCAAAAACAGGTTTGCTGTTATATTATATACAATTATTTTAAAAATATAATCAATTTAAGGTAACATCTGAATAAATTTTCCATAAAGTGGTTAAATTTACTGAAATATTTCAATTTTATAAAGAAGGTTTGGTTGGTTCAAGTTGACTTCAAATACAATTGTCAATACATATTAGAAAGAATCTTGGTCATATTACCGATTTAAGGTAACATCAAATACAATTATCCTAATAATTGTCAAATTTACAGAAAAATGCTTGAAAATCATAAATATAACATAAACAGGTTTGCTGTTATATTATATACAATTATTCTAAGAATATAATCAATTTAAGGAAACATCTGAATAAATTATCCATCAAGTGGTTAAATTTACTGAAAATTTTTACCATTCTATTATAAAGGTTAGGTTGGTTCAAGTTGACTTCAAATACAATTGTCAAAACATATTAGAAAGTATCTTGGTCATATGACTGATTTAAGGTAACATCAAATACAAATATCCAAATAATTGTTAAATTTACAGAAAAATGCTTGAAATGATCTATATACCAAAAACAGGTTTGCTGCTATATTACATACAATTATTCTAAGAATATAATCAATTTAAGGTAACATCTGAATAAATTATCCATAAAGTGGTTAAATTTACTGACAAATTTTACAACTTTATAATAAAGGTTGGGTTGGTTCAAGTTGACTTCATATTCAATTGTCAATACATATTAGAAAGTATCTTGGTCATATGACCGATTTAAGGTAACATCAAATACAATAACCCAAATAATTGTCAAATTTACAGAAAAATGCTTGAAATTATGAATATACCAAAAACAGGTTTGCTGTTATATTATATACAATTATTCTAAGAATATAATCAATTTGAGGTAACATCTGAATAAATTTTCCATCAACTGGTTAAATTTACTGAAAAATTTTACAATTTTATTAAAAAAGGTTTGGTTATTTCAAGTTGATTTCAATTACAATTGCAATAAATATTACAAAGTATCTTTGTCATATGACTGATTTAAGGTAACATCAAATACAATTATCCAAATAATTGTCAAATTTACAGAAAAATGCTTGAAAATGATCGATATACCTAAAACAGGTTTGCTGTTATATTACATACAATTATTCTTAGAATATAATCAATTTAAGGTAACATCTGAATAAATTATCCATAGAGTGGTTAAATTCACTTAAAAATTTTACAATTTTATTGTTAAGGTTTTGTTGGTTGAAGTTGACTTCAAATACAATTGTCAATACATATTAGAAAGTATCTTGGTCATATAACCGATTTTAGGTAACATCAAATACAATTATCCAAATAATTGTCAAATTTACAGAAACATGCTCGAAAATGATCAATATACCAAAAAACAGGTTTGCTGTTATATTATATACAATTATTCTAAAAATATAATCAATTTAAGGTAACATCTGAATGAATTTTCCATAAAATGGTTAAATTTACTGATTTATTACAATTTTATAGCGAAGGTTTGGTTGGTTCAAGTTGACTTCAAATACAATTGTCAATAAATATTAGAAAGTATTTTGGTCATATGACCGATTTAAGGTAACATCAAATACAATTATCCTAATAATTGTCAAATTTACAGAAACATGCTCGAAAATGATCAATATACCAAAAAACAGGTTTGCTGTTATATTATATACAATTATTCTAAAAATATAATCAATTTAAGGTAACATCTGATTGAATTTTCCATAAAATGGTTAAATTTACTGATTTATTACAATTTTATAGCGAAGGTTTGGTTGGTTCAAGTTGACTTCAAATACAATTGTCAATAAATATTAGAAAGTATTTTGGTCATATGACCGATTTAAGGTAACATCAAATACAATTATCCTAATAATTGTCAAATTTACAGAAAAATGCTTGAAAATCATAAATCTACCATAAACAGGTTTGCTGTTATATTACATGTACATACAATTATTTCTAAGAATATAATCAATTTAAGGGAACATCTGAATAAATTATCCATAAAGTGGTTAAATTTACTGAAATATTACAATTTTATAATGAGGTTTTGTTGGTTCAAGTTGATTTCAAGTACAATTGTCAATGAATATTAGAAAGTATCGTTGTCATATGACCGATTTAAGGTAACATCAAATACAATTATCCAAATAATTGTCAAATTTACAGAAAAATGCTTGAAAATGATCGATATCCCAAAAACAGGTTTGCTGTTATATTACATACAATTATTCTTAGAATATAATCAATTTAAAGTAACATCTGAATAAATTATCCATAGAGTGGTTAAATTCACTTCAAAATTTTACAATTTTATTATTAAGGTTTGGTTGGTTCAAGTTGACTTCAAATACAATTGTCAATACATATTAGAAAGTATCTTGGTCATATGACCGATTTAAGGTAACATCAAATACAATAATCCAAATAATTGTCAAATTTACAGAAAAATGCTTGAAAATGATCAATAAACCAAAAACAGGTTTGCTGTTATATTATATACAATTATTCTAAAAATATAATCAATTTAAGGTAACATCTGAATAAATTATCCATCAAGTGGTTAAATTTACTAAAATATTACAAATTTATAATGAGGTTTTGTTGGTTCAAGTTGATTTCAATTACAATTGTCAATGAATATTAGAAAGTATCGTTGTCATATGACCGATTTAAGGTAACATCAAATACAATTATCCAAATAATTGTCAAATTTACAGAAAAATGCTTGAAAATGATCGATATACCAAAAACAGGTTTGCTGTTATATTACATACAATAATTCTTAGAATATAATCAATTTAAGGTAACATCTGAATAAATTATCCATAGAGTGGTTAAATTCACTTAAAAATTTTACAATTTTATTATTAAGGTTTGGTTCGTTCAAGTTGACTTCAAATACAATTGTCAATACATATTAGAAAGTATCTTGGTCATATAACCGATTTAAGGTAACATCAAATACAATTATCCAAATAATTGTCAAATTTACAGAAAAATGCTTGAAAATGATCAATATACCAAACAACAGGTTTGCTGCTATATTATACACAATTATTCTAAAAATATAATCAATTTAAGGTAACATTTGAATGAATTTTCCATAAAATGGTTAAATTTACTGATTTATTACAATTTTATAGCGAAGGTTTGGTTGGTTCAAGTTGACTTTAAATACAATTGTCAATAAATATGAGAAAGTATTTTGGTCATATGACCGATTTAAGGTAACATCAAATACAATTATCCTAATAATTGTCAAATTTACAGAAAAATGCTTGAAAATGATCGATATACCAAAAACAGGTTTGCTGTTATATTACATACAATTATTCTTAGAATATAATCAATTTAAGGTAACATCTGAATAAATTATCCATAGAGTGGTTAAATTCACTTAAAAATTTTACAATTTTATTATTAAGGTTTGGTTGGTTCAAGTTGACTTCAAATACAATTGTCAATGAATAGTAGAAAGTATCGTTGTCATATGACCGATTTAAGGTAACATCAAATACAATTATCAAATTAATTGTCAAATTTACAGAAAAATGCTTGAAAATGATCGATATACGAAAAACAGGTTTGCTGTTATATTACATACAATTATTCTTAGAATATAATCAATTTAAGGTAACATCTGAATAAATTATCCATAGAGTGGTTAAATTCACTTAAAAATTTTACAATTTTATTATTAAGGTTTGGTTGGTTCAAGTTGACTTCAAATACAATTGTTAATGAATAGTAGAAAGTATCGTTGTCATATGACCGATTTAAGGTAACATCAAATACAATTATCAAATTAATTGTCAAATTTACAGAAAAATGCTTGAAAATGATCGATATACCAAAAACAGGTTTGCTGTTATATTACATACAATTATTCTTAGAATCAATATAATCAATTTAAGGTAACATCTGAATAAATTATCCATAGAGTGGTTAAATTCACTTAAAATTTTTTACAATTTAATTATTAAGCTTTGGTTGGTTCAAGTTGACTTCAAATACAATTGTCAATACATATTAGAAAGTATCTTGGTCATATGACCGATTTAAGGTAACATCATATACAATTATCCAAATAATTGTCAAATTTACAGAAAAATGCCTGAAAATGATCAATAAACCAAAAACAGGTTTGCTGTTATATTATATACAATTATTCTAAAAATATAATCAATTTAAGGTAACATCTGAATAAATTTTCCATAAAGTGATTAAATTTACTGAAATATTTCAATTTTATAAAGAAGGTTTGGTTGGTTCAAGTTGACTTCAAATACAATTGTCAATACATATTAGAAAATATCTTGGTCATATTACCGATTTAAGGTAACATCAAACACAATTATCCTAATAATTGTGAAATTTACAGAAAAATGCTTGAAAATGATCAATATACCAAAAACAGGTGTCCTGTTATATTACATACAATTATTCTAAGAATATAATCAATTTAAGGTAACATCTGAATAAATTATCCATCAAGTGGTTAAATTTACTGAAGAATTTTACAATTTTATTATAAGGGTTAGGTTGGTTCAAGTTGACTTCAAATACAATTGTCAATACATATTAGAAAGTATCTTGGTCATATGACCGATTTAAGGTAACATCAAATACAATTATCCAAATAATTGTCAAATTTACAGAAAAAATGCTCGAAAATGATCAATATACCAAAAACAGGTGTCCTGTTATATTACATACAATTATTCTAAGAATATAATCAATTTAAGGTAACATCTGAATAAATTATCCATAAAGTGGTTAAATTTACTGAAGAATTTTACAATTTTATTATAAAGGTTAGGTTGGTTCAAGTTGACTTCAAATACAATTGTCAATACATATTAGAAAGTATCTTGGTCATATGACCGATTTAAGGAAACATCAAATACAATTATCCTAATAATTGTCAAATTTACAGAAAAAATGCGTGAAAATGATCAATATACCAAAAACAGATTTGCTGTTATATACATTTTTTCTAACAATATAATCAAATTAAGGTAACATCTGAATATTATCCATAAAGTGGTTAAATTTACTGAAATATTACAATTTTATAATGAGGTTTTGTTGGTTCAAGTTAATTTCAATTACAATTGTCAATGAATATTAGAAAGTATCGTTGTCATATGACCGATTTAAGGTAACATCAAATACAATTATCCAAATAATTCTCAAATTTACAGAAAAATGCTTGAAATTATGAATATACCAAAAACAGGTTTGCTGTTATATTATATACAATTATTCTAAGAATATAATCAATTTAAGGTATTATTTGAATAAATTTTCCATAAACTGGTTAAATTTACTGAAAAATTTTACAATTTTATTAAAAAAGGTTTCGTTATTTCAAGTTGATTTCAATTACAATTGCAATAAATATTAGAAAGTATCTTTGTCATATGACCGATTTAAGGTAACATCAAATACAATTATTCAAATAATTGTCAAATTTACAGAAAAATGCTTGAAAATGATCGATATACCAAAAACAGGTTTGCTGTTATATTAAATACAATTATTCTTAGAATATAATAAATTTAAGGTAACATCTGAATAAATTATCCATAAAGTGGTGAAATTTACTGACAAATTTTACAATTTTAAAATAAAGGTTAGGTTGGTTCAAGTTGATTTCAAATTCAATTGTCAATACATATTAGAAAGTATCTTGGTCATATGACTGATTTAAGGTAACATCAAATACAATTATCCAAATAATTGTCAAATTTACAGAAAAATGCCTGAAAATGATCAATAAACCAAAAACAGGTTTGCTGTTATATTATATACAATTATTCCAAAAATATAATCAATTTAAGGTAACATCTGAATAAATTTTCCATAAAGTGATTAAATTTACTGAAATATTTCAATTCTATAAAGAAGGTTTGGTTGGTTCAAGTTGACTTCAAATACAATTGTCAATACATATTAGAAAATATCTTGGTCATATTACCGATTTAAGGTAACATCAAACACAATTATCCTAATAATTGTGAAATTTACAGAAAAATGCTTGAAAATGATCAATATACCAAAAACAGGTGTCCTGTTATATTACATACAATTATTCTAAGAATATAATCAATTTAAGGTAACATCTGAATAAATTATCCATAAAGTGGTTAAATTTACTTTAGAATTTTACAATTTTATTATAAGGGTTAGGTTGGTTCAAGTTGACTTCAAATACAATTGTCAATACATATTAGAAAGTATCTTGGTCATATGACCAATTTAAGGTAACATCAAATACAATTATCCAAATAATTGTCAAATTTACAGAAAAAATGCTCGAAAATGATCAATGTACCAAAAACAGGTGTCCTGTTATATTACATACAATTATTCTAAGAATATAATCAATTTAAGGTAACATCTGAATAAATTATCCATAAAGTGGTTAAATTTACTGAAGAATTTTACAATTTTATTATAAAGGTTAGGTTGGTTCAAGTTGACTTCAAATACAATTGTCAATACATATTAGAGTGTATCTTGGTTATATGACCGATTTAAGGTAACATCAAATACAATTATCCTAATAATTGTCAAATTTACAGAAAAAATGCTTGAAAATGATCATTATACCAAAAACAGGTTTGCTGTTATATTATATACAATTTTTCTAACAGTATAATCAAATTAAGGTAACATCTGAATATTATCCATAAAGTGGTTAAATTTACTGAAATATTACAATTTTATAATGAGGTTTTGTTGGTTCAAGTTAATTTCAATTACAATTGTCAATGAATATTAGAAAGTATCGTTGTCATATGACCGATATAAGGTAACATCAAATACAATTATCCAAATAATTGTCAAATTTACAGAAAAATGCTTGAAAATGATCGATATACCAAAAACAGGTTTGCTGTTATATTACATACAATTATTCTTAGAATATAATCAATTTAAGGTTACATCTGAACAAATTATCCATAGAGTGGTTAAATTCACGTAAAAATTTTACAATTTTATTATTAAGGTTTGGTTCGTTCAAGTTGACTTCAAATGAAATTGTCAATACATATTAGAAAGTATCTTGGTCATATAACCGATTTAAGGTAACATCAAATACAATTATCCAAATAATTGTCAAATTTACAGAAAAATGCTTGAAAATGATCAATATACCAAAAAACAGCTTTGCTGTTATATTATACACAATTATTCTAAAAATATAATCAATTTAAGGTAACATTTTAATGAATTTTCCATAAAATGGTTAAATTTACTGATTTATTACAATTTTATAGCGAAGGTTTGGTTGGTTCAAGTTGACTTTAAATACAATTGTCAATAAATATTAGAAAGTATTTTGGTCATATGACCGATTTAAGGTAACATCAAATACAATTATCCTAATAATTGTCAAATTTACAGAAAAATGCTTGAAAATGATCGATATACCAAAAACAGGTTTGCTGTTATATTACATACAATTATTCTTAGAATATAATCAATTTAGGTAACATCTGAATAAATTATCCATAGAGTGGTTAAATTCACTTAAAAATTTTACAATTTTATTATTAAGGTTTGGTTGGTTCAAGTTGACTTCAAATACAATTGTCAATACATATTAGAAAGTATCTTGGTCATATAACCGATTTAAGGTAACATCAAATACAATTATCCAAATAATTGTCAAATTTACAGAAAAATGCTTGAAAATGATCAATATACCAAAAAACCGGTTTGCTGTTATGTTATATACAATTATTCTAAAAATATAATCAATTTAAGGTAACATCTGCATGAATTTTCCTTAAAATGGTTAAATTTACTTATTTATTACAATTTTATAACGAAGGTTTGGTTGGTTCAAGTTGACTTCAAATACAATTGTCAATAAATATAAGAAAGTATTTTAATCATATGACCGATTTAAGGTAACATCAAATACAATTATCCTAATAATTGTCAAATTTACAGAAAAATGCTTGAAAATCATAAATCTACCATAAACAGGTTTGCTGTTATATTACATACAATTATTCTAAGAATATAATCAATTTGAAGGAACATCTGAATAAATTATCCATAAAGTGGTTAAATTTACTGAAAAATTTTACAATTTTATTATAAAGGTTAGGTTGGTTCAAGTTGACTTCAAATACAATTGTCAATACATATTAGAAAGTATCTTGGTCATATGACCGATTTAAGGTAACATCAAATACAATTATCCAAATAATTGTCAAATTTACAGAAAAAATGCTTGAAAATGATCAATATACCAAAAACAGGTTTGCTGTTATATTATATACAATTATTCTAACAATATAATCAAAATAAGGTAACATCTGAATAAATTATCCATAAAGTGGTTAAATTTACTGAAATATTACAATTTTATAATGAGGTTTTGTTGGTTCAAGTTGATTTCAATTACAATTGTCAATGAATATTATCAAGTATCGTTGTCATATGACCGATTTAAGGTAACATCAAATACAATTATTGAAATAATTGTCAAATTTACAGAAAAAATGCTTGAAAATGATCAATATACCAAAAACAGGTTTGCTGCTATATTACATACAATTATTCTAAGAATATAATCAATTTAAGGTAACATCTGAATAAATTATCCATAAAGTGGTTAAATTTACTGACAAATTTTACAATTTTATAATAAAGGTTAGGTTGGTTCAAGTTGATTTCAAATTCAATTGTCAATACATATTAGAAAGTATCTTTGTCATATGACAATTATCGAAAAAATTGTCAAATTTACAGAAAAATGCTTGAAAATGATCAATAAACCAAAAAACAGGTTTGCTGTTATATTATATACAATTATTCTAAAAATATAATCAATTTAAGGTAACATCTGAATGAATTTTCCATAAAGTGGTGAAATTTACTGAAATATTTCAATTTTATAAAGAAGGTTTGGTTGGTTCCAGTTGACTTCAAATACAATTGTCAATACATATTAGAAAGTATCTTGGTCATATTACCGATTTAAGGTAACATCAAATACAATTATCCTAATAATTGTCAAATTTACAGAAAAATGCTTGAAAATCATAAATATACCATAAACAGGTTTGCTGTTATATTACATTCAATTATTCTAAGAATATAATCAATTTAAGAAAACATCTGAATAAATTATCCATCAAGTGGTTAAATTTACTAAAAACTTTTACAATTCTATTATAAAGGTTAGGTTCAAGTTGACTTCAAATACAATTGTCAAAACATATTAGAAAGTACCTTGGTCATATGACTGATTTAAGGTAACATCAAATACAAATATCCAAATAATTGTGAAATTTACAGAAAAATGCTTGAAATGATCTATATACCAAAAACAGGTTTGCTGCTATCTTACATACAATTATTCTAAGAATATAATCAATTTAAGGTAACATCTGAATAAATTATCCATAAAGTGGTTAAATTCACTTAAAAATTTAAGGTTTGGTTGGTTCAAGTTGACTTCAAATACAATTGTCAATACATATTAAAAAGTATCTTGGTCATATAACCGATTTAAGGTAACATCAAATACAATTATCCAAATAATTGTCAAATTTACAGAAAAATGCCTGAAAATGATCAATAAACCAAAAACAGGTTTGCTGTTATATTATATACAATTATTCCAAAAATATAATCAATTTAAGGTAACATCTGAATAAATTTTCCATAAAGTGATTAAATTTACTGAAATATTTCAATTCTATAAAGAAGGTTTGGTTGGTTCAAGTTGACTTCAAATACAATTGTCAATACATATTAGAAAATATCTTGGTCATATTACCGATTTAAGGTAACATCAAACACAATTATCCTAATAATTGTGAAATTTACAGAAAAATGCTTGAAAATGATCAATATACCAAAAACAGGTGTCCTGTTATATTACATACAATTATTCTAAGAATATAATCAATTTAAGGTAACATCTGAATAAATTATCCATAAAGTGGTTAAATTTACTTAGAATTTTACAATTTTATTATAAGGGTTAGGTTGGTTCAAGTTGACTTCAAATACAATTGTCAATACATATTAGAAAGTATCTTGGTCATATGACCAATTTAAGGTAACATCAAATACAATTATCCAAATAATTGTCAAATTTACAGAAAAAATGCTCGAAAATGATCAATGTACCAAAAACAGGTGTCCTGTTATATTACATACAATTATTCTAAGAATATAATCAATTTAAGGTAACATCTGAATAAATTATCCATAAAGTGGTTAAATTTACTGAAGAATTTTACAATTTTATTATAAAGGTTAGGTTGGTTCAAGTTGACTTCAAATACAATTGTCAATACATATTAGAGTGTATCTTGGTTATATGACCGATTTAAGGTAACATCAAATACAATTATCCTAATAATTGTCAAATTTACAGAAAAAATGCTTGAAAATGATCATTATACCAAAAACAGGTTTGCTGTTATATTATATACAATTTTTCTAACAGTATAATCAAATTAAGGTAACATCTGAATATTATCCATAAAGTGGTTAAATTTACTGAAATATTACAATTTTATAATGAGGTTTTGTTGGTTCAAGTTAATTTCAATTACAATTGTCAATGAATATTAGAAAGTATCGTTGTCATATGACCGATATAAGGTAACATCAAATACAATTATCCAAATAATTGTCAAATTTACAGAAAAATGCTTGAAAATGATCGATATACCAAAAACAGGTTTGCTGTTATATTACATACAATTATTCTTAGAATATAATCAATTTAAGGTTACATCTGAACAAATTATCCATAGAGTGGTTAAATTCACGTAAAAATTTTACAATTTTATTATTAAGGTTTGGTTCGTTCAAGTTGACTTCAAATGAAATTGTCAATACATATTAGAAAGTATCTTGGTCATATAACCGATTTAAGGTAACATCAAATACAATTATCCAAATAATTGTCAAATTTACAGAAAAATGCTTGAAAATGATCAATATACCAAAAAACAGCTTTGCTGTTATATTATACACAATTATTCTAAAAATATAATCAATTTAAGGTAACATTTTAATGAATTTTCCATAAAATGGTTAAATTTACTGATTTATTACAATTTTATAGCGAAGGTTTGGTTGGTTCAAGTTGACTTTAAATACAATTGTCAATAAATATTAGAAAGTATTTTGGTCATATGACCGATTTAAGGTAACATCAAATACAATTATCCTAATAATTGTCAAATTTACAGAAAAATGCTTGAAAATGATCGATATACCAAAAACAGGTTTGCTGTTATATTACATACAATTATTCTTAGAATATAATCAATTTAAGATAACATCTGAATAAATTATCCATAGAGTGGTTAAATTCACTTAAAAATTTAAGGTTTGGTTGGTTCAAGTTGACTTCAAATACAATTGTCAATACATATTAAAAAGTATCTTGGTCATATAACCGATTTAAGGTAACATCAAATACAATTATCCAAATAATTGTCAAATTTACAGAAAAATGCTTGAAAATGATCAATAAACCAAAAAACAGGTTTGCTGTTATATTATATACAGTAATTCTAAAAATATAATCAATTTAAGGTAACACCTGAATGAATTTTCCATAAAGTGGTGAAATTTACTGAAATATTTCAATTTTATAAAGAAGGTTTGGTTGGTTCAAGTTGACTTCAAATTCAATTGTCAAAACATATTAGAAAGTATCTTGGTCATATGACTGATTAAAGGTAACATCAAATACAAATATCCAAGTAATTGTCAAATTTACAGAAAAATGCTTGAAATGATCTATATACCAAAAACAGGTTTGCTGCTATCTTACATTACAATTATTCTAAGAATATAATCAATTTAAGGTAACATCTGAATAAATTATCCATAAAGTGGTTAAATTTACTGAAACATTTTACAATTTTATAATAAAGGTTAGGTTGGTTCAAGTTGACTTCAAATACAGTTGTCAAAACATATTAGAAAGTATTTTGGTCAGATGACTGATTTAAGGTAACATCAAATACAAATATCCAAATAATTGTGAAATTTACAGAAAAATGCTTGAAATGATCTATATACCAAAAACAGGTTTGCTGCTATATTACATACAATTATTCTAAGATTATAATCAATTTAAGGTAACATCTGAATAAATTATCCATAAAGTGGTTAAATTTGCTGACAAATTTTACAATTTTATGATAAAGGTTAGGTTGGTTCAAGTTGATTTCAAATTCAATTGTCAATACATATTAGAAAGTATCTTTGTGTCATATGACCGATTTAAGGTAACATCAAATACAATTATCAAATTAATTGTCAAATTTACAGAAAAATGCTTGAAAATGATCGATATACCAAAAACAGGTTTGCTGTTATATTACATACAATTATTCTTAGAATCAATATAATCAATTTAAGGTAACATCTGAATAAATTATCCATAGAGTGGTTAAATTCACTTAAATTTTTTTACAATTTAATTATTAAGGTTTGGTTGGTTCAAGTTGACTTCAAATACAATTGTCAATATATATTAGAAAGTATCTTGGTCATATGACCGATTTAAGGTAACATCAAATACAATTATCCAAATAATTGTCAAATTTACAGAAAAATGCCTGAAAATGATCAATAAACCAAAAACAGGTTTGCTGTTATATTATATACAATTATTCTAAAAATATAATCAATTTAAGGTAACATCTGAATAAATTGTCCATCAAGTGATTAAATTTACTGAAATATTTCAATTTTATAAAGAAGGTTTGGTTGGTTCAAGTTGACTTCAAATACAATTGTCAATACGTATTAGAAAATAACTTGGTCATATTACCGATTTAAGGTAACATCAAATACAATTATCCTAATAATTGTGAAATTTACAGAAAAATGCTTGAAAATGATCAATATACCAAAAACAGGTGTTCTGTTATATTACATACAATTATTCTAAGAATATAATCAATTTAAGGTAACATCTGAATAAATTATCCATAAAGTGGTTAAATTTACTGAAGAATTTTACAATTTTATTATAAGGGTTAGGTTGGTTCAAGTTGACTTCAAATACAATTGTCAATACATATTAGAAAGTATCTTGGTCATATGACCGATTTAAGGTAACATCAAATACAATTATCCAAATAATTGTCAAATTTACAGAAAAAATGCTCGAAAATGATCAATATACCAAAAACAGGTGTCCTGTTATATTACATACAATTATTCTAAGAATATAATCAATTTAAGGTAACATCTGAATAAATTATCCATAAAGTGGTTAAATTTACTGAAGAATTTTACAATTTTATTATAAAGGTTAGGTTGGTTCAAGTTGACTTCAAATACAATTGTCAATACATATTAGAAAGTATCTTGGTCATATGACCGATTTAAGGAAACATCAAATACAATTATCCTAATAATTGTCAAATTTACAGAAAAAATGCGTGAAAATGATCAATATACCAAAAACAGGTTTGCTGTTATATTATATACATTTTTTCTAACAATATAATCAAATTAAGGTAACATCTGAATATTATCCATAAAGTGGTTAAATTTACTGAAATATTACAAATTTATAATGAGGTTTTGTCTGTTCAAGTTGATTTCAATTACAATTGTCAATGAATATTAGAAAGTATCTTGGTCATATGACCGATTTAAGGTAACATCAAATACAATTATCCAAATAATTGTCAAATTTACAGAAAAATGCTTGAAATTATGAATATACCAAAAACAGGTTTGCTGTTATATTATATACAATTATTCTAAGAATATAATCAATTTAAGGTAACATTTGAATAAATTTTCCATAAACTGGTTAAATTTACTGAAAAATTTTACAATTTTATTAAAAAAGGTTTGGTTATTTCAAGTTGATTTCAATTACAATTGCAATAAATATTAGAAAGTATCTTTGTCATATGACCGATTTAAGGTAACATCAAATACAATTATTCAAATAATTGTCAAATTTACAGAAAAATGCTTGAAAATGATCGATATACCAAAGACAGGTTTGCTGTTATATTAAATACAATTATTCTTAGAATATAATAAATTTAAGGTAACATCTGAATAAATTATCCATAAAGTGGTGAAATTTACTGACAAATTTTACAATTTTATAATAAAGGTTAGGTTGGTTCAAGTTGATTTCAAATTCAATTGTCAATACATATTAGAAAGTATCTTGGTCATATAACCGATTTAAGGTAACATCAAATACAATTATCCAAATAATTGTCAAATTTACAGAAAATGCTTGAAAATGATCGATATACCAAAAACAGGTTTGCTGTTATATGACATACAATTATTCTTAGAATATAATCAATTTAAGGTAACATCTGAATAAATTATACATAGAGTGGTTAAATTCACTTAAAAATTTTACAATTTTATTATTAAGGTTTGGTTGGTTCAAGTTGACTTCAAATACAATTGTCAATACATATTAGAAAGTATCTTGGTCATATGACCGATTTAAGGAAACATCAAATACAATTATCCTAATAATTGTCAAATTTACAGAAAAAATGCGTGAAAATGATCAATATACCAAAAACAGGTTTGCTGTTATATACATTTTTTCTAACAATATAATCAAATTAAGGTAACATCTGAATATTATCCATAAAGTGGTTAAATTTACTGAAATATTACAATTTTATAATGAGGTTTTGTTGGTTCAAGTTAATTTCAATTACAATTGTCAATGAATATTAGAAAGTATCGTTGTCATATGACCGATTTAAGGTAACATCAAATACAATTATCCAAATAATTCTCAAATTTACAGAAAAATGCTTGAAATTATGAATATACCAAAAACAGGTTTGCTGTTATATTATATACAATTATTCTAAGAATATAATCAATTTAAGGTATTATTTGAATAAATTTTCCATAAACTGGTTAAATTTACTGAAAATTTTTACAATTTTATTAAAAAAGGTTTCGTTATTTCAAGTTGATTTCAATTACAATTGCAATAAATATTAGAAAGTATCTTTGTCATATGACCGATTTAAGGTAACATCAAATACAATTATTCAAATAATTGTCAAATTTACAGAAAAATGCTTGAAAATGATCGATATACCAAAAACAGGTTTGCTGTTATATTAAATACAATTATTCTTAGAATATAATAAATTTAAGGTAACATCTGAATAAATTATCCATAAAGTGGTGAAATTTACTGACAAATTTTACAATTTTATAATAAAGGTTAGGTTGGTTCAAGTTGATTTCAAATTCAATTGTCAATACATATTAGAAAGTATCTTGGTCATATGACTGATTTAAGGTAACATCAAATACAATTATCCAAATAATTGTCAAATTTACAGAAAAATGCCTGAAAATGATCAATAAACCAAAAACAGGTTTGCTGTTATATTATATACAATTATTCCAAAAATATAATCAATTTAAGGTAACATCTGAATAAATTTTCCATAAAGTGATTAAATTTACTGAAATATTTCAATTCTATAAAGAAGGTTTGGTTGGTTCAAGTTGACTTCAAATACAATTGTCAATACATATTAGAAAATATCTTGGTCATATTACCGATTTAAGGTAACATCAAACACAATTATCCTAATAATTGTGAAATTTACAGAAAAATGCTTGAAAATGATCAATATACCAAAAACAGGTGTCCTGTTATATTACATACAATTATTCTAAGAATATAATCAATTTAAGGTAACATCTGAATAAATTATCCATAAAGTGGTTAAATTTACTTTAGAATTTTACAATTTTATTATAAGGGTTAGGTTGGTTCAAGTTGACTTCAAATACAATTGTCAATACATATTAGAAAGTATCTTGGTCATATGACCAATTTAAGGTAACATCAAATACAATTATCCAAATAATTGTCAAATTTACAGAAAAAATGCTCGAAAATGATCAATATACCAAAAACAGGTGTCCTGTTATATTACATACAATTATTCTAAGAAAATAATCAATTTAAGGTAACATCTGAATAAATTATCCATAAAGTGGTTAAATTCACTTAAAAATTTTACAATTTTATTATTAAGGTTTGGTTCGTTCAAGTTGACTTCAAATGAAATTGTCAATACATATTAGAAAGTATCTTGGTCATATAACCGATTTAAGGTAACATCAAATACAATTATCCAAATAATTGTCAAATTTACAGAAAAATGCTTGAAAATGATCAATATACCAAAAAACAGCTTTGCTGTTATATTATACACAATTATTCTAAAAATATAATCAATTTAAGGTAACATTTTAATGAATTTTCCATAAAATGGTTAAATTTACTGATTTATTACAATTTTATAGCGAAGGTTTGGTTGGTTCAAGTTGACTTTAAATACAATTGTCAATAAATATTAGAAAGTATTTTGGTCATATGACCGATTTAAGGTAACATCAAATACAATTATCCTAATAATTGTCAAATTTACAGAAAAATGCTTGAAAATGATCGATATACCAAAAACAGGTTTGCTGTTATATTACATACAATTATTCTTAGAATATAATCAATTTAGGTAACATCTGAATAAATTATCCATAGAGTGGTTAAATTCACTTAAAAATTTTACAATTTTATTATTAAGGTTTGGTTGGTTCAAGTTGACTTCAAATACAATTGTTAATGAATAGTAGAAAGTATCGTTGTCATATGACCGATTTAAGGTAACATCAAATACAATTATCAAATTAATTGTCAAATTTACAGAAAAATGCTTGAAAATGATCGATATACCAAAAACAGGTTTGCTGTTATATTACATACAATTATTCTTAGAATCAATATAATCAATTTAAGGTAACATCTGAATAAATTATCCATAGAGTGGTTAAATTCACTTAAAAAATTTACAATTGTATTATTAAGGTTTGGTTGGTTCAAGTTGACTTCAAATACAATTGTCAATAAATATTAGAAAGAATCTTGGTCATATGACCGATTTAAGGTAACATCAAATACAATTATCCAAATAATTGTCAAATTTACAGAAAAATGCTTGAAAATGATCGATATACCAAAAACAGGTTTGCTGTTATATTACATACAATTATTCTAAGAATATAATCAATTTAAGGTAACATCTGAATAAATTATCCATAGAGTTGTTAAATTCACTTAAAAATTTAAGGTTTGGTTGGTTCAAGTTGACTTCAAATACAATTGTCAATACATATTAGAAAGTATCTTGGTCATATAACCGATTTAAGGTAACATCAAATACAATTATCCAAATAATTGTCAAATTTACAGAAAAATGCTTGAAAATGATCAATAAACCAAAAAACAGGTTTGCTGTTATATTATATACAGTTATTCTAAAAATATCATCAATTTAAGGTAACATCTGAATGAATTTTCCATAAAGTGGTGAAATTTACTGAAATATTTCAATTTTATAAAGAAGGTTTGGTTGGTTCAAGTTGACTTCAAATTCAATTGTCAAAACATATTAGAAAGTATCTTGGTCATATGACTGATTTAAGGTAACATCAAATACAAATATCCAAGTAATTGTCAAATTTACAGAAAAATGCTTGAAATGATCTATATACCAAAAACAGGTTTGCTGCTATCTTACATTACAATTATTCTAAGAATATAATCAATTTAAGGTAACATCTGAATAAATTATCCATAAAGTGGTTAAATTTACTGAAACATTTTACAATTTTATAATAAAGGTTAGGTTGGTTCAAGTTGACTTCAAATTCAATTGTCAAAACATATTAGAAAGTATCTTGGTCATATGACTGATTAAAGGTAACATCAAATACAAATATCCAAGTAATTGTCAAATTTACAGAAAAATGCTTGAAATGATCTATATACCAAAAACAGGTTTGCTGCTATCTTACATTACAATTATTCTAAGAATATAATCAATTTAAGGTAACATCTGAATAAATTATCCATAAAGTGGTTAAATTTACTGAAACATTTTACAATTTTATAATAAAGGTTAGGTTGGTTCAAGTTGACTTCAAATACAGTTGTCAAAACATATTAGAAAGTATTTTGGTCAGATGACTGATTTAAGGTAACATCAAATACAAATATCCAAATAATTGTGAAATTTACAGAAAAATGCTTGAAATGATCTATATACCAAAAACAGGTTTGCTGCTATATTACATACAATTATTCTAAGATTATAATCAATTTAAGGTAACATCTGAATAAATTATCCATAAAGTGGTTAAATTTGCTGACAAATTTTACAATTTTATGATAAAGGTTAGGTTGGTTCAAGTTGATTTCAAATTCAATTGTCAATACATATTAGAAAGTATCTTTGTGTCATATGACCGATTTAAGGTAACATCAAATACAATTATCAAATTAATTGTCAAATTTACAGAAAAATGCTTGAAAATGATCGATATACCAAAAACAGGTTTGCTGTTATATTACATACAATTATTCTTAGAATCAATATAATCAATTTAAGGTAACATCTGAATAAATTATCCATAGAGTGGTTAAATTCACTTAAATTTTTTTACAATTTAATTATTAAGGTTTGGTTGGTTCAAGTTGACTTCAAATACAATTGTCAATATATATTAGAAAGTATCTTGGTCATATGACCGATTTAAGGTAACATCAAATACAATTATCCAAATAATTGTCAAATTTACAGAAAAATGCCTGAAAATGATCAATAAACCAAAAACAGGTTTGCTGTTATATTATATACAATTATTCTAAAAATATAATCAATTTAAGGTAACATCTGAATAAATTGTCCATCAAGTGATTAAATTTACTGAAATATTTCAATTTTATAAAGAAGGTTTGGTTGGTTCAAGTTGACTTCAAATACAATTGTCAATACGTATTAGAAAATAACTTGGTCATATTACCGATTTAAGGTAACATCAAATACAATTATCCTAATAATTGTGAAATTTACAGAAAAATGCTTGAAAATGATCAATATACCAAAAACAGGTGTTCTGTTATATTACATACAATTATTCTAAGAATATAATCAATTTAAGGTAACATCTGAATAAATTATCCATAAAGTGGTTAAATTTACTGAAGAATTTTACAATTTTATTATAAGGGTTAGGTTGGTTCAAGTTGACTTCAAATACAATTGTCAATACATATTAGAAAGTATCTTGGTCATATGACCGATTTAAGGTAACATCAAATACAATTATCCAAATAATTGTCAAATTTACAGAAAAAATGCTCGAAAATGATCAATATACCAAAAACAGGTGTCCTGTTATATTACATACAATTATTCTAAGAATATAATCAATTTAAGGTAACATCTGAATAAATTATCCATAAAGTGGTTAAATTTACTGAAGAATTTTACAATTTTATTATAAAGGTTAGGTTGGTTCAAGTTGACTTCAAATACAATTGTCAATACATATTAGAAAGTATCTTGGTCATATGACCGATTTAAGGAAACATCAAATACAATTATCCTAATAATTGTCAAATTTACAGAAAAAATGCGTGAAAATGATCAATATACCAAAAACAGGTTTGCTGTTATATTATATACATTTTTTCTAACAATATAATCAAATTAAGGTAACATCTGAATATTATCCATAAAGTGGTTAAATTTACTGAAATATTACAAATTTATAATGAGGTTTTGTCTGTTCAAGTTGATTTCAATTACAATTGTCAATGAATATTAGAAAGTATCTTGGTCATATGACCGATTTAAGGTAACATCAAATACAATTATCCAAATAATTGTCAAATTTACAGAAAAATGCTTGAAATTATGAATATACCAAAAACAGGTTTGCTGTTATATTATATACAATTATTCTAAGAATATAATCAATTTAAGGTAACATTTGAATAAATTTTCCATAAACTGGTTAAATTTACTGAAAAATTTTACAATTTTATTAAAAAAGGTTTGGTTATTTCAAGTTGATTTCAATTACAATTGCAATAAATATTAGAAAGTATCTTTGTCATATGACCGATTTAAGGTAACATCAAATACAATTATTCAAATAATTGTCAAATTTACAGAAAAATGCTTGAAAATGATCGATATACCAAAGACAGGTTTGCTGTTATATTAAATACAATTATTCTTAGAATATAATAAATTTAAGGTAACATCTGAATAAATTATCCATAAAGTGGTGAAATTTACTGACAAATTTTACAATTTTATAATAAAGGTTAGGTTGGTTCAAGTTGATTTCAAATTCAATTGTCAATACATATTAGAAAGTATCTTGGTCATATAACCGATTTAAGGTAACATCAAATACAATTATCCAAATAATTGTCAAATTTACAGAAAATGCTTGAAAATGATCGATATACCAAAAACAGGTTTGCTGTTATATGACATACAATTATTCTTAGAATATAATCAATTTAAGGTAACATCTGAATAAATTATACATAGAGTGGTTAAATTCACTTAAAAATTTTACAATTTTATTATTAAGGTTTGGTTGGTTCAAGTTGACTTCAAATACAATTGTCAATACATATTAGAAAGTATCTTGGTCATATGACCGATTTAAGGAAACATCAAATACAATTATCCTAATAATTGTCAAATTTACAGAAAAAATGCGTGAAAATGATCAATATACCAAAAACAGGTTTGCTGTTATATACATTTTTTCTAACAATATAATCAAATTAAGGTAACATCTGAATATTATCCATAAAGTGGTTAAATTTACTGAAATATTACAATTTTATAATGAGGTTTTGTTGGTTCAAGTTAATTTCAATTACAATTGTCAATGAATATTAGAAAGTATCGTTGTCATATGACCGATTTAAGGTAACATCAAATACAATTATCCAAATAATTCTCAAATTTACAGAAAAATGCTTGAAATTATGAATATACCAAAAACAGGTTTGCTGTTATATTATATACAATTATTCTAAGAATATAATCAATTTAAGGTATTATTTGAATAAATTTTCCATAAACTGGTTAAATTTACTGAAAATTTTTACAATTTTATTAAAAAAGGTTTCGTTATTTCAAGTTGATTTCAATTACAATTGCAATAAATATTAGAAAGTATCTTTGTCATATGACCGATTTAAGGTAACATCAAATACAATTATTCAAATAATTGTCAAATTTACAGAAAAATGCTTGAAAATGATCGATATACCAAAAACAGGTTTGCTGTTATATTAAATACAATTATTCTTAGAATATAATAAATTTAAGGTAACATCTGAATAAATTATCCATAAAGTGGTGAAATTTACTGACAAATTTTACAATTTTATAATAAAGGTTAGGTTGGTTCAAGTTGATTTCAAATTCAATTGTCAATACATATTAGAAAGTATCTTGGTCATATGACTGATTTAAGGTAACATCAAATACAATTATCCAAATAATTGTCAAATTTACAGAAAAATGCCTGAAAATGATCAATAAACCAAAAACAGGTTTGCTGTTATATTATATACAATTATTCCAAAAATATAATCAATTTAAGGTAACATCTGAATAAATTTTCCATAAAGTGATTAAATTTACTGAAATATTTCAATTCTATAAAGAAGGTTTGGTTGGTTCAAGTTGACTTCAAATACAATTGTCAATACATATTAGAAAATATCTTGGTCATATTACCGATTTAAGGTAACATCAAACACAATTATCCTAATAATTGTGAAATTTACAGAAAAATGCTTGAAAATGATCAATATACCAAAAACAGGTGTCCTGTTATATTACATACAATTATTCTAAGAATATAATCAATTTAAGGTAACATCTGAATAAATTATCCATAAAGTGGTTAAATTTACTTTAGAATTTTACAATTTTATTATAAGGGTTAGGTTGGTTCAAGTTGACTTCAAATACAATTGTCAATACATATTAGAAAGTATCTTGGTCATATGACCAATTTAAGGTAACATCAAATACAATTATCCAAATAATTGTCAAATTTACAGAAAAAATGCTCGAAAATGATCAATATACCAAAAACAGGTGTCCTGTTATATTACATACAATTATTCTAAGAAAATAATCAATTTAAGGTAACATCTGAATAAATTATCCATAAAGTGGTTAAATTCACTTAAAAATTTTACAATTTTATTATTAAGGTTTGGTTCGTTCAAGTTGACTTCAAATGAAATTGTCAATACATATTAGAAAGTATCTTGGTCATATAACCGATTTAAGGTAACATCAAATACAATTATCCAAATAATTGTCAAATTTACAGAAAAATGCTTGAAAATGATCAATATACCAAAAAACAGCTTTGCTGTTATATTATACACAATTATTCTAAAAATATAATCAATTTAAGGTAACATTTTAATGAATTTTCCATAAAATGGTTAAATTTACTGATTTATTACAATTTTATAGCGAAGGTTTGGTTGGTTCAAGTTGACTTTAAATACAATTGTCAATAAATATTAGAAAGTATTTTGGTCATATGACCGATTTAAGGTAACATCAAATACAATTATCCTAATAATTGTCAAATTTACAGAAAAATGCTTGAAAATGATCGATATACCAAAAACAGGTTTGCTGTTATATTACATACAATTATTCTTAGAATATAATCAATTTAGGTAACATCTGAATAAATTATCCATAGAGTGGTTAAATTCACTTAAAAATTTTACAATTTTATTATTAAGGTTTGGTTGGTTCAAGTTGACTTCAAATACAATTGTTAATGAATAGTAGAAAGTATCGTTGTCATATGACCGATTTAAGGTAACATCAAATACAATTATCAAATTAATTGTCAAATTTACAGAAAAATGCTTGAAAATGATCGATATACCAAAAACAGGTTTGCTGTTATATTACATACAATTATTCTTAGAATCAATATAATCAATTTAAGGTAACATCTGAATAAATTATCCATAGAGTGGTTAAATTCACTTAAAAAATTTACAATTGTATTATTAAGGTTTGGTTGGTTCAAGTTGACTTCAAATACAATTGTCAATAAATATTAGAAAGAATCTTGGTCATATGACCGATTTAAGGTAACATCAAATACAATTATCCAAATAATTGTCAAATTTACAGAAAAATGCTTGAAAATGATCGATATACCAAAAACAGGTTTGCTGTTATATTACATACAATTATTCTAAGAATATAATCAATTTAAGGTAACATCTGAATAAATTATCCATAGAGTTGTTAAATTCACTTAAAAATTTAAGGTTTGGTTGGTTCAAGTTGACTTCAAATACAATTGTCAATACATATTAGAAAGTATCTTGGTCATATAACCGATTTAAGGTAACATCAAATACAATTATCCAAATAATTGTCAAATTTACAGAAAAATGCTTGAAAATGATCAATAAACCAAAAAACAGGTTTGCTGTTATATTATATACAGTTATTCTAAAAATATCATCAATTTAAGGTAACATCTGAATGAATTTTCCATAAAGTGGTGAAATTTACTGAAATATTTCAATTTTATAAAGAAGGTTTGGTTGGTTCAAGTTGACTTCAAATTCAATTGTCAAAACATATTAGAAAGTATCTTGGTCATATGACTGATTTAAGGTAACATCAAATACAAATATCCAAGTAATTGTCAAATTTACAGAAAAATGCTTGAAATGATCTATATACCAAAAACAGGTTTGCTGCTATCTTACATTACAATTATTCTAAGAATATAATCAATTTAAGGTAACATCTGAATAAATTATCCATAAAGTGGTTAAATTTACTGAAACATTTTACAATTTTATAATAAAGGTTAGGTTGGTTCAAGTTGACTTCAAATTCAATTGTCAATACATATTAGAAAGTATCTTGGTCATATGACTGATTTAAGGTAACATCAAATACAAATATCCAAGTAATTGTCAAATTTACAGAAAAATGCTTGAAATGATCTATATACCAAAAACAGGTTTGCTGCTATATTACATACAATTATTCTAAGATTATAATCAATTTAAGATAACATCTGAATAAATTATCCATAAAGTGGTTAAATTTACTGACAAATTTTACAATTTTATAATAAAGGTTAGGTTGGTTCAAGTTGATTTCAAATTCAATTGTCAATACATATTAGAAAGTATCTTTGTCATATGACCGATTTAAGGTAACATCAAATACAATTATCCAAATAATTATCAAATTTACAGAAAAATTCTTGAAAATGATCGATATACCAAAAACAGGTTTGCTGTTATATTACATACAATTATTCTTAGAATATAATCAATTTAAGGTAACATCTGAATAAATTATCCATAGAGTGGTTAAATTCACTTAAAAATTTAAGGTTTGGTTGGTTCAAGTTGACTTCAAATACAATTGTCAATACATATTAGAAAGTATCTTGGTCATATAACCGATTTAAGGTAACATCAAATACAATTATCCAAATAATTGTCAAATTTACAGAAAAATGCTTGAAAATGATCGATATACCAAAAACAGGTTTGCTGTTCTATTACATACAATTATTCTTAGAATATAATCAATTTAAGGTAACATCTGAATAAATTATCCATAGAGTGGTTAAATTCACTTAAAAATTTTACAATTGTATTATTAAGGTTTGGTTGGTTCAAGTTGACTTCAAATACAATTGTCAATACATATTAGAAAGAATCTTGGTCATATGACCGATTTAAGGTAACATCAAATACAATTATCCAAATAATTGTCAAATTTACAGAAAAATGCTTGAAAATAATCAATAAACCAAAAACAGGTTTGCTGTTATATTATATACAATTATTCTAAAAATATAATCAATTTAAGTTAACATCTGAATAAATTTTCCATAAAGTGGTTAAATTTACTGAAATATTTCAATTTTATAAAGAAGGTTTGGTTGGTTCAAGTTGACTTCAAATACAATTGTCAATACATATTAGAAAGTATCTTGGTCATATGACCGATTTAAGGTATCATCAAATACAATTATCCTAATAATTGTCAAATTGACAGAAAAATGCTTGAAAATCACAAATATACCATAAACAGGTTTGCTGTTATATTACATACAATTATTCTAAGAATATAATCAATTTAAGGAAACATCTGAATAAATTATCCATCAAGTGGTTAAATTTACTGAAAATTTTTACAATTCTATTATAAAGGTTAGGTTGGTTCAAGTTGACTTCAAATACAATTGTCAAAACATATTAGAAAGTATCTTGGTCATATGACTGATTTAAGGTAACATCAAATACAAATATCCAAATAATTGTGAAATTTACAGAAAAATGCTTGAAATGATCTATATACCAAAAACAGGTTTGCTGCTATATTACATACAATTATTCTAAGATTATAATCAATTTAAGGTAACATCTGAATAAATTATCCATAGAGTGGTTAAATTCACTTAAAAATTTAAGGTTTGGTTGGTTCGAGTTGACTTCAAATACAATTGTCAATACATATTAGAAAGTATCTTTGTCATATGACCGATATAAGGTAACATCAAATACAATTATCCAAATAATTGTCAAATTTACAGAAAAAATGTTTGAAAATGATCAATAAACCAAAAAACAGGTTTGCTGTTATATTACATACAATTATTCTAAGATTATAATCAATTTAAGGTAATATCTGAATAAATTATCCATAAAGTGGTTAAATTAACTGACAAATTTTACAATTTTATAATAAAGGTTAGGTTGGTTCAAGTTGATTTCAAATACAATTGTCAAAACATATTAGAAAGTATCTTGGTCATATGACTGATTTAAGGTAACATCAAATACAAATATCCAAATAATTGTGAAATTTACAGAACAATCCTTGAAATGATCTATATACCAAAAACAGGTTTGCTGCTATATTACATACAATTATTCTAAGATTATAATCAATTTAAGGTAACATCTGAATAAATTATCCATAAAGTGGTTAAATTTACTGAAACATTTTACAATTTTATAATAAAGGTTAAGTTGGTTCAAGTTGACTTCAAATTCAATTGTCAATATATATTAGAAAGTATCTTGGTCATATGACCGATTTAAGGTAACATCAAATACAATAACCCAAATAATTGTCAAATTTACAGAAAAATGCTTGAAATTATGAATATACCAAAAACAGGCTTGCTGTTATATTATATACAATTATTCTAAGAATATAATCAATTTCGGGTAACATCTGAATGAATTATCCATAGAGTGGTTAAATTCACTTAAAAATTTTACAATTTTATTATTAAGGTTTGGTTGATTCAAGTTGATTTCAATTACAATTGCAATAAATATTAGAAAGTATCTTTGTCATATGACCGATTTAAGGTAACATCAAATACAATTATCCAAATAATTGTCAAATTTACAGAAAAATGCTTGAAAATGATCGATATACCAAAAACAGGTTTGCTGTTATATTACATACAATTATTCTTAGAATATAATCAATTTAAGGTAACATCTGAATAAATTATCCATAGAGTGGTTAAATTCACTTAAAAATTTTACAATTGTATTATTAAGGTTTGGTTGGTTCAAGTTGACTTCAAATACAATTGTCAATACATATTAGAAAGAATCTTGGTCACATGACCGATTTAAGGTAACATCAAATACAATTATCCAAATAATTGTCAAATTTACAGAAAAATGCTTGAAAATAATCAATAAACCAAAAACAGGTTTGCTGTTATATTATATACAATTATTCTAAAAATATAATCAATTTAAGTTAACATCTGAATAAATTTTCCATAAAGTGGTTAAATTTACTGAAATATTTCAATTTTATAAAGAAGGTTTGGTTGGTTCAAGTTGACTTCAAATACAATTGTCAATACATATTAGAAAGTATCTTGGTCATATGACCGATTTAAGGTATCATCAAATACAATTATCCTAATAATTGTCAAATTGACAAAAAAATGCTTGAAAATCACAAATATACCATAAACAGGTTTGCTGTTATATTACATACAATTATTCTAAGAATATAATCAATTTAAGGAAACATCTGAATAAATTATCCATCAAGTGGTTAAATTTACTGAAAATTTTTACAATTCTATTATAAAGGTTAGGTTGGTTCAAGTTGACTTCAAATACAATTGTCAAAACATATTAGAAAGTATCTTGGTCATATGACTGATTTAAGGTAACATCAAATACAAATATCCAAATAATTGTGAAATTTACAGAAAAATGCTTGAAATGATCTATATACCAAAAACAGGTTTGCTGCTATATTACATACAATTATTCTAAGATTATAATCAATTTAAGGTAACATCTGAATAAATTATCCATAAAGTGGTTAAATTTACTGACAAATTTTACAATTTTATAATAAAGGTTAGGTTGGTTCAAGTTGATTTCAAATACAATTGTCAAAACATATTAGAAAGTATCTTGGTCATATGACTGATTTAAGGTAACATCAAAGACAAATATCCAAATAATTGTGAAATTTACAGAACAATCCTTGAAATGATCTATATACCAAAAACAGGTTTGCTGCTATATTACATACAATTATTCTAAGATTATAATCAATTTAAGGTAACATCTGAATAAATTATCCATAAAGTGGTTAAATTTACTGAAACATTTTACAATTTTATAATAAAGGTTAAGTTGGTTCAAGTTGACTTCAAATTCAATTGTCAATACATATTAGAAAGTATCTTGGTCATATGACCGATTTAAGGTAACATCAAATACAATAACCCAAATAATTGTCAAATTTACAGAAAAATGCTTGAAATTATGAATATACCAAAAACAGGCTTGCTGTTATATTATATACAATTATTCTAAGAATATAATCAATTTCAGGTAACATCTGAATGAATTATCCATAGAGTGGTTAAATTCACTTAAGAATTTTACAATTTTATTATTAAGGTTTGGTTGATTCAAGTTGATTTCAATTACAATTGCAATAAATATTAGAAAGTATCTTTGTCATATGACCGATTTAAGGTAACATCAAATACAATTATCCAAATAATTGTCAAATTTACAGAAAAATGCTTGAAAATGATCAATATGCCAAAAAAAACAGGTTTGCTGTTATATTATATACAATTATTCTAAGATTATAATCAATTTAAGGTAACATCTGAATAAATTTTCCATCAACTGGTTAAATTTACTGATTTTACAATTTTATTAAAAAAGGTTTGGTTATTTCAAGTTGATTTCAATTACAATTGCAATAAATATTAGAAAGTATCTTTGTCATATGACCGATTTAAGGTAACATCAAATACAATTATCCAAATAATTGTCAAATTTACAGAAAAATGCTTGAAAATGATCGATATGCCAAAATATGCTGTTATATTACATACAATTATTCATAGAATATAATCAATTTAAGGTAACATCTGAATAAATTATCCATAGAGTGGTTAAATTCACTTAAAAAATTAAAAATTGTATTATTAAGGTTTGGTGGGTTCAAGTTGATTTCAAATACAATTGTCAATAAATATTAAAAAGTATCGTTGTCATATGACCGATTTAAGGTAAGATCAAATACAATTATCCAAATAATTGTCAAATTTACAGAAAAATGCTTGAAAATGATCGATATACCAAAAAACAGGTTTGCTGTTATATTACATACAATTATTCTTAGAATATAATCAATTTAAGGTAACATCTGAATAAAGTATCCATAGAGTGGTTAAATTCACTTAAAAATTTTACAATTGTATTATTAAGGTTTGGTTGGTTCAAGTTGACTTCAAATACAATTGTCAATAAATATTAGAAAGAATCTTGGTCATATGACCGATTTAAGGTAACATCAAATACAATAACCCAAATAATTGTCAAATTTACAGAAAAATGCTTGAAATTATAAATATACCAAAACAGGTTTGCTGTTATATTATATACAATTATTCTAAGAATATAATCAATTTAAGGTAACATCTGAATAAATTATCCATAGAGTGGTTAAATTTACTGAAAAATTTTACAATTTTATTAAAAAAGGTTTGGTTATTTCAAGTTGATTTCAAATACAATTGTCAATAAATGTTAGAAAGTATTTTGGTCATATGACCAATTTAAGGTAACATCAAATACAATTATCCAAATAATTGTCAAATTTACAGAAAAATGCTTGAAAATGATCGATATACCAAAAACAGGTTTGCTGTTATATTACATACAATTATTCTTAGAATATAATCAATTTAAGGTAACATCTGAATAAATTATCCATAGAGTGGTTAAATTCACTTAAAAAATTTACAATTGTATTATTAAGGTTTGGTTGGTTCAAGTTGACTTCAAATACAATTGTCAATAAATATTAGAAAGAATCTTGGTCATATGACCGATTTAAGGTAAGATCAAATACAATTATCCAAATAATTGTCAAATTTACAGAAAAATGCTTGAAAATGATCGATATACCAAAAAACAGGTTTGCTGTTATATTACATACAATTATTCTTAGAATATAATCAATTTAAGGTAACATCTGAATAAATTATCCATAGAGTGGTTAAATTCACTTAAAAATTTTACAATTGTATTATTAAGGTTTGGTTGGTTCAAATACAATTGTCAATACATATTAGAAAGAATCTTGGTCATATGACCGATTTAAGGTAACATCAAATACAATAACCCAAATAATTGTCAAATTTACAGAAAAATGCTTGAAATTATAAATATACCAAAAACAGGTTTGCTGTTATATTATATACAATTATTCTAAGAATATAATCAATTTAAGGTAACATCTGAATAAATTTTCCATCAACTGGTTAAATTTACTGAAAAATTTTACAATTTTATTAAAAAAGGTTTGGTTATTTCAAGTTGATTTCAAACACAATTGTCAATAAATGTTAGAAAGTATTTTGGTCATATGACCGATTTAAGGTAACATCAAATACAATTATCCAAATAATTGTCAAATTTACAGAAAAATGCTTGAAAATGATCGATATACCAAAAACAGGTTTGCTGTTATATTACATACAATTATTCTTAGAATATAATCAATTTAAGGTAACATCTGAATAAATTATCCATAGAGTGGTTAAATTCACTTAAAAAATTTACAATTGTATTATTAAGGTTTGGTTGGTTCAAGTTGACTTCAAATACAATTGTCAATAAATATTAGAAAGAATCTTGGTCATATGACCGATTTAAGGTAACATCAAATACAAATATCCAAATAATTGTCAAATTTACAGAAAAATGCTTGAAATGATCTATATACCAAAAACAGGTTTGCTGCTATATTACATACAATTATTCTAAGAATATAATCAATTTAAGGTAACATCTGAATAAATTATCCATAAAGTGGTTAAATTTACTGACAAATTTTACAATTTTATAATAAAGGTTAGGTTGGTTCAAGTTGACTTCAAATACAATTGTCAATACATATTAGAAAGTGTCTTGGTCATATTACCGATTTAAGGTAACATCAAATACAATTATCCTAATAATTGTCAAATTTACAGAAAAATGCTTGAAAATCATAAATATACCATAAACAGGTTTGCTGTTATATTACATACAATTATTCTAAGAATATAATCAATTTAAGGAAACATCTGAATAAATTATCCATCAAGTGGTTAAATTTACTGAACATTTTTACAATTCTATTATAAAGGTTAGGTTGGTTCAAGTTGACTTCAAATACAATTGTCAAAACATATTAGAAAGTATCTTGGTCATATGACAGATTTAAGGTAACATCAAATACAAATATCCAAATAATTGTGAAATTTACAGAAAAATGCTTGAAATGATCTATATACCAAAAACAGGTTTGCTGCTATCTTACATACAATTATTCTAAGAATATAATCAATTTCAGGTAACATCCGAAAAAATTATCCATAAAGTGGTTAAATTTACTGAAACATTTTACAATTTTATAATAAAGGTTAGGTTGGTTCAAGTTTACTTGAAATTCAATTGTCAATACATATTAGAAAGTATCTTGGTCATATGACCGATTTAAGGTAACATCAAATACAATAACCCAAATAATTGTCAAATTTACAGAAAAATGCTTGAAATTATGAATATACCAAAAACAGGTTTCCTGTTATATTATATACAATTATTTTAAGAATATAATCAATTTAAGGTAACATCTGAATAAATTTTACATAAACTGGTTAAATTTACTGAAAAATTTTATAATTTTATTAAAAAAGGTTTGGTTATTTCAAGTTGATTTCAATTACAATTGCAATAAATATTAGAAAGTATCTTTGTCATATGACCGATTTAAGGTAACATCAAATACAATTATCCAAATAATTGTCAAATTTACAGAAAACTGCTTGAAAATGATCGATATACCAAAAACAGGTTTGCTGTTATATTACATACAATTATTCTTAGAATATAATCAATTTAAGGTAACATCTGAATAAATTATCCATAGAGTGGTTAACTTCACTTAAAAATTTTACAACTTTACTATTAAGATTTGGTTGGTTCAAGTTGACTTCAAATACAATTGTCAATACATATTAGAAAGTATCTTGGTCATATGACCGATTTAAGGTAACATCAAATACAATTATCCAAATAATTGTCAAATTTACAGAAAAATGCTTGAAAATGATCAATAAACCAAAAACAGGTTTGCTGTTATATTATATACAATTATTCAAAGAATATAATCAATTTAAGGTTACATCTGAATAAATTTTCCATAAACTGGTTAAATTTACTGAAAAATTTTACAATTTTATTTAAAAAGTTTTGGTTATTTCAAGTTGATTTCAATTACAATTGAAATAAATATTAGAAAGTATCTTTGTCATATGACCGATTTAAGGTAACATCAAATACAATTATCCAAATATTTGTCAAATTTACAGAAAAATGCTTGAAAATGATCGATATACCAAAAACAGATTTGTTGTTATATTACATACAATTATTCTTAGAATATAATCAATTTAAGGTAACATCTGAATAAATTATCCATAGAGTGGTTAAATTCACTTAAAAATTTTACAATTTTATTATTAAGGTTTGGTTGGTTCAAGTTGACTTCAAATACAATTGTCAATACATATTAGAAAGTATCTTGGTCATATGACCGATTTAAGGTAACATCAAATACAATTATCCTAATAATTGTCAAATTTACAGAAAAAATGCGTGAAAATGATCAATATACCAAAAACAGGTTTGCTGTTATATTATATACAATTATTCAAACAATATAATCAAATTAAGGTAACATCTGAATATTATCAATAAAGTGGTTAAATTTACTGAAATATTACAATTTTATAATGAGGTTTTGTTGGTTCAAGTTGATTTCAATTACAATTGTCAATGAATATTAGAAAGTATCGTTGTCATATGATCGATTTAAGGTAACATCAAATACAATTATCCAAATAATTGTCAAATTTACAGAAAAATGCTTGAAAATGATCGATAAACCAAAAACAGGTTTGCTGTTATATTATATACAAATATTCTAAAAATATAATCAATTTAAGGTAACATCTGAATAAATTTTCCATAAAGTGGTTAAATTTACTGAAATATTTCAATTTTATACAGAAGGTTTGGTTGGTTCAAATTGACTTCAAATACAATTGTCAATACATATTAAAAAGAATCTTGGTCATATGACCGATTTAAGGTAACATCAAATACAATTATCCTATTAATTGTCAAATTTACAGAAAAATGCTAGAAAATCATAAATATAACATAAACAGGTTTGCTGTTATATTACATACAATTATTCTAAGAATATAATCAATTTAAGGAAACATCTGAATAAATTATCCATCAAGTGGTTAAATTTACTGAACATTTTTACAATTCTATTATAAAGGTTAGGTTGGTTCAAGTTGACTTCAAATACAATTGTCAAAACATATTAGAAAGTATCTTGGTCATATGACTGATTTAAGGTAACATCAAATACAAATATCCAAATAATTGTGAAATTTACAGAAAAATGCTTGAAAATGATCGATATACCAAAAACAGGTTTGCTGTTATATTACATACAATTATTCTTAAAATATAATCAATTTAAGGTAACATCTGAATGAATTTTCCATAAAATGGTTAAATTTACTGATTTATTACAATTTCATAGCGAAGGTTTGGTTGGTTCAAGTTGACTTCAAATACAATTGTCAATAAATATTAGAAAGTATTTTGGTCATATGACCGATTTAAGGTAACATCAAATACAATTATCCTAATAATTGTCAAATTTACAGAAAAATGCTTGAAAATCATAAATCTACCATAAACAGGTTTGCTGTTATATTACATACAATTATTTCTAAGAATATAATCAATTTAAGGGAACATCTGAATAAATTATCCATCAAGTGGTTAAATTTACTGAAATATTACAATTTTATAATGAAGTTTTGTTGGTTCAAGTTGATTTCAAGTACAATTGTCAATGAATATTAGAAAGGATCGTTGTCATATGACCGATTTAAGGTAGCATCAAATACGATTATCCAAATACTTGTCAAATTTACAGAAAAATGCTTGAAAATGATCGATATACCAAAAACAGGTTTGCTGTTATATTACATACAATTATTCTTAAAATATAATCAATTTAAGGTAACATCTGAATAAATTATCCATAGAGTGGTTAAATTCACTTAAAAATTTTACAATTTTATTATTAAGGTTTGGTTGGTTCAAGTTGACTTCAAATACAATTGTCAATACATATTAGAAAGTATCTTGGTCATATGACCAATTTAAGGTAACATCAAATACAATTATCCAAATAATTGTCAAATTTACAGAAAAATGCTTGAAAATGAACAATAAACCAAAAACAGGTTTGCTGTTATATTATATACAATTATTCTAAAAATATAATCAATTTAAGGTAACATCTGAATAAATTTTCCATAAAGTGGTTAAATTTACTGAAATATTTCAATTTTATAAAGAAGGTTTGGTTGGTTCAAGTTGACTTCAAATACAATTGTCAATACATATTAGAAAGAATCTTGGTCATATTACAGATTTAAGGTAACATCAAATACAATTATCCTAATAATTGTCAAATTTACAGAAAAATGCTTGAAAATCATAAATATAACATAAACAGGTTTGCTGTTATATTACCTACAATTATTCTAAGAATATCAGCAATTTAAGGAAACATCTGAATAAATTATCCATCAAGTGGTTAAATTTACTGAAATTTTTTACAATTCTATTATAAAGGTTAGGTTGGTTCAAGTTGACTTCATATACAATTGTCAAAACATATTAGAAAGTATCTTGGTCATATGACTGATTTAAGGTAACATCAAATACAAATATCCAAATAATTGTCAAATTGACAGAAAAATGCTTGAAATGATCTATATACCAAAAACAGGTTTGCTGTTATATTACATACAATTATTCTAAGAATATAATCAATTTAAGGTAACATCTGAATAAATTATCCATAAAGTGGTTAAATTTACTGACAAATTTTACAATTTTATAATAAAGGTTAGGTTGGTTCAAGTTGACTTCATATTCAATTGTCAATACATATTAGAAACTATCTTGGTCATATGACCGATTTAAGGTAACATCAAATACAATTATCCAAATAATTGTCAAATTTACAGAAAAATGCTTGAAATTATGAATATACCAAAAACAGGTTTGCTGTTATATTATATACAATTATTCTCAGAATATAATCAATTTAAGGTAACATCTGAATAAATTTTCCATAAACTGGTTAAATTTACTGAAAAATTTTACAATTTTATTAAAAAAAGGTTTGGTTATTTCAAGTTGATTTCAATTACAATTGCAATAAATATTAGAAAGTATCTTTGTCATATGACCGATTTAAGGTAACATCAAATACAATTATCCAAATAATTGTCAAATTTACAGAAAAATGCTTGAAAATGATCGATATACCAAAAACAGGTTTGTTGTTATATTACATACAATTATTCTTAGAATATAATCAATTTAAGGTAACATCTGAATAAATTATCCATAGAGTGGTTAAATTCACTTAAAAATTTTACAATTTTATTATTAAGGTTTGGTTGGTTCAAGTTGACTTCAAATACAATTGTCAATACATATTAGAAAGTATCTTGGTCATATGACCGATTAAAGGTAACATCAAATACAATTATCCTAATAATTGTCAAATTTACAGAAAAAATGCGTGAACATGATCAATATACCAAAAACAGGTTTGCTGTTATATTATATACAATTATTCAAACAATATAATCAAATAAAGGTAACATCTGAATATTATCCATAAAGTGGTTAAATTTACTGAAATATTACAATTTTATAATGAGGTTTTGTTGGTTCAAGTTGATTTCAATTACAATTGTCAATGAATATTAGAAAGTATCGTTGTCATATGACCGATTTAAGGTAACATCAAATACAATTATCCAAATAATTGTCAAATTTACAGAAAAATGCTTGAAAATGATCGATAAACCAAAAACAGGTTTGCTGTTATATTATATACAATTATTCTAAAAATATAATCAATTTAAGGTAACATCTGAATAAATTTTCCATAAAGTGGTTAAATTTACTGAAATATTTCAATTTTATAAAGAAGGTTTGGTTGGTTGAAGTTGACTTCAAATACAATTGTCAATACATATTAAAAAGAATCTTGGTCATATTACCGATTTAAGGTAACATCAAATACAATTATCCTAATAATTGTCAAATTTACAGAAAAATGCTTGAAAATCATAAATATAACATAAACAGGTTTGCTGTTATATTACATACAATTATTCTAAGAATATAATCAATTGAAGGAAACATCTGAATAAATTATCCATCAAGTGGTTAAATTTACTGAAATTTTTTTCAATTCTATTATAAAGGTTAGGTTGGTTCAAGTTGACTTCAAATACAATTGTCAAAACATATTAGAAAGAATCTTGGTCATATGACTGATTTAAGGTAACATCAAATACAAATATCCAAATAATTGTCAAATTTACAGAAAAATGCTTGAAATGATCTATATACCAAAAACAGGTTTGCTGCTATATTACATACAATTATTCTAAGAATATAATCAATTTAAGGTAACATCTGAATAAATTATCCATAAAGGGGTTAAATTTACTGACAAATTTTACAATTTTATAATAAAGGTTAGGTTGGTTCAAGTTGACTTCATATTCAATTGTCAATACATATTAGAAAGTATCTTGGTCATATGACCGATTTAAGGTAACATCAAATACAATAACCCAAATAATTGTCAAATTTACAGAAAAAATGCTTGAAATTATAAATATACCAAAAACAGGTTTGCTGTTATATTATATACAATTATTCTAAGATTATAATCAATTTAAGGTAACATCTGAATAAATTTTCCATCAACTGGTTAAATTTACTGAAAAATTTTACAATTTTATTAAAAAAGGTTTGGTTATTTCAAGTTGATTTCAATTACAATTGCAATAAATATTAGAAAGTATCTTTGTCATATGACCGATTTAAGGTAACATCAAATACAATTATCCAAATAATTGTCAAATTTACAGAAAAATGCTTGAAAATGATCGATATGCCAAAATATGCTGTTATATTACATACAATTATTCTTAGAATATAATCAATTTAAGGTAACATCTGAATAAATTATCCATAGAGTGGTTAAATTCACTTAAAAAATTTAAAATTGTATTATTAAGGTTTGGTGGGTTCAAGTTGACTTCAAATACAATTGTCAATAAATATTAGAAAGTATCGTTGTCATATGACCGATTTAAGGTAAGATCAAATACAATTATCCAAATAATTGTCAAATTTACAGAAAATGCTTGAAAATGATCGATATACCAAAAAAACAGGTTTGCTGTTATATTACATACAATTATTCTTAGAATATAATCAATTTAAGGTAACATCTGAATAAATTATCCATAGAGTGGTTAAATTCACTTAAAAATTTTACAATTGTATTATTAAGGTTTGGTTGGTTCAAATACAATTGTCAATACATATTAGAAAGAATCTTGGTCATATGACCGATTTAAGGTAACATCAAATACAATAACCCAAATAATTGTCAAATTTACAGAAAAATGCTTGAAATTATAAATATACCAAAACAGGTTTGCTGTTATATTATATACAATTATTCTAAGAATATAATCAATTTAAGGTAACATCTGAATAAATTTTCCGTCAACTGGTTAAATTTACTGAAAAATTTTACAATTTTATTAAAAAAGGTTTGGTTATTTCAAGTTGATTTCAAATACAATTGTCAATAAATATTAGAAAGTATTTTGGTCATATGACCGATTTAAGGTAACATCAAATACAATTATCCAAATAATTGTCAAATTTACAGAAAAATGCTTGAAAATGATCGATATACCAAAAACAGGTTTGCTGTTATATTACATACAATTATTCTTAGAATATAATCAATTTAAGGTAACATCTGAATAAATTATCCATAGAGTGGTTAAATTCACTTAAAAAAATTACAATTGTATTATTAAGGTTTGGTTGGTTCAAGTTGACTTGAAATTCAATTGTCAATACATATTAGAAAGTATCTTGGTCATATGACCGATTTAAGGTAACATCAAATACAATAACCCAAATAATTGTCAAATTTACAGAAAAATGCTTGAAATTATGAAAATACCAAAAACAGGTTTGCTGTTATATTATATACAATTATTTTAAGAATATAATCAATTTAAGGTAACATCTGAATAAATTTTACATAAACTGGTTAAATTTACTGAAAAATTTTATAATTTCATTAAAAAAGGTTTGGTTATTTCAAGTTGATTTCAATTACAATTGCAATAAATATTAGAAAGTATCTTTGTCATATGACCGATTTAAGGTAACATCAAATACAATTATCCAAATTATTGTCAAATTTACAGAAAAATGCTTGAAACATCAAATACAATTATCCAAATAATTGTCAAATTTACAGAAAAATGCTTGAAAATGATCGATATACCAAAAACAGGTTTGCTGTTATCTTACATACAATTATTCTCCGAATATAATCAATTTAAGGTAACATCTGAATAAATTATCCATAGAGTGGTTAAATTCACTTAAAAATTTTACAATTTTATTATTAAGGTTTGGTTGGTTCAAGTTGACTTCAAATACTATTGTCAATACATATTAGAAAGTATCTTGGTCATATAACCGATTTAAGGTAACATCAAATACAATTATCCAAATAATTGTCAAATTTACAGAAAAATGCTTGAAAATGATCAATATACCAAAAAACAGGTTTGCTGTTATATTATATACAATTATTCTAAAAATATAATCAATTTAAGGTAACATCTGAATGAATTTTCCATAAAGTGGTTAAATTTACTGATTTATTACAATTTTATAACGAAGGTTTGGTTGGTTCAAGTTGACTTCAAATACAATTGTCAATAAATATTAGAAAGTATTTTGGTCATATGACCGATTTAAAGTAACATCAAATACAATTATCCAAATAATTGTCAAATTTACAGAAAAAATGCTTGAAAATGATCAATATACCAAAAACAGGTTTGCTGTTATATTATATACAATTATTCTAACAATATAATCAAATTAAGGTAACATCTGAATAAATTATCCATAAAGTGGTTAAATTTACTGAAATATTACAATTTTATAATGAGGTTTTGTTGGTTCAAGTTGATTTCAATTACAATTGTCAATGAATATTAGAAAGTATCTTGGTCATATGACCGATTTAAGGTAACATCAAATACAATTATCCAAATAATTGTCAAATTTACAGAAAAATGCTTGAAAATGATGAATATACCAAAAACAGGTTTGCTGTTATATATGTAACAGATTAGTGTAATGTTTTCCCAGGTTCTCTAATAAACTGACGATTATCAAAGTCTATATATGTTTTATTACGTGCTTTTTACATGTATGTTGTAGTTCACATTTGCAATACATTTCAATAAGATATAAATACTTAAAATACGCTGGTCAAGTTTGCGGTTAAGTCCTTACCTGGTTAGTAAGATATCTTGTTTTTAGATAAAATGTAGAATACAATAAAGTCAACTATTTACTAGCATTCAAATCCCAAAAGTGCACTCCCCAAACCCTAGAGCTTACGTATTTCTATCCCCAAAATGACGTCATAGGCCCGGCCGGGCTACCGGAAGTGGCCCGGCGGGAAAAAACAAAATAGCCGGATCTACAAGAGTTATTAATATAACGGAGATAGAATAAAAGTTTTCTCAATCTAAATGCTGAAGACATCTTATTTATAAACAACAAAAACAATCATGTTTGTAAAACAGTATAATGGCCAATCAATTTTTTATCTTAAAAAAATTCTTAACAAATACTCTAATGTTAACAAAACCCCTGCTATCCCAAGTTAGGAGCTTCATTTTCAATTCAAATATGTTTTTAAATTTTAGTTAATTTATGAATATGGGCTATAAGTAAGATCTACAAACACATCAAGACTACCTAAACACAATTTTTTCATGAATTTATCAGTGTCAATTCTTTAATATACAAATAGACCAAAGTGAGCGACAGAGGCTCTTGAGAGCCTCTAGTTCAAGTATAATGACACAATTCCTAAATTCTAACTTGAATTAAAGAATTATTGAATTAAAGAATTAAAAAGTGAATGTTTCAAGATATTTCTCTAAAATATTCAAACACTTAAACTAAAGTTGTTGTCAAGATATCAAATGTGTCTTCGGACGATGACGCAGACGACATCATAACATTACTACCAATACAAATATTGCGATTGTGTAAAAATCAAAAGCACACTAACAATTCCAGGAAACAAGACAAAAACACAAAAAAAGATCAACAGCAGAACACAAAATAAGGAAACTAAAGACTGAGCAACAGAAATCCCAATAAAATCATTAGAATGCAGAATAGTGAATCTATCACAATACAAGTCTTGTATAACAAAGCAAGGGGAGACTGCCAAAGTGGACAGCTTTGTACATCAGAGTAAAGTGGGGTGCTTGCACGAAATAAACGTGAAATAAGACATAATTTCACGTTGAACGTGAAATAATTTCTGTAATGAACGTTGCACGAAAAATAAATATTTCTTTGTGAACCTTTTGTGACTGAGTCACTGTCTTCTTTTATATATTAACTCTTTGTTTTACTTTATATTCCCGATTTAGTATACACATTTATGATATAATTGGTTTACGGCTTTTAAAAAAGTATTTCTTGACGATCCCTACCAAGTGTGCATTTTATTTTAAAAATACCGAGCACGCAAAATAAGACAAAAAATCACGATGCACGTAAAATTAAATAAGCAGAACACGTTGAACGAGGCACCCGTCTTGCACGACTGAACCTCAAATAAAAAAGTAAAAACACGTCGAACGTGAAATAAAAAACAGCGATCACTTTGCACGAAAATAACCTTTTACCACCCTCTTGGACAGTTAGACCCCAATGTGACCCACTTTAAAAAGTAAAAGAGTGATTTAATGCCTTCATTTACTTCAGGGGTCCCACAACCTATCTATATGAAAATAATTTAATTGGGACCACTAAAGTAAAAGAGTGCTATAATGCCTTCTAAATAAACTATATGAAATACTCCCCCTCCCCCTCGTACAGACCCCACAATATTGTATAAACCTTACAAATTATCTTCAAAACTTTTCCTGATGAACACAGATTCAACACAGAGTCCATCTTGCATCAAAAATCAATAATCCAAAATCAAAGTCACAGAAAGTTTTTTGATCATTTTAAACTGGTTCCCTTTCAAGTTACTGGTTGCTTTTGGATTTATAACCGGCTGATGGAGATGCTATATCTAGTTTCAAGTAACTTGTAAGTCTTAAACTTAAATCCAACTTTTTTGTTAGTTATTGTGTTCCTATAATGTATCACCATAGTCCTATGAATTGCTGATCAATCCAACCATTTTAATAGTGGGTTCCGGACCCAGGATAAAAAAGGGGTGTATTCCAACCGCATGTCCAAAAACAGGTTACACCACAGTCGCCGGAAGATTTTATATTATAATAAATTATAAATATAGGGAAGGAAGAAAGGACCTTTATCGGGACCCTGGGATTGGGTGTTTTTTTATAAAGCTCGGGATTTCGAGATACACTCATTTTGGATTCAGGAATTCTTTTTTTACAATTTTGCGATGTCACAATTGAAAATAATTTAAATGGTGACCCCGCTATTAATTAGAAAATTTGTGGAAATAAAATATTTTAAGTAGTATTATAATCTTCCTGCGACGATGCTAGAGAAATATTAGGATACAGTGGTTTGAGAAGTTATCAGCACACATATCTTTGATATATTAATATAAATATCAAGAAAATTCTACTGCTATTCTAAACAGATTGTGTACTTTAAATGCTGTTTATACCTTAAACCAAAACTTTTTAAATTAGCACAGAGTCTATAACACAATCTCAATTTTGCGTTGTTTGTTAAAAGGACAGTTTCATTCTAATTAATGTATTATCCCATGCAGTTTACCCTAGCAGTATCAGTCTATAGGATCACATATCCTGCTGGGTTAATAGTGTTATAGATAAATGCTAAGTGCAGGGTTTCCGCTGGCGATAATAATTGTGGCGATAAAAATTCGTCATTTGCGAAAGAATTTGGCGAAAGAAATATATAAACCGATTTATTTTCCTCCATCTTGTTTATTTACTTTTTTTCGAGTTTCTCGGACTTTACCCGATCAGACAATACTCAGAATTCACCTTGACCTCATTGAGATTTTAGCTAGACAGAAAATCAATAATCAGCTGATTGCATTTTATAGCTACATGTATCGACAAGAAAGGACTAATTAATAAAGGTGTTGATTGAATTGTTTCACAAAATGATATGGTGAAATGGCTTCCGCTATAAATGTCACATACAGAATTTATTTACATCTTTGCGACGCACGTGTTTGAAGCAAACTTTTGACATCTCTCCCTTTAAAGATAGTTTTGAAAAGAAAGCTGTTGTGACGAAAATTGTTCAAAAGCAAGAAAAATTTCCGATTTAAAACTTTAATTCTTTTATCCTTTGACTTTAATAAAGTCGTTTGAGTGACACATGCACAAGCATAGTTGTACGTCTCAACTTTTTCATTTACGATGGTCAAGAAAAGAAAACTGTCGTTATGAAAAAATCTATCCAAAAGGCTGGGAACAACCCCTCGAATGAGAATGAGAGTAACCCTTCAATTTAATGACTACACATGAAATGAGGGATCAATTTCATGAGATAAAAGCTTTTGTTTTGTTGTAAAAATTACTTCTTAGTACAAAAGGGCACAACAGGAAAAATATATTTATGTTACTTGGCGAAAAAAATAATAAAGTGGCGAAAAATATATTGTTTTGGCGAAAGAGGTGGCGAAAAAAATAATTGAACCAGGGGAAACCCTGGCTAAGTGTGTATGTTAACTGCTGACTGTGAATAAATAATAACTTGTTTACATTCCCAATTTGTTAATAATGTATGAAAACATTAAATTGTATGGGTGGTAATCCCTAAGGATGTCAAACATCATTACAACTTGTGGATATAAATAACAAATAAGTAACCATATTATGATCATTAAATATCATATTATATACAGCACAGTGTGAAAGATGAAAGAAAGAAAAAATTAAACTAGAGAAAGGAAAATTTAATTAATTCATCACTAGTGTTTCAACTTTGTATACATATCTTGTATTTATATATACATGTACTAAAACACACCCTTGATATCATAGGTCCATGACTGAATTAAAGTACCTATAACTACAAATGTATGTGTAAGCCTTATTTTTGTATTGGGATTGTCATCTGTGATAAAGTCATGTTGATTATAAGATGCACTGCTTTCAAAAACTTATCAATTATTGGTAATATTAATTATTTTGAAAACAAAAGGTCCTCGAATGAAGTATCTTTAATCAACAGCATTGTCCTATATAAGTGAATTCTTTGATTTGTTGTTTTACGTCATGTCGGTTAACAAATTGAAAACTACAAATATATACGCCTTATTTTAAGTCCAGATTTTTAGTATTCGTATTGTCATCGTAGAAAGTATTACTGATTAAGAGACTACTATTGGTATCGGTATCAGATTCGAACTGGAACTTGTTAATTATTGGCAATATTAATTATATGGAAAACAAAAGGGTCTGGAGTGGTGTAATTTTTAATCAATACATTTGTCCTATAATGGCTATATTTATAAAGTTGAATTCTTTGGATTGTAGTTTTTACCCCATGATGGCTAACACATTGGACCTCGTTATTTTTGTAAATTATAGATAATGTTAGACTTATTTAATTTGTTTTTCCTTATCTGTACAGTATTGTCTTTTATAGATGATCCGGTACATTGTTAATTCGCTGGTTGGTCCTTTTTGTAGTCTTCTATTTATATATGCAGAATAGTACATGTAGTTTTTAAGAATTTAGGAGGAGGTCTCAATATTACCATAGATAAGCATGATAAACGCAGGGGTAAAACAAATATTCAATTTGTCACGTGAACAAAGCAATATAGAAAAAGCAACATTTTTTACCTATACAATGTATGGAAAGGTTTATACATTTTAAAAGTCTAAATCATATGAAAAGGGTGAGGTAGTAAAACCCAAAATTGTCACGTGGGTTATGATGCTCCTACTGAAACTGCCACTTTGATATACATGTATAATTATAACCAATACACAGAATAATATGATTGATTGATTGTTGGTTGCTTAACATCCAGTGGCAAATATTTCATGCATATTCAGGACAAGAACAAGTTCACAATAAATACAATAGGTATGTTGATACGACAGAGGCCATCTAGGATGATGGTCGGGGAAATTTGGACTGCCACTGGAAAATGAGGGTATCTTGGATAGGGATTGATTGATTGATTGATTGTTGGTTGCTTAACGTCCAGTGGCAAATATTTCATGCATACTCAGGACGAGAACAAGTTCACAATAAATACAATAGGTAGGTTGATACAATAGAGGCCATCTGGGATGATGGTCAGGGAAATTTGGACTGCCACTGGAAAATGAGGGTATATTGGATAATTGATGTAACCTTAAATCCGTCATTTGACCGAAATACTTTCTAATATGTATTGACAAATGCATTTGAAGTCAATTTGAACAAACCAAACCTTCATTATGGAATTATAATACTTTTTTTAGTAAATTTTGCCACTTTTTTGATAATTCATTCAAATCTTACATTCAATTGACCATATTTATAGGATAATTGTAAATAATACAACAGCAAACCTGTTGTAGGTATATTGATAACTTTTCGACATTTTACTGTAAATTTGTCCATTTTTTTGTTAATTGTAATTGATGTTTTCTTAAATCGGTCATTTGACCGAGATACTTTCTAATATGTATTGATAATTGTATTTGATGTTAACTTAAATCGGTCATTTGACCGAGATACTTTCTAATATGTATTGATAATTGTATTTGATGTTACCTTAAATCGGTCATTTGACCAAGACAACTTTCATATATGTATTGATAATTGTATTTGATTTAATCTTCAATCGGTTATTTGACCGAAATACTTTCTAACATGTATTGACAAAGGCATTTGAAGTCAAGTTGAACAAACCAAACCTTCATTATAGAATTATAATACTTTTTTAGTAAATTTTCCATTTTTCAGATCATTCTTTCAGATGTTACCTTCAACTGACCATATGTATAGGATCATTGTAAATAAAACGACCGGAAATCTGTTGTTGGTATATTGATAATTTTTCGACAGTTTACTGTAAATTTGATTTTTTTTTATAATTGTAATTGATGTTACCTTAAATCGGTCATCTGACCAAGACCACTTTTAAATATGTATTGATAATTGTATTTGATGTAACCTTAAATCGGTCATTTGACCAAGACAACTTTTATATATGTATTGATAATTGTATCTGATGTAACTTTAAATCGGTCATTTGACCGAGATACTTTCTAATATGTATTGATAATTGTATTTGATGCTACCTTAAATCGGTCATTTGACCAAGACAACTTTCATATATGTATTGATAATTGTATTTGATGTAACCTTAAATCGGTCATTTGACCGAAATACTTTCTAATATGTATTGACAAATGCATTTGAAGTCAATTTGAACAAACCAAACCTTCATTATGGAATTATAATACTTTTTTCAGTAAATTTTGCCACTTTTTTGATAATTCATTCAAATCTTACCTTCAATTGACCATATTTATAGGATAATTGTAAATAATACAACAGCAAACCTGTTGTAGGTATATTGATAATTTTTCGACATTTTACTGTAAATTTGACAATTTTTTTGTTAATTGTAATTGATGCTTTCTTATATCGGTCATTTGACTAAAACGACTTTCTCATATGTATTGATAAATGCATTTGATGTTACCTTAATTCGTTCATTGGACCAAGACAACTTTCTAATATGTATTGATAATTGTATTTGATGTTACCTTAAAGTGGTCATTTGACTAAGACAACTTTCTAATATGTATTAATAATTGTATTTGATGTTACGTTAAATCGGTCATGTGACCGAAATACTTTCTTACATGTATTGACAAATGCATTTGAAGTCAATTTGAACTAACCAAACCTTCATTATAGAATTACTATACTTTTTAAGTAAATTTTACCACTTTTTGGATAATTCATTCAGATGTTACCTTCAATTGACCTTATTTATAGGATAATTATAAATAATACAACAGCAAACCTGTTGTTGTTACATTGATAACTTTTCAATATTTTACTGTACATTTGATTTTTTTTTGATAATTGTAATTGATGTTACCTTTAATCGGTCATTTGACCAAGACCACTTTCTAATATGTATTGATAATTGTGTTTGATGATACCTTAAATCGGTCATTTGACCAAGACAATTTCCTAATATGTGTTGATATATGTATTTGATGTGACCTTAAATCGGTCATTTGACCAAGACCACTTTTTAATATGTATTGATAATTATATTTGATGTTGCCTTAAATCTGTCATTTGACTAAGACAACTTTTATATATTTATTGATAATTGTATTTGAGGTTACCTTAAATCGGTCATTTGACCAAGACAACTTTCTAATATGTATTGATATATGTATTTGATGTTACTTTAAATCGGTCATTTGACCAAGACCACTGTTTAATATATATAGATAATTGTATTTGATGTTACCTTAAATCGGTCATTTGACCAAGACAACTTTTATATATGTATTGATAATTGTATCTGATGTAACTTTAAATCGGTCATTTGACCGAGATACTTTCTAATATGTATTGATAATTGTATTTGATGCTACCTTAAATCGGTCATTTGACCAAGGCAACTTTCATATATGTATTGACAAATGCATTTGAAGTCAATTTGAACAAACCAAACCTTCATTATGGAATTATAATACTTTTTTTAGTAAATTTTGCCACTTTTTTGATAATTCATTCAAATCTTACATTCAATTGACCATATTTATAGGATAATTGTAAATAATACATCAGCAAACCTGTTGTAGGTATATTGATAACTTTTCGACTTTTTACTGTAAATTTTTCCATTTTTTTGTTAATTGTAATTGATGTTTTCTTAAATCGGTCATTTTACCGAGATACTTTCTAATATGTATTGATAATTGTATTTGATGTTAACTTAAATCGGTCATTTGACCGAGATACTTTCTAATATGTATTGATAATTGTATTTGATGTTACCTTAAATCGGTCATTTGACCAAGACAACTTTCTTATATGTATTGATAATTGTATTTGATTTAATCTTCAATCGGTCATTTGACCGAAATACTTTCTAACATGTATTGACAAAGGCATTTGAAGTCAAGTTGAACAAACCAAACCTTCATTATAGAATTATAATACTTTTTTAGTAAATTTTCCATTTTTCAGATCATTCTTTCAGATGTTACCTTCAACTGACCATATGTATAGGATCATTGTAAATAAAACGACCGGAAATCTGTTGTTGGTATATTGATAATTTTTCGACAGTTTACTGTAAATTTGATTTTTTTTTATAATTGTAATTGATGTTACCTTAAATCGGTCATCTGACCAAGACCACTTTTAAATATGTATTGATAATTGTATTTGATGTAACCTTAAATCGGTCATTTGACCAAGACAACTTTTATATATGTATTGATAATTGTATCTGATGTAACTTTAAATCGGTCATTTGACCGAGATACTTTCTAATATGTATTGATAATTGTATTTGATGCTACCTTAAATTGGTCATTTGACCAAGACAACTTTCATATATGTATTGATAATTGTATTTGATGTAACCTTAAATCAGTCATTTGACCGAAATACTTTCTAATATGTATTGACAAATGCATTTGAAGTCAATTTGAACAAACCAAACCTTGATTATGGAATTATAATACTTTTTTCAGTAAATTTTGCCACTTTTTTGATAATTCATTCAAATCTTACCTTCAACTGACCATATTTATAGGATAATTGTAAATAATACAACAGCAAACCTGTTGTAGGTATATTGATAATTTTCCGACATTTTTCTGTAAATTTGACAATTTTTTTGTTAATTGTAATTGATGTTTTCTTATATCGGTCATTTGACTAAAACGACTTTCTCATATGTATTGATAAATGCATTTGATGTTACCTTAATTCGTTCATTGGACCAAGACAACTTTCTAATATGTATTGATAATTGTATTTGATGTTACCTTAAAGTGGTCATTTGACTAAGACAACTTTCTAATATGTATCAATAATTGTATTTGATGTTACGTTAAATCGGTCATGTGACCGAAATACTTTCTTACATGTATTGACAAATGCATTTGAAGTCAATTTGAACAAACCAAACCTTCATTATAGAATTACTATACTTTTAAAATTAAATTTTACCACTTTTTGGATAATTCATTCAGATGTTACCTTCAATTGACCTTATTTATAGGATAATTATAAATAATACAACAGCAAACCTGTTGTTGGTACATTGATAACTTTTCAATATTTTACTGTTCATTTGATTTTTTTTTGATAATTGTAATTGATGTTACCTTTAATCGGTCATTTGATGATACCTTAAATAGGTCATTTGACCAAGACAATTTTCGAATATGTATTGATATATGTATTTGATGTGACCTTAAATCGGTCATTTGACCAAGACCACTTTTTAATATGTATTGATAATTATATTTGATGCTACCTTAAATCGGTCATTTGACTAAGACAACTTTTATATATTTATTGATAATTGTATTTGAGGTTACCTTAAATCGGTCATTTGACCAAGACAACTTTCTAATATGTATTGATATATGTATTTGATGTTACTTTAAACCGGTCATTTGACCAAGACCACTTTTTAATATATATAGATAATTGTATTTGATGTTACCTTAAATCGGTCATTTGACCAAGACAACTTTCATATATGTATTGATAATTGTAATTGATGTAACCTTAAATCGGTCATTTGACCGCAATACTTTCTAATATGTATTGACAAATGCATTTGAAGTCAATTTGAACAAACCAAACCTTCATTATGGAATTATAATACTTTTTTAATTGATGCTTTCTTGTATCGGTCAGTAAAATCTGAAAAAATATCAACAAAGGTAACATCCGAATGAACATCCAACAAAGTGGTAAAATTAACTGGAAAATGTTGCATTTTTTAATAAGGCTGTGGTTGCTTCAAGTTTACTTCTAATACAATTGTCGATACATATTACAAAATTATCTTGATCAAATGACCGATTTAATTTAACATTGTTACAAGTTTAAAATAAATTGTCAAATTGACAGTAAAATCTGAAAAAAATATCAATAAAGGTATTATCCGAAAGAATTTCCAAAAAGTGGTAAAATTTACTGAAAAATGTTGCAATTTAAAAAAAAAAAGCTCTGGTTGGTCAAGTTTACTTCTAATACAATTGTCAATACCTATTAGAAAGTTATCTTGAGCAAATGACCGAATAAATGTAACATTATTACAATTGTTAAAAAAATTGTCAAATTGACAGTAAAATCTGAAAAAATATCAATAAAGGTATTGTCCGAATAAATATCAAAAATATGTTAATATTTTCTGCAAAATGTTTCAATTTTTTAAAAAGGCTGTGGTTGGTTCAAGTTTACTTCTAATACAATTGTCAATACCTATTAGAAAATTGTCTTGAGCAAATGACCGATTAAATGTAACATTATAACAATTGTTAAAAAATTGTCAAATTGACAGTAAAATCTGAAAAAATATCAATAAAAATATTATCCGAATGAATATCCAACAAAGTGGTAAAATTTACTGAAAATGTTTCATTTTTTTAAAAAAATGCTGTGGTTGGTTCAAGTGTACTTCTAATAAAATTGTCATTACATATTACAAAATTATCTTCATCAAGTGACCGATTTAATGTCACATTATTACAGTTATTGAAATAATTGTCAAATTGACAGTAAAATCTGAAAAAATATCAATAAAGGTAACATCCGAATGAACATCCAACAAAGTGGTAAAATTAACTGAAAAAAGTTGCATTTTTTAATAAGGCTATGGTTGGTTCAAGTTTACTTTTAATACAATTGTCGATACATATTACAAAATAATCTTGTTCAAATGACCGATTTAATGTAACATTATTACATTTATTTAAAAAATTGTAAAATTGACAGTAAAATCTGTAGAAATATCAATAAAGGTATTATCCAAATGAATATCCAAAAAGTGGTAAAATTTTCTAAAAAATGTTGCAATTTAAAAAAAAAGCTGTGGTTGGTTCAAGTTTACTTCTAATACAATTGTCAATACCTATTAGAAAATTATCTTGAGCAAATGACCGATTAAATGTAACATTATTACAATTGTTAAAAAAATTGTCAAATTGACAGTAAAATCTGAAAAAATATCAATAAAGGTATGATCCGAATAAATATCAATAATGTGTTAATATTTTCTGCAAAATGTTGCAATTTTTTAAAAAGGCAGTGGTTGGTTCAAGTTTACTTCTAATACAATTGTCAATACATATTACAAATTTATATTGATCCAATGACCGATTAAATGTAACATTATTATAATTGTTAAAAAAATTGTCAAATTGACAGTAAAATGAAAATATTATCCGAATGAATATCCAACAAAGTGGTAAAATTAACTGAAAAATGTTGCATTTAAAAAAAAAAAGGCTGTGGTTGGTTCAAGATTACTTCTAATAAAATTGTCAACACATATTACAAAATTATCTTGATCAAATGACCGATTTATTGTAACATTATTACAGTTATTGAAATAATTGTCAAATTAACAATAAAATCTGCAAAAAAATATTAATAAAGATATTATCCGAATGAACATCCAACAAAGTGGTCAAATTAACTGAAAAATGTTGCATTTTTTAATAAGGCTGTGGTTGGTTCAAGTTTACTTCTAATACAATTGTCGATACATATAACAAAATTTTATCTTGATCAAATGACCTATTTAATGTAACATTGTTACAATGATTAATAAAATTGTCAAACTGACAGGAAAATCTGAAAAAATATCAACAAAGGTATTATCCGAATGAGTATCCAAAAAGTGGTAAAATTAACTGAAAAATTGCATTTTTTTAAAAAGGCTGTGGTTGGTTCAAGTTTACTTCTAAAACAATCGTCAGTACATATTACAAAATTATCTTTTTCAAATGACCGATTTAATGTAACATTATTACAATTATTAAAAAAAATTGTCAAATAGACAGTAAAATCTGAAAAAAATATAAATTAAGGTATTATCCGTATGAATATCCCCAAAATGGTAAAATTAACTGAAAAATTATGCATTTTTTAAAAAAGGCTGTGGTTGGTTCAAGTTTACTTCTGATACAATTGTCAATATTTATTACAAAATTATCTTGATCAAATGACCGATTTAATGTAACATTATTACAATTATTAATTAAATTGTCAAATTGACAGTAAAATCTGAAAAAATATCAATAAAGGTATTATCCGAATGAAAATCCAAAAAGTGGTAAAATTTACTGAAAAATTGCATTTTTTTAAAAAGGCTGTGGTTGGTTCAAGTTTACTTCTAAAACAATCGTCAGTACATATTACAAAATTATCTTTTTCAAATGACCGATTTAATGTAACATTATTACAATTATTAAAAAAAATTGTCAAATAGACAGTAAAATCTGAAAAAATATCAATTAAGGTATTATCCGTATGAATATCCCAAGAATGGTAAAATTAACTGAAAAATTATGCATTTTTTTAAAAAGGCTGTGGTTGGTTCAAGTTTACTTCTGATACAATTGTCAATACCTATTACAAAATTATCTTGAGCAAATGACCAATTTAATGTAACATTATTACAATTATTAATAAAATTGTCAAATTGACAGTAAAATCTGAAAAAATATCAGTAAAAATATTATCCGAATGAATATCCAACAAAGTGGTAAAATTTACTGAAAAATGTTGCATTTTTTTAAAAAAGGCTGTGGTTGGTTCAAGTTTACTTCTAATAAAATTGTCAATACATATTACAAAATTATCTTGATCAAATGACCGATTTAATGTAACAATGTTACAAGTTTAAAATAAATTGTCAAATAGACAGTAAAATCTGAAAAATATCAATTAAGGTATTATCCGAATGAATATCCAAAAATTGGTAAAATCAACTGAAAAATTATGCATTTTTTTAAAAAGGCTGTGGTTGGTTCAAGTTTACTTCTAATACAATAGTCAATATTTATTACAAAATTATCTTGATCAAATGACCGATTTAATGTAACATTATTACAATTATTAAAAAAAATTGTCAAATAGACAGTAAAATCTGAAAAAATATCAGTTAAGGTATTATCCGAATGAATATCCGAAAAATGGTAAAATTAACTGAAAAATTATGCATTTTTTTAAAAAGGCTGTGGTTGGTTCAAGTTTACTTCTAATACAATTGTCAATACCTATTACAAAATTATCTTGTTCAAATGACCGATTTAATGTAACATTATTACAATTATTAAAAAAATTGTAAAATTGACAGTAAAATCTGTAAAAGTATCAGTAAAGGTATTATCTAAATGAATATCCAAAAAATGTTAAAATTTTCTACAAAATGTTGCAATTTAAAAAAAAAAGCTGTGGTTGGTTCAAGTTTACTTCTGATACAATTGTCAATACATATTAGAAAATTATCTTGAGCAAATGACCGATTAAATGTAACATTATTACAATTATTAAAAAAAATTCTCAAATTGACAGTAAAATCTGAAAAAAATATCAATAAAAATATTATCCGAATGAATATCCAACAACGTGGTAAAATTTACTGAAAAATGTTGCATTTTAAAAAAAAAGGCTGTGGTTGGTTCAAGTTTACTTCTAATAAAATTGTCAATACATATTACAAAATTATCTTCATCAAATGAACGATTTAATGTAACATTGTTACAAGTTTAAAATAAATTGTCAAATAGACAGTAAAATTTGAAAAAACATCAATTAAGGTATTATCCAAATGAATATCCAAAAAATGGTAAAATTAACTGAAAAATTATCCATTTTTTTAAAAAGGCTGTGGTTGGTTCAAGTTTATTTCTAATACAATTGTCAATACCTATTACAAAATTATCTTGATCAAATGATCAATTTAATGTAACATTATTACAATTATTAATAAAATTGTCAAATTGACAGTCAAATCTGAAAAAATATCAATAAAAATATTATCCGAATGAATATCCAACAAGGTGGTAAAATTTACTGAAAAATGTTGCATTTTTTTAAAAAAGGCTGTGGTTGGTTCAAGTTTACTTCTAATAAAATTGTCAATACATATTACAAAATTATCTTGATCAAATGACCGATTTAATGTAACATTGTTAGAAGTTTAAAATAAATTGTCAAATAGACAGTAAAATCTGAAAAAAATATCAATTAAGGTATTATCCGAATGAATATCCAAAAAATGGTAAAATTAACTGAAAAATTATGCATTTTTTTAAAAAGGCTGTGGTTGGTTCAAGTTTATTTCTAATACAATTGTCAATACCTATTACAAAATTATCTTGATCAAATGATCAATTTAATGTAACATTATTACAATTATTAATAAAATTGTCAAATTGACAGTAAAATCTGAAAAAATATCAATAAAAATATTATCCGAATGAATATCCAACAAAGTTGTAAAATTTACTGAAAAAATGTTGCATTTTTAAAAAAAAAGGCTGTGGTTGGTTCAAGTTTACTACTAATAAAATTGTCAATACATATTACAAAATTATCTTGATCAAATGACCGATTTAATGTAACATTATTACAGTTATTGAAATAATTGTCAAATTGACAGTTAAATCTGAAAAAATATTAATAAAGGTAACATCCGAATGAACATCCAACAAAGTGGTAAAATTAACTGAAAAATATTGCATTTTTTAATAAGGCTGTGGTTGCTTCAAGTTTACTTCTAATACAATTGTCGATACATATTACAAAATTATCTTGATCAAATGACCGATTTAACGTAACATTGTTACAAGTTTAAAATAAATTGTCAAATTGACAGTAAAATCTGAAAAAATATCAATAAAGGTATCCGAATGAAAATCCAAAAAGTGGTAAAATTTACTGAAAAATTATGCATTTTTTTACAAAGGCTGTGGTTGGTTCAAGTTTACTTCTAATACAATTGTTAATACCTATTAAAAATTATATTGAGCAAATGACCGATTAAATGTAACATTATTACAATTGTTAAAAAAATTGTCAAATTGACAGTAAAATCTGAAAATATATCAATAAAAATATTATCCGAATGAATATTCAACAAAGTGGTAAAATTAACTGAAAAATGTTGCATTTTTTAATAAGGCTGTGGTTGCTTCAAGTTTACTTCTAATAAAATTGTCAATACATATTACAAAATTATCTTGATCAAATGACCGATTTAATGTAACATTGTTAGAAGTTTAAAATAAATTGTCAAATAGACAGTAAAATCTGAAAAAAATATCAATTAAGGTATTATCCGAATGAATATCCAAAAAATGGTAAAATTAACTGAAAAATTATGCATTTTTTTAAAAAGGCTGTGGTTGGGTCAAGTTTATTTCTAATACAATTGTCAATACCTATTACAAAATTATCTTGATCAAATGATCAATTTAATGTAACATTATTACAATTATTAATAAAATTGTCAAATTGACAGTAAAATCTGAAAAAATATCAATAAAAATATTATCCGAATGAATATCCAACAAAGTGGTAAAATCTACTGAAAAATGTTGCATTTTAAAAAAAAAGGCTGTGGTTGGTTCAAGTTCACTACTAATAAAATTGTCAATACATATTACAAAATTATCTTGATCAAATGACCGATTTAATGTAACATTGTTAGAAGTTTAAAATAAATTGTCAAATAGACAGTAAAATCTGAAAAAATATCAATAAAGGTAACATCCGAATGAACATCCAACAAAGTGGTAAAATTAACTGAAAATATTGCATTTTTTAATAAGGCTGTGGTTGCTTCAAGTTTACTTCTAATACAATTGTCGATACATATTACAAAATTATCTTGATCAAATGACCGATTTAACGTAACACTGTTACAAGTTTAAAATAAATTGTCAAATTGACAGTAAAATCTGAAAAAATATCAATAAAGGTATCCGAATGAAAATCCAAAAAGTGGTAAAATTTACTGAAAAATTATGCATTTTTTTACAAAGGCTGTGGTTGGTTCAAGTTTACTTCTAATACAATTGTTAATACCTATTAAAAATTATATTGAGCAAATGACCGATTAAATGTAACATTATTACAATTGTTAAAAAAATTGTCAAATTGACAGTAAAATCTGAAAATATATCAATAAAAATATTATCCGAATGAATATTCAACAAAGTGGTAAAATTAACTGAAAAATGTTGCATTTTTTAATAAGGCTGTGGTTGCTTCAAGTTTACTTTTAATACAATTGTCGATACATATTACACAATTATCTTGATCAAATGACCGATTTAATGTAACATTGTTACAAGTTTAAAATAAATTGTCAAATTGACAGTAAAATCTGAAAAAATATCAATAGAGGTATTATCCGAATGAAAATCCAAAAAGTGGTAAAATTTACTGAAAAATGCTGCAATTTTTTTAGAAGACTGTGGTTGGTTCAAGTTTACTTTTAATACAATTGTCGATACATATTACAAAATTATCTTGTTCAAATGACCGATTTAATGTAACATTATTACTGGACAGAGTAATAAAGATGGAAGGCATATCCTCACTAGATTATCTCCGTATCACACGCCAGGTCAAGGGATGGAAACTAAAGTTTGCTACTTTTACTGTGAAAAGATACCATTCTGAATCGGACGAAGACGAAAATAACGATGTCAATAAAGAAAAAGGAAAATCATACTTACATGTATTGATGTCTAACGCCAGTCATTTGACATGCACATAAAAAACAATTCGTATAAATGAAGAAAATCCCCGCTTTACAGGTATCTGGAATTTTATATTTATTATAAAGTAATTTTTCAATTAGAGGGAAAATTGAACATTTAGTTTGGAAATTTAAATAAAGTTTAATATTATAAAGGGTGATTTAACCGGTACCGCAAATGTTGCGCATGTTAATTTCCGTCACATTCTTGGTCTGTTGGAGAACAATTTGTTTGAAACGACAATCGCGTGTTGCAATTTATTGGCAACCCATCACTAATAAACAATCAAGATCCATAGAAGCTGGTCACGACTAAGAGACAGTTTACAGATTTTACTGTCTATTTGGCCATTTTTTTAAAATAATTGTAATAATGTTACATTAAATCGGTCATTTGAACAAGATAATTTTGTAATATGTATTGACAATTTTATTAGAAGTAAACTTGAACCAACCACAAAATGTTGCAATTTAAAAAAAAAGCTGTGGTTGGTTCAAGTTTACTTCTAATACAATTGTCAATACATATTAGAAAATTATCTTGAGCAAATGACCGATTAAATGTAACATTATTACAATTATTAAAAAAATTGTCAAATTGACAGTAAAATCTGGAAAAATATCAATAAAGGTATTATCCAAATAAATATCAAAAATGTGTTAATATTTTCTGCAAAATGTTGGATTGGTAAAATTAACTGAAAAATATTGCATTTTTTAATAAGGCTGTGGTTGCTTCGAGTTTTCTTCTAATACAATTGTCGATACATATTACAAAATTATCTTGATCAAATGACCGATTTAACGTAACATTGTTACAAGTTTAAAATAAATTGTCAAATTGACAGTAAAATCTGAAAAAATATCAATAAAGGTATCCATCCGAATGAAAATCAAAAAAGTGGTAAAATTTACTGAAAAATTATGCATTTTTTTACAAAGGCTGTGGTTGGTTCCAGTTTACTTCTAATACAATTGTCAATACCTATTAGTAAATTATCTTGAGCAAATGACCGATTAAATGTAACATTACAATTGTTAAAAAAATTGTCTAATTGACAGTAAAATCTGAAAAAATATCAAATAAAAAATATTATCCGAATGAATATCCAACAAAGTGGTAAAATTTACTGAAAAATGTTTAATTTTTTTTAAAAAGGCTGTGGTTAGTTCAAGATTACTTCTAATACAATTGTCAATACATATTACAAAATTATCTTGATCAAATGACCGATTTAACGTTACATTATTACAGTTATTAAAAAAATTGTCAAATTGACAGTAAAATCTGAAAAAATATCAATAAAGGTAGCATCCGAATGAAAATCCAAAAAGTGGTAAAATTTACGGAAAAATTATGCATTTTTTTTACAAAGGCTGTGGTTGGTTCAAGTTTACTTCTAATACAATTGTCAATACCTATTAGAAAATTATTTTGAGCAAATGACCGATTAAATGTAACATTATTACAATTGTTTAAAAAAAGTGTCAAATTGACAGTAAAATCTGAAAAAATATCAATAAAATATTATCCGAATGATTATCCAACAAAGTGGTAAAATTTACTGAAAAATGTTGCATTTTTTAAAAAGGCTGTGGTTGGTTCAAGTTTACTTCTAATATAATTGTCGACACATACTACAAAATTATCTTGATCAAATGACCGATTTAATGTAACATTATTACAGTTATTAAAAAAATTGTCAAATTGACAGTAAAATCTGAAAAAATATCAATAAAGGTAGCATCCGAATGAAAATCCAAAAAGTGGTAAAATTTACGGAAAAAATTATGCATTTTTTTTACAAAGGCTGTGGTTGGTTCAAGTTTACTTCTAATACAATTGTCAATACATATTAGAAAATTATTTTGAGCAAATGACCGATTAAATGTAACATTATTACAATTGTTTAAAAAAAGTGTCAAATTGACAGTAAAATCTGAAAAAATATCAATAAAATATTATCCGAATGATTATCCAACAAAGTGGTAAAATTTACTGAAAAATGTTGCATTTTTTAAAAAGGCTGTGGTTGGTTCAAGTTTACTTCTAATATAATTGTCGACACATACTACAAAATTATCTTGATCAAATGACCGATTTAATGTAACATTATTACAGTTATTAAAAAAATTGTCAAATTGACAGTAAAATCTAAAAAAATATCAATAAAGGTATTATCCGAATGAAAATCCACAAAGTGGTAAAATTTACTGAAAAATGTTGCAATTTTTTAAGAAGACTGTGGTTGCTTCAAGTTTACTTCTAAAACAATCGTCAATACATTTTACAAAATTATCTTCATCAAATGACCGATTTCATGTAATACTATTACAATTATTAAAAATATTGTAAAATTGACAGTAAAATCTGAAAAAATAACAATAAAGGTAACATCAGAATGAACATCCAACAAAGTGGTAAAATTAACTGAAAAATGTTGCATTTTCTATTAAGGCTGTGGTTGGTTCAAGTTTACTTCTTATACAATTGTCGATACATATTACAAAATTATCTTGATCAAATGACCGATTTAATGTAACATTATTACAGTTATTGAAATAATTGTCAAATTGACAGTGAAATCTGAAAAAATATCAATAAAGGTATTATCCGAATGAATATCCAACAAAGTGGTAAAATTTACTAAAAAATGTTGCATTTAAAAAAAAAAGGCTGTGGTTGGTTCAAGTTTACTTCTAATAAAATTGTCAATACATATTACAAAATTATCTTGTTCAAATGACCGATTTAATGTAACATTATTACAATTATTTTAAAAAAATGGCCAAATAGACAGTAAAATCTGTAAACTGTCTCTTAGTCGTGACCAGCTTCTATGGATCTTGATTGTTTATTAGTGATGGGTTGCCAATAAATTGCAACACGCGATTGTCGTTTCAAACAAATTGTTCTCCAACAGACCAAGAATGTGACGGAAATTAACATGCGCAACATTTGCGGTACCGGTTAAATCACCCTTTATAATATTAAACTTTATTTAAATTTCCAAACTAAATGTTCAATTTTCCCTCTAATTGAAAAATTACTTTATAATAAATATAAAATTCCAGATACCTGTAAAGCGGGGATTTTCTTCATTTATACGAATTGTTTTTTATGTGCATGTCAAATGACTGGCGTTAGACATCAATACATGTAAGTATGATTTTCCTTTTTCTTTATTGACATCGTTATTTTCGTCTTCGTCCGATTCAGAATGGTATCTTTTCACAGTAAAAGTAGCAAACTTTAGTTTCCATCCCTTGACCTGGCGTGTGATACGGAGATAATCTAGTGAGGATATGCCTTCCATCTTTATTACTCTGTCCATCCCTTTCCTCTTTAATGTTTCTAAGAAAAATGGATGATTACATACACATTTGTATGGTGAATAGTATGTTTGATTGGTAATCATACCACTTATTATTTTAGTAATCAACGATTCAGTAACTTAGAAAAAAAAAATCAGAAAGGTAGTGATTTTTTTATCTTTATTTTTTTTTATATTGAATGGGAGATAACATCATACAAATTTGAGTAAAAAAAAAGACACGGGTACATTTATTTATTTATTACATTATATAGCGCCTATCTAATAAACATAATACTTTAAGCGCTTAACATATAAAATTGAAGGAAAATATATATCACAATGCATACAATAATAGCAATTAAATATATATATGAGCATAAGAATAATACAGATATTAAATAGAATACCGTCCAATTCAATTTATTGTTGAAGGAGAAGGATTTTCAAAACTTATGTTGATAATAGCTCCAGAATTGAAAAGTCCATCTAGAAATACTATAGAAACCAGGATAGAAAAGTCATATAGTGACAAAAAAAGAGAGTCTGATTAAATAGTTAAATCTAATTGACAGCGTATCACTTACTTCTGATACATTGACATCGAATGCTACGAAAAGCTTTTATACAGTCACAGAACATCACACTGACAGAGACTGGATTGTACAGTTAAATGTGCTCCTTACTCGGTGAAATGCCCTGAACGCGAAAATTTTTCTGAACGGCTACAATCTACGATTTCAGAGTTTGAATTGGACAGTAAAATTGTCAGTTATGTACATCAGAAAATTGTGACTTTGATGATATGAGATGTTTCAATCATACCATTCAGCTTTGCATCAAACCATGCTTGAAAATAACCGCCATTACCAAACTTACTTTTCGTGTACGTAACTAAGTGGGACATTTCAAGCATTCAACAGCAGAAATGAGGAGAAGACAAAATTTGCTCGGACTAAGACAGAACGAACTTATACAAGACGTTGCTACGAGATGGAATTCGACTCAGCTAATGAACGCCTATGTGAACAACGCAGAGATAAATTCGCACCATAACTTTAGTGTAAGTAAATAGAAATCTTTGAAATTTAAACACAAGGTTTTGGTCCCAACAGTTTAGGAATTAGGGGCCCAAAGGAAAATTAAACTTTGTTTGATTTCAACAAAAAATGAATAATTGGGGTTTTTTGATATGCCGAATCTTACTGTGTATGTAGATTCTTAATGTTGGTCCCGTTTTCAAATTGGTCTACATAAAGGTCCAAAGGGTTTAAAATTAAACTTAGTTTGATTTTAACAAAAATTAAATTCTTGGGGTTCTTTGATATGCTGAATCTAAACATATACTTAGATTTTTATACGACCGCAAAAATTGAAAAAAAGTTGGTTGTATATTGGTATCATTTTTTTTATTAAGTGCCATTAAAAAATTAAATTGCCTGCCAATAACCTTTTTCCTTTCATGAATTTATAAAATATAGTACAAAATAATTCTTGTTATTTTGTCATACTTTTTGATAGAAAAAAAGGTGCCGATGTTTAATCATTTCTTGCAAATTGGATTTTCGATGGCTTTATATAAAAAACATAAGGATGTTGACCCTTTATTTTGTCCTTTTTTTTTTAGCTAAATGTACAAGTACTATCAATGTTCAGTCTTTTGAAATGCGTGTTATTTTGAAACAGCAGCCAATATCCTTTAATTATTGTGCTTCCAATATATCATATATCATCTTTCACTAATTCGATTTAAAGGGCTTGACCGTTAAATCGCGTTATCAGAGGAAGGCAAGACTTGCGACAGTTCATGCACAGGTCAATGTAACGCGCATGTCTTAATTCGATTACACGGCATATCAATTTTAACAGCTAAAGCACTCCTCACAATATTTTGAATGCACGGTCTGCTAGGAAGTAACTGAATTTATCTAAGGTCAGATTGTTGAGTTTATTGTACGCATAATTAATGTAAATACTTATCTTATTAATTTTTCAATTTCAACATAATTTTATTATTGATTCATTAATTTAAAATCGGTCACATTCAACTTGATACTTTATACATTAGTGGACAATTTACTAAAGCAATGATTTATATATAGTATACAAATCTTTGACTAAACTTATTATAATACGAGCGAATTTATTTTAATTTATGCTGGATTGTATAATAAATGTTTGATTCACATAGTTTTTAATTCCAGTTACATTCATATTTTTGTATCTTTTTATCGAGGTATTAAAATTGAAAACTAGATTCCAGGTATTTCTATTCAATTTACATTTCGTAATGCAGATTAAAATGGTATTGTTCCATTATCAGGTATGTTAACTATTATTTAATAATGGGGTTGCCTTGTGAGACATTAACACCATCAAATGCAATTAATTAATTTATGGTACCATTTATTGTTCTTTAGCGTGTTTAGGACAGCAGTAAATCGTAAATATATTTCAAAGTTGAGCCTCCGTTAAAAGAAATTAGTTGATAAAATTTTTGATATGGCAGCTACAGTGATGTCTTTATAACCGATTATTTTTAGGTCAACCAAATTGCGTTGCATATATACAGAGACATATAATACAATATGTCTCTGATATATATTATAATATTCATTTTCAAATAATATTCATTCATATTTTGAAGTAATGTCTTTATAACCGATTGTTTTTTCGGTTATCCAAATTGCATTGCACACATTTTGATATTTATTTAGTGTATAAAATATATATTATTTTAATTATATTTGTTCATAATGACATTTATTGGAAGGTTTATGATGTCTGAGTAGAAAAGGCGTTGAAAGAGGTGTTATAATTGGGGTAAAGAAAACTGCATTAGCCACCTGTGATGTCAAAATAGCTACGCATCTGAAACAGAAACTGAAAATTTGTTATGCAGGATTATTTCATTCATCAGCAGGACCATCTATATGTATGTTAGTCAGAGAAGTGGCAGTATGCCTTATCTAAATACAGTAATAAAACAGGTACATCTTTTATTCTTTAATTTTAAGGTAGCTAATTCAGTGCATGACATTTTTAGCTTTAACAATGATTTCAGTAGTAGCATTTCGAGCATAATAAGGAAAACGATTTAAAATGGGGAATACTATATTGATCCGGATTGCTTTTACTATGAAAGAACATACCACGAATAAGAATAAGATTGATTTATTTATAATTGGTTTCTTATCTATATATCTCATCCCGATTAGAAAACATTTCAACACTGATTTATTTTATAATTACACTGCGAAGGTATAGTCCCGCAAGTAATTTTATATTCAGAGCATTTTTAGTATGTGTACATATCTCGAAGGAATTTTTACAATTATTCTAATTATATCATTCTCACCACAAGTTTACCTAAATTTGATTTATTTTCATATGTCATCTTTATAAAAGAGAGAACCATTTCAGTAATTTCAGAAACTAGTTCTGCACTATTTGTACGAAGTATATATATATAATATAAAAAAAAATGGTATCTCGCAGCTATATAAAAATTCATCAACGGTAAATATCGATGATATCAGTAAGTAAACTGATGCATTTTTATATTAGATATTTATTTCACAACCAATTTGAAGTAGGCAAGAGAGCTCATCCAGTATATGAGCAAATAAGACTTGGAGCTAGCAGGGTTCAGGTCATAAGTTGGAAATGAGCTGTTTCGGTTAAAGAAAGCAATTTCACAGTCTTGTACTTGGGGACCAGTGATTTAGATCTATGGCTATTATTCATGTTCCATGATCACAACAAATCATTCACACCCTGTCTGTATTATGTATAAATAATGTGATCAAACTAAGGTCTTGCACTAGGATAAACCGTCATTACTCACACAGTTTTTTTACGCACGTTTTAATCGTGCCCAGAAAAATAAAATGCTACATGTAATGGACAAGATAATCAAATTTTGATTTTCAAGATTGCTATAACTATCAAATATTTACATAAACTGAAAATATTATTGCCATCTGTTTGCCGTTCAAGTAACGAATCTTTATTTTTCGGGGTTTGTTTAAACTAGCTTTATTAGATTTTTCATATGAGTGGAACTAGTAGCTATCAATCCATTTGCGCGTTCAAATGATATTAGTTTTACAGATAACAATGTTTCCATTAGTCCCAAATTTTAGAAAATTTATCAGCAAGGCAAGATAGTTTTACTACTATACTTGGAAAAAGGCATCGTTGGTTTATGTCTGTCATATTTGTTTTTCGTAAACTGGTTTGTTATAAATTAGGCATTTAGTTTTCTCAATTGAATTGTTTTATATTTTTCATGTCGGGGCCTCTAATAGCAGACTATACGGTATGGGTTTTTCTCATTGTTGAAAGCCGTACGGTTGCATACATTTGCTTACATTTACTTCATTTGTACTTTAGTGGATAGTTGTCTCACTGGCAATTATAATCTTTTAATTACCATTAATAACGAATAGAGAAGAAATAGTATACACTTCTGCAAGTTACGTTTACAAACTTTATTACCAGATGTGTAGATCTTTGATAAAATTATCGTCTGAAAATTGCTGATATAAATTTACATCTTGAGCGAGTTATTGTCTGGGTTAATGGTTTTCTTAAATCTTATTTATATCATTACAGAGGTCAAGAAAAGTTCAAATAAGTTAGGCGATGAATTAATTTTATTGCTTTTGTGGTTTAGATTGAATAGTAGCGTATATCTCAGACTATAAAACTGCTAATTAGTACGATTTTGTTATCTGAAAGAGAAACAACGCAATTGGGTTAAATAACAAACAAAAACAAAATTAAACAAACACAACAAAATGTTACACGATACCAGTTGTAATGCCGTATTGAAGAGCGCCATAAGACGGCAAATATTCCATCGGCTATTTTTAGAGTCAAATTTTGGGGGGTCTTAACTGCACCTCAGTTTAAAAAGTTTTTGTCTGGGAAACACGATTTATTTACTAGTTTCAATTGGCTTTGAACAAGCTTTCAGTAACTGCGAGTACTCTTAGGTGGGTACTTGATGTCTTTAGTCTATTCGTTAGCTGTGTATTGTGTTTTGTGTCGATCTGATGAGTCAAACCTACCTCAACTTTGTTTTTATTTTGTGTTGTTAACCATTGTCTCCGGTTACGGGAGGGCTTAGTTCTCACAAACTTGTTGTTTGTTGCAGTCTATTATACTTGTTTTACGTTTAAATTGATTTATACTTAAATATGGCCTTGTTTTCTTGTTTGAATTGTTGCCGGGGCCTTTTATTGCTATTATACTGTATGGACTATGTTCAATGCTGAAGGCTGTACGGTGGCCTATAGCTGTTTACGCCCACGCTATTAAGTTTTAGGCAAATAGTTGCCTCATTGACATTCATGTCAGATCTTTTAGTTTTTATATTTTCTGATGGTAAAAATAGAATTCAGTCATTGGTAATATAAAAAGTATTAACCATATATCTGACTACAAACATAACAGTTGGCAAGTCAAATATCTCCATCTGTTATCATATCAATTTTAATTATTTTTCTATATTGTGTATTACCAATCTGGAGCTCATTTTGATTGATTGTCAATTTAAGATATTTCATGTTTCCAAAAGCGTGCTTGGATAGTGGGGTTTTCAATCACCAAATGACTTCGTTCGTGCTCGGAAGATTGTAGTTACTTATGGTTGTGTTCTCTTATACATTTTCGTATCACAATTTGTAAGCAAGGTCAAAGTGTTATGAGGTAAATGTTATAAGTAAAGAGATAAACTAATCGTATGCTCATTCTCGAAGGGCCCCGCAATATTAAGTAATCCACTAAAATGGACATGACATTGGACAAAGCGCTCAATACGATAGGACTTAACTTATAAGCGATATTGATTTTCTCCAAGATTTGTTACCTTAGTCAAATTTGCTTGGTTCCAATGTTACCACGATTGCAATACAAGAACAAGATTCCAAATAAGAGATTGAACCAAACTACAGTGAGAAGGAATATTTATTTGTCAGATATTGAAAGTTACAACTTCAGTTATGCTGTTATCTATTTTCATCTATTTATTATCCAGTTATGCTATTATCAATTTGCATCCATTTATTGACCATCAAACGGCGAAGTAGGTTATTGGCTTCGGGAATCTGTTAGCTAGTAGTTACTGCGGTCAGATTCTTGTTATTACACAATATTACAATCAGAGTTATCTTTTATATCGACTCTCAATGTATGGTACTGGTTGGCGGTAACAAGTTCCAAAACATTCTTTATGAAATGAATGTTTTTGAACTTGTTTAGTGGCGGACTTTATAGGCTGCACCAGTACCGATGAACTTGATTTATCACTGTATTATTATTTAATTTAGAACATTAATCCATGTAATCTTCATTTCCACCTCAAACGTAGTTTCTCGTGTTGATTTTGGACATCTGTTGCCAGGGTTCAAGTCAGCACCTCATTATTTCAAAATTTTATTTCATTTTAGTTTTTATTTGAATTTTGAATTTTATTTATCTATTTTATTTGCATCTAATTTACGGTTGCCCAAAGACCCTTTGTTTGTGGGTTGGTAACCGACAGAAACCATGATCATACTTCGCCAATAAAATATATTTTGATTTTAATAACGTCTTCTCTCTTATAATTCGATTTAAAGGGCTTGACCGTTAAATCGCGTTATCAGAGGAAGGCAAGACTTGCGACAGTTCATGCACAGGTCAATGTAACGCGCATGTCTTAATTCGATTACACGGCATATCAATTTTAACAGCTAAAGCACTCCTCACAATATTTTGAATGCACGGTCTGCTAGGAAGTAACTGAATTTATCTAAGGTCAGATTTTTGAGTTTATTGTACGCATAATTAATGTAAACCCACCCATCCCTCCTCTTTTATTTTTCGATACTGCTGTTTTATGTCTTATTTTACAGATTTCTGCTTGTTTTTAACCTCAACATAGAACTCCTGTCACGGCTTCTGGATTTACAACTCTTCACCAGTCTATGAACACAATTAACCACAGTATGATGTCCATCTGATGAGTGATAACGGATTAACAGTCATAGTGTACCTATAAATAATGTTATGACAGTCTTTTAGCAGAGTTCATCACTAGGTCGGACTTTATAGGCTGCACCAGTACCGATGAACTTGATTTATCACTGTATTATTATTTAATTTAGAACATTAATCCATGTAATCTTCATTTCCATCTCAAACGTAGTTTCTCATGTTGATTTTGGACATCTGCTGCCAGGGTTCAAGTCAGCACCTCATTATTTCAAATTTTTATTTTATTTCATTTTAGTTTTTATTTGAATTTTGAATTTTATTTATCTATTTTATTTGCATCTAATTTACGGTTGCCCAAAGACCCTTTGTTTGTGGGTTGGTAACCGACAGAAGCCATGATCTTACTTCGCCAATAAAATATATTTTGATTTTGATAACGTCTTCTCTCTTATAATATATAGGATATATATCGTGACATCACAGACTATCCTTAACTGATAATATAAGCTGGCATGAATTGATGACTTATAATGTTTGACCAGCTGTTGGTCAGTTGACCAAACCCTTTAATTATCGTAGGCCAATATTGAAGGTTGGAAGTGCGGTCTTGTAATTATTTATTTATTTAACTAATTTATCTCTATTCTTTTATTCATTTGCCCTTTGAATTATTCTTCTCTTTTTGTCTATTATTCTCTATTCCTGGACCCCATCCAATAAAATATCTTATAAGTCTTATATTAAAAAAATGAAAATTCTATTTACGCAATTTGTTTTTAGTAACATAAGATTGTTATTTTTTTTACATTTCTGATACAGAACAATTAAAGACTCCAACTCTAAAACAGGAGGTGAATATAGCTCATGGCTATATTACGACGAAATCAATAACATTCTCTGCAAGGATCCAGCGATAAAGCCTCCTATGATCATCTCATCAAGTATATATAAATTGTCATTAAACATTATTGGATGGTGCAGCTGTATTGGTGTAGTTATTCATGTTATTCAAATTGAATAAAAAAAATCAACTATTCATGTTATTCAAATTGATAAAAAAAAATCAACTATTCATGTTATTCAAATTGAATAAACTGAACAAAGAAATAACACGACGGGTGCCATATACGGTGCAGGAAATGCTTACCCTCCCGGCGCACCACATTTTACTTCCGGTTTTTAGTTGAGTTCTTGTTGTTTCTTATTTCTTATTTATAACTTGGTATAATGAGTCTTTGTTTACTCCTTGGTTTTGATTGTTATTGTCTCTTACAAATACAAATTATTGCAAACCATGTGAATTGTAGGAAGCAATTTCAATTTGAAATATCACCATGATACATCAGTGGTGAAAAGATTGCTTGAAGTCTATGTAGAGAAAGATCTATCCATCAACGAGCCAAGAAGTAATAGAAGGTTTTATCCGACAGACAAGGATATTCGGAATCACATTTACTTAACAGTAACTTCTAGCAGGTTAAAAGAGTTTTTCTAAACATTTTTATTTGTTTTGTGTTTTTAACAAAAGATAAAATTGAGAATGGAAACCGGGAAATATGTCAAAGAGACAACAACCCAATCCAAGAGCAGAAAAACCGCTGAAGGCAACCAATGGCCTTCGAGGCAGCAGGAAAAGCCCACATCTAGACTTTAGCCTAAGAAACTACCTGTTTCCAAAAAGTAAATTATCAGAAACAAATGTATGTTTTGTTGAAACAGCCTTTTTTACATACAAGGCAATAAAAATAAAACAGATATAAAATACAATAACAAACTACAACAAGGTTCTTTCATTGTAATATTGTTTACCCTATGCTTTATAAAACGTATAAAACATGATAGCAAGGATGGCATTAGTTCACATTTTACTCCTCAGTAATGTGCAGGTATAGATACTAGAATCAAATGCCTATGATCATCATAGAACATAGTGCAGTGCATGACATTTAATTGTTTGGTATAACAATAAGTGTTAAGCGCCAATTTCATCACTATGGTGGGATTTCATAGCAGTTAGGTCTTATTGTGGTAGGAAAAGGGAGGACTCATTGAAAACAACTGACCTTTGTTAGGAAAACAATCACAAGTCAATTAAGAACATGCAAAATCCAGGTTGATAGGTTAGTGGTACAGTAGTTTGACTACTCAGCCACTAGGCCACTCGTTACAGCTTAGACAATCTGTTATATTTATATAAAATGAAACCATGTACTGACAGATGATGATTAAATACTGTTTTTTTATTTGGGTTTTCTTTACCCGAACATGTTATTATTTTCAACATTTCAGATTCAGTAATGATGACCAAAAGAATTTGAAAATTCTTCTAAACTAGTGGCTTGAGGAAAAACAAGATTGTCATTTCTACTTTACCCTAACGTAAGTCTAAATTGTTATAATTAGCTGCTGAATCTTAATTTTCCAAAAAGATTATCTATTTTATACAAGTAAAGATACATAATATTTCAATTAGTTTTCCTAGCAATATAATTTGTATTTCCACAATGTGAAGTTTGTTTATATTTCATTTCTCAATCACTTAACCTGTTTGATCCAACACATGTAGGTTCTAAATGTCAATCACAAATAGTTGTCCAAAATATCCTTTACTGTAAACATGTTTCATTACAGAAATCGTTATAAAATATAGCTACAAGGGTAAAGACATACATACGAAATATACAAAAGATACAATAATTGGAATAGGAAACATTTGGGGTATAATGCTAAAGATTAAAAATCCTCTGTTGCAATTACTTTAATGTTAGGGTCAAATGTATGCTAGATTGACTGGACTTGTGAACAATTACTTAAGGCAGGTACAAAACTAAACATAGGTGTCAACTTTTCAAATCTCTTTAGTGGGTCATTTTTTTTTATTATGATTAACAAATTTAAGGGGGTACCTAACACTATACCCCAAAAAAATCCTGTCGTTTAATTTTTCTTAATTTTTTTTCATTGATAAACTAGGCCAACCTCAACATCTTGTAAAAATTTTAAAAGATTTGAACCATAGGTTTAAAGATTTGGCAACTCAAATATGGCATCTTTTACATACTAGTATCGGCCAAAATTGGAAGTTTCTGAAATATGGGTATAGGGTTGAATTTGTTAAAAAAAAATTAATTTAATCCTAAATTGACAATAGCATAGCTAATAATGAAAGCTGAGGTGAATATTAGTTCACTGATACCCCTTCCTTGTAGGTTTTTTTATTCCAGATTTAAAATTTTGCCAGAACTTTAAAAGGGGGTATCAGAATCAGCCCCGAAAAGTGAATGCTGTGCTTCTAGTATTTGAAGAAGATTTTTTTTTTTTGAAAAAAAATGTGTCGTTTAATTTTTTCATAAAACTAAGCATTTGGAGTGCTATACTAGTCGGTTGTTCTTGCAAAATTATTTTAAAATTTAACCGTTAGATTTTTTGGTATTTAAGTTTAAATTACGCCCCACCTTCAAATTGGTTCATTAAATAAGAGCAAAATCTATTCAAAAAGTACATAATAACCATATTTATGTTCGTCTTTAGAACTAGGCCTTAGCTATTTGGCATGTTGATGTATCATTACAGGGTTAAGTGTCTTGCATCATGATGACCTTTATGTGACCTTCAAATGTGACCTCAAGGTCAACTTTATGGGCTTTTTCCCGTGAAAAACACAACCATGTAGGCCATAACTTCTTTGCCTTTTGACCTAGGCCTTACATCTTTGGCATGTTGATGTATCATCATGAGGTGGTGTGCCTTCTTAAAATTTTGACCTTCATGTGACCTTGAACTTTGACCTCAAGGACGATAAATGTGGTTTTTGGTAAGAAACACTTGTACGGGCCATGACTTTTATGTAGTCAGTATGAATTCATATTTATTTTAAAAAATCATATTACACAAGCTTTAATCGACCATACAACAATATAGAAAGATTTATGACATGTCAACCCATTCAATGCACACGGAATAAATAATGGACATGTAGTCACATAAAATTGTTTGAAAAGGGAATCGTTTCTATTGAAGCGCAGCGTACGTACATAACTACTCAACAGACAGCAAAGTAAAAACGTCCTAGAAATCAAACAGTAGGAGGAGTTATGCCAATAATGGGACGGACGGAAGGACAGACGGACAGGGGTAAAACAATTCCCCCTCAACCACTTTAAGTTGCAGGGGCAAAAAAGGATGTAACTGATTTTTCATTTGAGATACGAGCTGTTGAAATTAAAAGCATGACACGCCAAAAATACACATGATTCATAGGGAAAAGCTTTAAAGTTGGCAGATGCTTTACATGATCAAGATTTTCAATTTATTGGTCTTTTGGACAGATTCAAAAAAATATAATTCAAAACTTAACGACAAAACCATTGGTTCAAAGAACCACGGCTCATAAGAGATGAAATAGAGCTGACATCCTTATACTGTTAAATTAAGTTCGTTAAACAAAGAATGTTTTTAGTATTTCTGCAGAGGTTATGAAAATTAGATACAACTGGTTAAAGCACGGCATTTACAAGTTTCACATTATTTTGGGGCCCCTTATTATTATAGAGAATGATTACTCTATTCAGTAATAATCTTGAATTGAGACTTGAGAAGAAACATTTTCACTTGTCATTGACAATTTATGAAAACAATTTCAGTAAACTAATGAAAATTGCAGGTCCGTAAAAGAATGAAAAATCAAAAAATGCAGGACAATAATGATGATTACAACTATAAAAAAAAAATGCAGGACAAAATTTTAAATCCTAGCCCTCCCCCCCTCAAATCAAATGGTAGCATCCTTAGACTTTTGACTTTTTGTACTTTATTTCATTTTATTTAAGACCTAGGTATTGCCAAGTAAAAAACGAAAACAGTTATGGTACTTTCTCTTTCTGTTTGCCGCCTTTTCTAACGTCCTGGTTTTCTTTTGGTAAATTTATTTCACTTTGAAATTTCCCTAGTATGTCTCATTGAAGATTCATTGAAAATCTTTGTAATTTTATTAATTTAACCTTGATTTGATATTTTGTCATTCATAATATATATTTATTTATGTAATATCATATTAATGCGGGGAAGACATCATTATACTTGTATTGATTTTCCTGATTTAATAAAAACTTGAAACTTGAACTTGAATAAATGTGTACAAAATATGGATAAGCTCCGGGAAAGCTTTCTTTGCTATCGAAACAGTGTGCCTCCACTTATCCCTTATCTCATTTCCAGTTCTGTAGGCAACATCCAGGGAGTTTATTTTGACTGCAATATCATCCCAAATCTTTTTCTTGTTTTTATTTGTAACCTCATTACTGTGCTTTTCTTGAAATATGTAGTGATATTACTGGCTTCTTCCTGTATCAGGTTCTTTGCAACAACTGAATATTTGGTTTTCCTGAGTCTAGGGAGCTTTGCAGGGCAGGGATTTATATTGGTTTGCTCAGCCATAATTATTATTGCAGAAATAGGAATTTGAAGAAGCACTGACTTACAATGCATTGTGGGAGGCACTTGCTAATTACCCCAATTTAATCATATGATTAAAAAATAATACAGTGATTAACAAATACAATGATTAAAATAATAAATTAACGGTACAAATTTTCTTGCACCAGATGTGCATTTCGACAATACATGTCTCTTCAGTGCTCGTGGCCAAAATATTTGAAATCCAAAGCTTATAGAAAACATGAAGAGCTATAATCCAAAAGGTCCAAAAAGTATAGCCAAATCCGTGAAAGGAATCAGAGCTTTGCATGAGGGAGATACATTCCTTAATTTATAATACTTTATCATACTTTACAGGTTTCATTAAAAAACTAGAGTAGATGTGTGTTAAATTTTGAGCAGAAATGTTGTAGGACTATATTCTAGTGTTTTTTTATATCATTGTATAGTTGTTAGATGTAAAAGTGCAACTATAATGGATTTTGTGCATAGTTTATATGTCTACTTTTTGTGCTATATGAGTGTGTTGTAGTTTGGTTATGTTATTTATAACTGATAAGAATGTTGAGGATATGTTTATGTTGTTATATGAAAATTTAGGAGACTGTATGTATAAGTTTATATTTGTTGAGGCTCCTCACTTGTGACAGGCGTAAACATAAGCCGGGGATAACATTTTTTTTTTATCTCAAACCCCTCCCTCTTTACCTCTGGCTAATGAAGAAAAACACACACACCAATAGGTACAGTAAAACTAAGTGCAAAAGTCCGATGACAGAACAGGAAACACAAGAAACTAAACAAAATAACACATACACAAACAAAGGACTACTAGCAGTTACTGACATGCATGTCCTCCAATTATTCCATTATAGTGGCTTTGAGAATTTGCATATATTGGGTGAAAGTAAAGATTGATGGATTGGTTGTTGATTGCTTTACGCCGCATTAGCACAAAAAGGCTATATAGACCGAAAACAAACCACAAAAAAATGAAAACCAATACAAACACATTGACGAGATGAATAAGTACCGAGCCACGTCAAACGGATATCCTATAAAACCGTTCAACAGTAAAAGTAACGCCTTTTTTCGGTCTCTAAAAACACCACAAAGGACCTCCCTTGTGCACAAATTACCCCATAGGACCCCAAAGAGGCTTGAAAAGAGCACAAAAGACCTGAAATTGGTTATAGAATGGGGGAAAAGAGATTTCTGACTTGCAAAAAATATTAATTTTTATTAAAATACATGAGTTAAATTGGTTTTAAAGTTGAAGATTTACGAATTCGTGTTCTGTAATCGGTACTGATATGCATAACATAACGGCCTTTTTCCATAAGATTCGATTTTTACTAAGTTATGCACCACAGCCATCCCTTCAGTTTAGGCTGGGACCCCCGGTTTGTGTGGGTACAGTCTCCCTTCGCCGCCTTGCCACATCTGTCAGCCCAGCAGTGCAGAAGGCAGCCGACAAGAAAAGCCTATAAAAAACAGTTGAAAGTTACTCAATAAAAAAAAAAAGAACAAGCATTAGAGAGAATTTTCGCAGAACAAACTGGGAAAGAATCATGGAATGCAGCTGTTGAAAAATACCCTAATTATTCCAAAAAATTTAATGAGTTCAAAGGTAAAATTATATAAGCTGATAGAAAAAGTATAGTAAACAATATAATAATAAAAAAAAGTTTGACAATCATTCAGAGAGAGAATAGTTTTAGCATAAACAACTTAAGTTAACTTACCTAATAACTTTCTTAAACCATACTTGATTTTTACCCAACTCAGACAGAAGCTTGTTTATTTTTCATCATGCTTGAAGAAATTGACTTTTTATTTGGCATATAGTTTAACCATGGCAAGGACCATAACTTTGCAAAACAATTATTAGACTGGAACAAAATCAAATGTTATCTATAGCTTGTCATGTTATAACAAAATAGCAAAAATGAAGTCTATACCATCAAGCATAACAAAAAAAAAGGTTGAAAAACAGATTACTTATGTGATTTTTCTAAGTCCTTGCAAGGTCTATAAGTCTGCCAAGATTTTCCAGATGGAGAGATTGTCAGACGGACAGACAAAACCTAAAAAACCCTTCAACTTCCTTGTTATGGCACTAAATAAGAGGTTTTGCAAGACTTTTTTTCAGATATATATTTGGTTGTCCCATGCACCATTGCAATATTAAAGAAAATATCTAATTATTTCAAATCTTTTAATTACAATTTTGCAGATAAATTGTGCTTATAAAAACGTATGCTTATAAAAATTTGTTTCAGACATGAAAACACCAAAACATATTCCGGATAACTTACTATAGTACTGCAAAAAGACAAAGGAGAGTGAAGATCAACTTGATAAAACAGAAATAGAAATTAAAGTTATTGTAGGGTCAAGAGATGTATCCAATAATAAAGATGTTTCAGCTATTATATCTAAATACTCCAAAATTATTTTGGTGAAGCAAATAAAGTGGAGGGTCTTCATTTTGAAGAGTAATTTTATATAATGTCAGTAATAAATGTTTTGTAGATTTGAAGAAGGCATTTGACTCAGTTTGGAGACTAGGCCTTCTATATAAATTGATCAAGACTGATAATATGAGACCTAAATTATATAAAGTGTTAAAAAATATGTATGAATGCACTGAAGCTTCAGTAAAATATAAAGAAAACATATCTGATTCAGTATTTATAGATAGAGGCTTGAAACAGGGTGACAGCCTCAGCCCAAATCTTTTTAATATTTATATAAATGACCTTCCTGAAATTTTCGATAGTGACTGTAAACCAGTAAATATCAATAACATGTCATTAAGTTGTCTCATGTTTGCCGATGATTTACTTTTATTGTCTGAAAGTGCAGAGGGTTTACAGAAGTCATTAGAGAAATTAAGTAACTATTGTAAAAAATGGCAGTTGTCAATCAACATAAATAAAACTAAAGTGATAGTATTTCAACAAAAAAACATACCATACACTAAAGCAGAGTTTACTTTGGATGATTATAAATTAGAAAAAGTATTAAAATATAAATATTTAGGTAATATTATAGAGGCTTCTGGTAAATTCCATACATCACATATGGAACTATCAAAAAAAGGCACAAAAGTTCTATTCAGTTTGTTTAAATATTTGAATAATATAGAAAATATACCTATAAATATACATAAAAAACTGTTTGAATCTTTAATAAAACCTATTTTAATGTATAACTCAGAAATTTGGTATATGGACTACTATGAAAAAATATTAAGATCTCAGAGTAGAGCAATACATAATCATAAAGATTTTGATTTACTAACTTTACTTTATTGAAAAGGTGAATTTAAAATTTTGCAAATTAATTCTAGGTTTAAGTAAACAAGCAGTAAACATTGCATCAAGGGCAGAGTTAGGACAATATCCAATAGATGTATATGTAAAGGTTCAAGCACTAAAATATATGGCAAGAGTATCTAACACAGAAATTAATCCGTTGTTATATGATGCATATTGCACAGCTAAATTGTTGGATGAAACAGGAACCTATTCTTGGTATACCTTTGTAAAAAATATAACTCATGAAAATAATTTAAATCTATCTGATATACAAAATATTGACTTTATAAAAGAAAAATATAAAATGAATAAACACATGAAAGAGATTGTGCAAGAAAACTATAAAAAGCTGTTCTTTAAAAAATTAAATTCTTTAACAGAAAATAATAAATTATTTATCTATAGTAAATTCAAAAAGAAATATGAAACTGAGCCTTATTTACTTAAGTAGAATAACTTTGAAATAAGGAAAAAATTCACTAAATTAAGGGTGAGTGACCATATTTTGGAAATTGAAAGGGGTAGATACAAAAATATAAAAAGAGAAGAACGTTTATGTCAACATTGTTGTCTAAATAAAATAGATGATGAAGAGCATTTTTTATTTACATGTACAAAAAATAAAGATTTCAGATTTGAATTTTTGCTAAAAGTTAAAAATATCTATTCCGATATAGATAATATGGATAATTTGGATAAATTGGTTTTATGTCTTTCTTGTCCGTCAATTATGCAGTATGCTGCTTCATTTGTTAAAAAGTCATGGTCACTGAGGAGGGTGGACTCAACAACTGCATAATAGATACATATATGTATATAATATGTTTGGTTCTTTTGTTGGTTTTTTCTGTATGATGTATTGTAAAATTACTATGTTGATTTATGTATGCCTTCAACCCATATGGGTACAAATGTGCATTATATTCAATAAACTTATTAATAAAAATTTAAATTTCAGTATTTTTTTCTATTTTTGGGTCACTTGTGAAAAGTAAAAAAAAAGAGCTTTTGCAACCTTTTGTATTTTATTTTCATTATTTTTTGAACTATATAACCGAAGCTTTTAAATTGAATTACAGTGGAGATAACTTCTATTTTTTAAATATTTGGTCAGTTCTACTTCTAGAACAGTTCTACGGTTAGAATTGATTTCTAATTCAACGGCTAGAATTGATTTTTATAAATTCTACGGTCAAAATTGATTTTTATAAATTCTACGGTCAGAATTGATTTATAAGTTCTACGGCTAAAATTGATTTATAAATTCTACGGCTAGAGTTGATTTACAAGTTTTAAGAACTCTTTGCCTTAATATAAAGGCTTGGGTAAAAAAGCGATTTAAATTATATAGACTGTAGGGTCGCAGAAATTGATGACTACTCTCCTTACATCAATGTCATATAGCTGGCTACTTGGCAGCCTGGGCCCAGTTGTTCAAAAGTGTCGTTAAATTTAACGATGATCAAGCCTAACGAGTCGTTCAATCTTTACGCAGTCGCTAACTTATCAATGCGTTAAATATTGTTGTTCAAAAAATGTGAACGACAATGTTAGTTAACGCAGTGTTAAAATTAAAAAAATAAAATTCCCACAATTCTTTGTAAAATTAAACTTCCTGTCTTAATCAACATGGCTGTAAATGTGTGTGCAAAAACTACAAGAGAAAGAAAACTCAACTTCACTGCAATTGAGAGCAATTTGATTAGTGAGCTGGCTAAAACCCATCTTGAATTACTTCAGGGGAAGCATTCCCCAGAAGTTACTTATGCCAAGAAACAAGAAATGTGGCAGGATATAACAACTAAAGTAAATGCATTGGGGTGTGTCTCAGGACAGAGACAGAGGTTAGAAACCGTTGGAAAAACCTAACCCGTGGGGCCAAGCAAAAATCCACAACGGTGCAGAAGGAAAGATCACAAACTGGTGGTGGTCCTCCTCCCACCCAGCCTTCCCAAGCAGAGGAAAACATTATCAATTGTATGAGGGACACTGCCTCTTTCTGTGGAGTTCCCAGTGGTCAGGAAACTGTAATTGAGGGACCAGAAGGTAATATATGTTTAAAATGTTTTCAAATTACTGTAATAATGCTTTTAAAACAGTCTTTTTATTCCAAAATTTACAAGACACATTTTAATCAAAAAGCTATTTATCGTCTGCAATGTTTACAAATATACAATAGGGGGAATCCCAAATGGTGACCCTGACCTTCGAAATAAAAAGAGATGCATTTGTATCGTTACAATATTGAGTTGTAGACTGCGACATTTTAGGGTCCATTGGTATTGTAGTCTCTTCAGGAATAAACTGCACATTAGATTTTCCACAGACGAAAAGATGTCAGGCAATGCCCTCATTATAATCTATTATAGTTAATTTGTAAAATACAAGTTCTAAGGCATATAGCAAATTAAAAAAAGTTGTGCCACATACGGCTATGTCTGGAATAAGAAAATCCTTAGTGTTTTTAAAAGTTTAAGTTATGTACGCAGGAAATTTATAAAAATGACCACACGATTGGATAAACATATTATGTATTTCTTCAATTAAATAAAGACTACTTGCACAATAATTACTAAGGTCAGTGCTGATTGTACCTTGTTTTTATTTAAATAATTTTGCATGTGTTCCTTTATTTATACAATTATTTTGCTCTTCTTGATTTCTTTGTAATTCATCAATAACCTGCTTGCAATTGTTTTTCAATCACTTTTTCCTCAATGTTGGGAAATACGAGATTTAATCTCGACTGTAACTGTCTCTTCATTAGTAATTCCTGTTATTGTTTGTGGTGTCCTACACTAGTTGAATAGGAAACTATTGAGTTTGTCTTGAATTGTTTTAGATTTAATCTTCTTCATTCCCTCTTTAAAAGTTTGAACAGCCCGTTCTGCACAATCATTATTTGGCAGGATGCCACGGTGCGGTCGTTCTGTGTTTAATACCGTTCACTCGGATGAACTCAGCAAATTCCCTGCTAGTGAAAACGGTTCCGTTATCTGTTACTATGGATTCATTTATTTTCGTTTTCTGTTTCATAAAAATTGATTTTGCCTTAAGTAACTACTGGTAACCAGCTAATAATTTATAACACGGTGGAGACAAGCTTGCTAAAAAAAATTAAAGGCTTCCTGTACTTTCTAAAAATAAATAAATAAAAAAAATCTTTAGGTAAAATTTAGTTTCTTGACAAAAATATTTCTTTATATATGTATATATATATATATTGGTTTACACACAGTAAAGAGTTTTTTTCGAATATATATATATTTTTCAAAGTTGCCTAATCGTTTATTTTTTTCAGCTTTTTCATTCACAGCAAATAAATCAAGATACATTCAAAAGAATTATTTACCACATCAGGCTTTCCTCTGTCTTCATAATAATTACCAATAAACCCATCTACAAGAGTCGGGTCTAAGAAAAATGTATTACAGTGTTTTGTCTCTTCCCATTGTTTTCCAGGTAAAGCTTTTCGAACCAGCTGAAAATAAGTATCGAAAGTGTATATTTTTGGCAGAATCTGAAAAAATACAACATTCAGCATAATTTGTGACTCAATTTGAATGTGTATTTGTAATAGACACAGATGTACACATAACCCCCAAAATCAATCCTAACCTTCTTTTGTCAGAATGGAACCTTGTGGTACAATTTCAGAAAGATTCATACACTTACACACAGGTTATCTATACACTTAAACGAGAAGACCTCATTTTTGGTGTCGCTTCTCTTCTTTCCAGAATAAATTAATCAACACGCCTCTGTGTCCTATAGGTACAGTGCATAGTCGCATTTGTTATCCATTCATATGATTATTCAGATTGAGTTATTTTAGGAGAAAAACGAGAAAAAAGGCATCCAGATATTGTCCCGTCATTGTACGAAATTTTAGGTCAGATTAGACTTTCGGTTTGCGTTTTTCTGTATACTTTGAACATACATATACTACGAATAAAGTATATTTTCAGAATTTTATCTGCTATCATTTTCAAGTTTACTATCCACGGCGGTCACAGAGTTTATTAAATAGAGAGGGTCTGTATATTATATCAATGATCACCATGGATCGATTAGTAAACTTAGAATTGAAAGTAAATACGCTTTATTTATATAGTGATGAATGTTCATAATATACAGATAAGCGCTAAAATTATTCATGTGAACTTTTGATACTTTTTCTGAAATTCTCCAGTCATTAAATCTTTTACAAAATTTATTGATTACATAAAAAAAAAGAAGATGTGGTATGATTGCCATGTTAAGACAACTCTCCACAAGAGACCAAAATGACACAGATATAAACAACTATAGGTCACCGTACGGCCTTCAACAAAGAGCAAAGCCCATACCGCATAATCAGCTTCAAAAGGCCCGAAATGACAATGTAAAACAATGCAAACAAGAAAACTAGCGGCCTTATTTATGTACAAAAAATGAACGAAAAACAAATATGTAACACATAAACAAACGACAACCACTGAATTACAGGCTCCTTACTTAAATAAATGTTCATAACATACTAAATGTATGTTCATATTGAAATTGATAGAAAACCAAAAATTGGGAACTTTGGAAATAAAGGTGGAGGGTAAAAAAACATTTTCCTGTCCCCAAAAACCTATGACTTATGATACTTTTGCTGAAATTCTTCAGTCATTCTGTATTTTACAAAATTCTTCCAACAACACTTTACATACTTTAAACTACGCTCTGAATGCCCGCGATTTCGCGGGTGTGTTCTATTTGTCTTGAAACTAGAAAGTGGAAAATTCTTTTATGCATCCCACATTTCTTCCAAAATGCTAAAATGATCATTGAAACCTGTATCTAACATTCATTTTAAGTGTTTTGTTGAAGTGATACCGTAGAAAGAGCCTCTTCACTCAATTGAGCTTTGTATATGTACACAGATTTTATGTATATGTTTCCTGTCCACGTCAAGTCAAGATCCGGTATTAGTAACATGTAATTTAGAGGTTTAGCGCTATAGAACCAGGTTTAAATTTTTAATCGACCATTTTCTACATTTGAAAATGCCCGTACCATGTCCGGAATATGACAGTTCTTGTCCATTCGTTTTTGATGCGTTTTGTTATTTGATTTTGCCATGTGATTATGGACTTTCCGAATTGATTTTCCTCTTGAGTTCAGTATTTTTGTGATTTTACCTTTTAAAAAAATGTAAGCAATGTTTTTGACGTCATTTTGCACAAATAAAAAATAAAAGGCATATATGAGCACGCTGATGTTCACACGTCAAATAATGCACTGCCAATTTAACAGTTTATGTCAGAACATAAATTTGACAGCTAGTGTCCCTTTAAGATCATCTGATTTACAGTATTATAGAGTAAAACGCGGGACACGTTTAAAAACAAACCTGAAATTTTACATAATTTCTTTAATATTTAGAACTTCTAAATTTCAAAGCCTCATAAAAACCTTTGTAAGACACATGATACTCTATGAGAAGTCCATATAACCACTTCAGTAGTTCCATATGAAATGCCAGTTTAGGAAACTTTGTGGTTGACGGCCAAAGTCTGTACTTCACCAGTGTTACAGCTTCTAGTTCAGATTTCAAAAACTGGATGCTGCGTTTATGCTGTCTTCCTATAAAGACAGACAAATAAATAAGTTTTACTATGCTAATGCATAAATTTCATATAACTAGTATAAATTCTATATCGTGCTGCTTTTCATTTTTTCTTTCAAATAAAGATGTCTATTAATATCAGAAACTACTGCCCTGTTCATTTTCCATGTTCAGTAAATCAGCGAAATCTATAATTTATACTATAATACGTAATGGTTATGTAAGCAATTCATTTTATTTTTACAAGAGACTCAGATGAAGTCCAAGAAATAAAAAAAAATCTACAATACTGTATACAATTCTATAAGCAATCATCATTCGAAAATGTTAAACAGTTACATCAAAAATTTAAATAGTTTCGTTTCCACATGTTTACGCAACTCGACTTTCTTAACTCGCAACTCGACTGTCTAAACTCGCAACTCGACTGTCTTAACTCGCAACTCGACTGTCTTAACTCGCAACTCGACTTTCTTAACTCGCAAATCGACTTTCGTAACTCGCAACTCGACTTTCTTAACTCGCAACTCGGCTTTCTTAACTCGCAATTCGATATTCGCAACTCGACTTTCTTAACTCGCAACTCGACTTTCGTAACTCGCAACTCGACTTTCTTAACTCGCAACTCGACTTTTGTAACTCGCAACTCGACTTTTGTAACTCGCAACTCGACTTTCGTAACTTGCAACTCGATACTCGCAACTCGACAACAAGTGAATATCATGAATTTAACACTATGTATGCTCTTTAGGGATACATTCCGTTGAATAAAAATCGAGTAATCCAATCTCCCATTCATTACAAAATTAAAGGTATTCATAGATAAACTTTGAAATGAAACGGTGTATTATCTGGATATTAAGTGTTTGATTGATCACTTCGAATAAAAACAATGTGATCTTTTGCAGGATTTAATGTCCCCAATTAAAAAGTGTCCACCGGACATTATTTTCTAGTAAATACGGTCTCGGGACAATATTAACTTATTTATATGTGTCCTGGACACATTTTTCTATGAAAAACTATCCTCAGGTATGAAAAAGTGTCCCTGAAAGTGGACATAATTAAATACTATACTTCAGTGATAAGATGTTCACCTGGACATTTTTTTACAGGACATTTTTGTTCTCCTGGACTTCTTTTTATATACATGATTAAATAACATTCATCCCAAATGGCCTCTATTATGAACATTATGACAAGAAACACAGGATCACAATCAAACTACACGCATCCAATTTCATCAGTGGTTAGTGGGGCATTTAATACACTCTATGATCACATGGATCAGCAAGGTATGAATCTAGAAGAATTGGAACAATTTCAATGCCATAGTTGCTGCTCTGCTTATGCAGAGCGCATCACCAAATTAGAACAGATAGTTCAAGATTTACAAAAGAAAAGGGTAAGTGGAAATACATGGTATATTATTACTACATGTAATGTTAAGTTTTTATTTAGCTTGTGGTTGTATGTTTAAATAATATAATGATGCGATATTTGAAATAAATAAATAAATATTAAGTATTTAATAGCTAACTAAGGTTAGGAGGACAACTTAGGCAAAAAAAAAAATATATACATGTATGTTTCCTATCACATATTTGGAAAAACAGGTAGGAAGTAGGGTTTATTTTTATTTTACCTTTTTTTACATTAAATTATGGGAGGAACATTCTAACTTTACCAGTGTTTATCGAAAAATGAAAAAAACAACATTATAGTAGTCATTAAGCTTAAAGCTTCAAAAATAGGGTGGGTTTCGTGATGGGAAACGCACATTTTTTGTATTTGGCCTTAACATATGAATACAAGGTGTCATAAGCCTACAGTTCTTATACAACCATTATATTAAATAAAGATTCTATAGATAGGAATAAAGGCACTTTTCTTTTACATTGTGTTAACATAATTTATTGTCTATATCAGTCATGGGTGCTACTTAAACAAGTGATTTCATTATCACCTATTTTAGTGATTTTTTAAATCAGTTATCACCTACTTAAGTGATTTTGGTGTTTCCTTTGATCTTCAAATGCTAATTTCATTGATTTTCCATATTTTCATAAACTTTTCTATAATTTTCCTACATAAATCAATTATCCCTTTATTTTCGGATATCAATGGCTATAATTTTTGGATGTTAGCACTTTTCTTATCCAGTAAATAAGTACATTCTCATGAAAAACAGTACCAAACAGTTCAACATTGGACCTAGACCAGTTCAGAGGAATACATGTTTGACCCAAAGCCAAGTCCTCCAGGAGATGGTGCAAACTTTTTTTCAAATGGGAAAAACTCCACAGGATGGAGTATTTCCTGGGTAACTATAGGGGCGAAGAGGCAGCCTTCACACAGTTGATAGAATATGGTAGAGATAAACCTTACTTATATTAACGCACAGAAGAAAAGGTATGGGTAAACCAAATTATGGATCACTACATGTTGCTTTGTATTGTCATGTGTGATGAAAAGGTTTTGTCGCATATTAAGCAGAATCTCATACATCAACATTTTTACAAAAATAAAAGGGTATTTAGTAAATGTACATTGGACAAAATCACACAAAATTCAAGTACGTCGTCAGGTTATAAAACAAAGTGTACAGATGTTCTTAACATGATTAGGTCAGAGCAGATAAAAGCCAACAGTAAGATTGAAACCATGAATAAAAGGATAGACGCGCTTTATGAATGTGATGAAGACTGGTGAGATAAGTATTAGTTTTCCTTTGATTTATTAGTAATATATGGACTCGGACAGAGAGTTGTACTATTTGAAATTATACCCAATTTTTATGGAATAGGACAAAGTTGTATCATATGTTATTACACCCAACTTTCTTTTCATTTAGTAGGACAACGAGATGTATCCTTTATACAAAATGAAATCCTGGAATCTATGATGAGTTAATTTGTAATCATACACAATTTTTTTTTCATGGTTTCAATGTTAAATGTTTCTGGTCAAAGGTGTCGTTTACACGGTCAGTTTGATCTTGATCATAAAAGCAGCTCCCACAACACCATTTGGTTGAAGTGGATGTTTTGCCTTTGATAATTAAAAGAAATTGAAGCAAGGAATCACTTTACTCAAGTAAGAGAAAGAAAAAGGCAGTCACATCACTAATTAGATTCTTTGATGTTTAAACAGTGATTATTTGTAGAAACAAGAAGAGTGTAACGAACATTTAAGCAACAGGACTATATAATATAAAATATAAAAATGTAATTATATGTAAAACGATTTTAAATTTTATCGCGTTATCTTACTGTTCATTTTTATTTGTAAATAATTAATTTTCTTTAATCTAAAATTTTACTTTATTGAAGGACCTTTTGTCTTATTTTAAAAATATTCTTTAAATTGTAAAAAGAAAATCGAATTAGCTCTAGCTGCGATATAGCCTTGTTGTGCAACTGCGGCGTAAAGCAACCAACAGTCAATCAATCAATCAGGTTGCTTTTATGACGATAGTTTTTATATTAACTTTGATTGCTGATGTATTCTTAAAATGATTTTTTTCATGCTTTTCAAATCTCACTTTAATAATTTGACAGTGTTGTCTGTTGAAAGACACACAATTATACCTATAATTTCCCAAACATTACTTTAGTTGGCATTAAATTATGCTGCTCAATAAAGAAAATTTAAAAAAGTTAATAAATTGAAAAATGTAAATTTGAATCAAGCTGTGGTTTGTTTTTGTTTATATCTGATCCATCAGAAAATTATCTTGATGAAATGACCGATTTTATCTGATCCAACTGTAAGTACACTTCAGAAAATGATATTGAAAAAAGCAAACAACAGTTCACTTTCTGGCTCCCCAAAACACTTCTGAGTTAGTCAAAGCATCAGAAAAAGAAAAGTAATCTGAAAAAACAATGATCAATGCTAAATCATGTCTTGAAGCTACACATTGGGAGTGGTCAATGAGTTGTATATAATAACTTATATTTACTGACCAGGCAAGGTTTTATTCAATAATTTAAAGTGACTTATTTATTCAATCTAATTGAGCACATTTTGGCTTACTAACACATTAAGAGTCCATTAGCTAATTGTGAATGAATTTTAAAGTTCAATTGAGTTTGCATATAGTGTGCTCCAGAGGGAAATGTCTAGGGGGTTCCATGGTTTGTCAATTTAAGGGTCCCCATTTTTCATTGTACCCACACCACATCGTCACTAGGATAGACCCCCTAACACACTCCTTTTTTAAAACGTATGGGGTTGTATTTATTTGAATTCATAACTTAGAATATATTAATAAAAAGGGATCTCTTACACAAAGATTTGATAAGCGATATGCAACATATTTATAGCCATTACTGATCTAAAACTTGAATTAAATATGCTGAAATATACAGTTGGTTACATTTATATAATATGAATATATGTCACGGTGGCAAAATGGTTACAATGTTAAACAATATTTTACCAAGTATAATATATGTGTTTGAATGAAAAACAGTAATAATTTTAAGTTATTTAATTTCCAGATTTACAGTAATAAACATGTTGTAATTATGGTTCATTTAAAATTTGTACACAATCAGGAAACTCAGACTGAAGTTTACAGATTAAACTTTGTTTTTTCAAGATAAAAACTTCTTTAGCTAATTTCAAATGTTCTTGTTCTAGTTTTATTCTCTTGGTTTCTTCACGTAACCCTTCGTTGTCCAAAATTAAGTTTTCCTCTTTCAAAGTCCTCCTTCCCCTTTTAACGTTTCCTATTGACATGAAATATAAAACATATACAGGTTGTTATAAAGTTATACAAATGTACATTCTTTTTGTATTTGATGCTGAATCTGCTTTGTGAGCTGTGTCATAAAATTAGTAAATATCAAACCTTCTTATAAAAAATAGCTGAATCCATTTAAAGACATCAAGAAAATTAATTTGTATTTATTTAATTATGCCCTATATGCAAGTTACAATTGTGCAACGAGGTTGTTAAATTTTGAAAGAGTTAGTTCCCCTTTGAGATCAGTGTTGGTATAGTTTGCAAGTCTTTAATTAGCCTTTCATTAGGTCTTAGATATTATAACAAGAGAGTTGCGAAAATGCAAACAAAATTCTGAAGCATGCTGTGTTTGCAGTGACAGATCGACATTTTTCCGTATGTAAATCCTGTGTCAAGATCCTATCCAGACTATGAGCGACTTCCAGACCTTTACTATTGACCTTTTGAAAACACAGTAATACTGATTGATGACCAATTAAGACAATCTTTTAACTATCAGCCACGTGTTCAGTTGAAAACTATCTTTTCTATTGAAGAAGGTATATCAGTGAGGGATGGTAACCAAATTAAAGAATTATCATAGAGATGCATATGGCCCATAATAAATGTGATAGAATAAGTTAAGCATATGGCTGTCCTTAATCTAATGAAAGAAAAAAAGACATCTAGCTACTGAGGACCAAAAAACAACAAGACTACTAAAACTGGTCATGATGTTCAATGGAAGGAACAATTAAACTAGAGGCTCTTAAGAGCCTGTGTCGCTCACCTTGGTCTATGTTAATATTAAACAAAGGACGCAGATAGATTCATGACAAAATTGTGTTTTGGTGATGGTGATGTGTTTGTAAATCTTACTTTACTGAACATTCTTGCTGCTTACAATTATCTCTATCTATAATGAACTTGGCCCAGTAGTTTCAGAGGAGAAGATTTTTGTAAAAGATAACTAAGATTTACGAAAAATGGTTCAAAATTGACTATAAAGGGCAATAACTCCTAAAGGGGTCAACTGACCATTTCAGTCATGTTGACTTATTTGTAAATCTTACTTTGCTGAACATTATTGCTGTTTACATTTTATCTCTATCTATAATAATATTCAAGATAATAACCAAAAACAGCAAAATTTCCTTAAAATTACCAATTCAGGGGCAGCAACCCAACAACAGGTCGTCCGATTCATCTGAAAATAGCAGATAGATCTTGACCTGATAATCAATTTTACTTCATGTCAGATTTGCTCTAAATGCTTTGGTTTTTGAGTTATAAGCCAAAAACTGCATTTTACCCCTATGTTCTATTTTTAGCCATGGCGGCCATCTTGGTTGGTTGGCGGGGGTCACGCCACACATTTTTTGAACTAGATACCCCAATGATGATTGTGGCCAAGTTTGGTTTAATTTGGCCCAGCAGTTTCAGAGGAGATTTTTGTAAAAGTTAACGACGACGGACGACGACGACGGACGACGACGACGGACGCCGGACGCAAAGTGATGGGAAATACTCACTTGGCCCTTTGGGCCAGGTGAGCTAAAAAGAATGAGTTAAATAAGCTTCAACCATCCGTATTGGATAAATGCATTAACCATCACAAATTAGAAAAAGGAAAAAAAAACTGAAAAGGGACAAGATATCAGTCGTATCAGTTTATTTGCATATGACTGATATCCAACTTTATTATAAAATATGTGGATGTAGTTCATGAGGGAGACGTTAGAGATAGTGATAATGATATTATTTGGCAAAGAATGACTCAACTGACAGCTGTTAATCATCATATTCAAAAAGTGAATTTGACTTGGATAAAGCAGAAATGTATACACCGATATCTCCACGTGGTAGACAAATAAAGAAAGCAAATATATTAAAGTCAAGACCAAGACAATTTTGAAACTAGACGTTTAATTACAAAAATTAGAATAAGTGACCATAATTTGCTCATTGGGAAGGGCAGATATCTAAAAATACCTCAAGACAATAGAACATGTTCAACTTGTAAAAACTTAGAAGATGAAAATCACTTTCTCCTCTACTGTCAAATTAACAATTTTTTACGTATAAAACTTTTTAATGACATGACAATAGATAATCCTGTTTCCAAGTCTATCTGATACTGAAAAAACTAGTAGTCCTTCTAAATCCTTCTAATATAAACCAAGTGAAAAAAAACAGGTTCCTTTATAAAACAGACTTTAGAGCTGAGGTCAGGGGACTCTTGGTTAGTTTTACTTGTATATATAGATATGTGTGTGTTCAACTCAGTTATTTTATTGTTGTTGTTACTTTTGTTCATGTCACAATTATAATGTTACTTTTATGACCAATAAAGAGTATTATACATGTATATATAATCATATAAATAACCAATAAACTGTCCAAAATTTTGTAGCATTATAATTTTGCTAATGTAAATTTCTTCTAATTTCTTGTAAAATGCAACACAATTATCAATGAAAATCTGGCTGTTTGTATGTTACATCTAATAAAGTTATCTAGAAAAGATTACCAATTTAAGGTAAATAGTTATCAAAGGAACCATGATTATAATTTAGTACGCTAGACGCGCGTTTCGTCTACATAAGACTTATCAGTGACGCTTATATCGAAATATGTTTAAAGCCAAACAAGGACAAAGTTAAAATCCAAAATTCCAAAAAGTTGTGCCAAATACGTCTTAGGTAATCTATGTCTGGGATAAGAAAATCCTTAGTTTTTCGAAAAAATCAAAGTTTTATAAACAGGAAATTTATGAAAATGACCACAATCGTAATATTCATGTCAACACCGAAGTGTTAACTGCTCGGCTGGTGATACCCTCGGGGACGAAACGTCAACCAACAGTGGCATCGACCCAGTGGTAACATCAAACACAATTATCAAAAATTTACTGTAAAATGTTGTTTAACCGTCAATAAAGCAGCATGTTTTGATATTCTAGATCAATTATCTATATAATATGGTCCATTCATGTTTAATAATGTTTTACTTTACAGACTGAAGACATCTAATCTGATCCCTACAACTTAGATAACTACGTTAAATTCCAACTGAACTTCAACTTATACCAAGGTAAGTTTCGTTTAGTTTTGAGATTTAGGATAGAGTCAACTGTTAGCATTTCCCCGACACATTTCAATTACGAAATCTTGAAAATCTGGAAATACTAAGTTTATACCGAATGCAGATGCTATATCAGGTTTACGGGAGGACCTAATCAATCTGCAGGTACTTTGCTTGTCAACCATCTTAAGTGTTTCAAGGTATTTGAGGGAATAATTGTCCAAAATCCAGTCATGCGTTGTAATTTACATTATTTATTGTCTGTAAATAGTCGTGAACACATATACTCTTATATTGCAACCCTTGCGACTCTTAAATTATAAGATCAAAGAGATGGTTGCAAATGATCAATGGTAAAACTTAAACCAAATTTCATGGATGATTATAAAAAAGGTATTTATAATCTAATTTTATTTCATAATACACAATTTATACATCCTTTTTTTAAATGAGGACAAAATCAATGACTGCCATGTAGTAAATAGAAATGGTAAAGTGTTTTGTCCTGCTTTGTATGAAAAGTCCTATATTTTTTGCAAGAGACAAATTGAACACATAACTGAAGACCAATTTATTTCCAATGAAAATAAAGACTCTTACATTTTAAACAGAAAAGACATGTACGGGGACAAAGAAGGTTTTATCATATGTTGTATTAAATGCAATGTGAATAACAATTGAATGTGTTTGTTTAAATCAGCATCAACACTAAATCATATGAGGACAAAGAACCGGAGGATGGAGGACCAAAGGATGAAAGATCTACTGAAAACAATAAACATGATGACATGACATTATTTGTACTTATTGTGACACAAAGTATGCTAGTCGGAGGAACTTGAAAAGGCATATAAATGCCGTACAAAACAGTTATGTGAGATATGTTGGTTGTAACGAGCCAAACGGTGATCGTATATTTTTTCGAAGGGAGTATTTACTTATGGACCTCCAAAGTAGTCACAAGAATGGAAAAAGCTAGGGAACTGTCCGAAGAAGCTGACCTGGGTTATACCTCCAGGGAGAACATTGAAACCTGTGGGTCGCAGGAAAAGAAGTTAAAGAGAGCTGAAGAGGATAATGTGTATGGACCCAGCAGCCCTGAAGTCTCTGAGGTCCCCGAGTCTGTGGATGAAGTGATTCTGCAGGAGGATGCCTCTAAATTGGATATGGAGTCGGCACAGGAGGGTGTCGGTCACGGTGCTTCAGGAGGCAATACCCTTGAGCCGGATGACGTTTATAACTCTAATTCAGATACATGTACCAAAACCAGAAATCCCAATGAAATGGGAGATTCACACATCGACAGTGTGGAAATTGTGAATTTATCTCTAATAAGAATACGATCAAGCAAGGATGGAGTTTCGTCTGTAAGAAGGGAGCATAATTTCGCCACATCCACTCATTACGACCCAAGAAGTTTTGATTGGCGTGGCTTCATAGGCCATATGGAGGAAGAACTATGTGACCATGCCGAGGCGTTTGTCAGTTATAATAAGTCAGCCCACTGTTTTTAAAGGTTGTTCTATGCTTCATAATTGTAATTTAACTATTAATGACTTCCGGTTCTCAAATTTTGTATTGCATCATATATGTAATGATTCATTTTGACCTTGATGAACTTTGGAATTGTCCCAATTTTTTTTCTACATTGTTGTCCTCCAAATGCAGATCATTTATCATTTAACAGATTTGAGATATCTATTGTCGTTTTAGAGATAATGCAGTTTGAAGTTTTACGAGCGGAGGCATGTATTTCTGAATAAACAAGAGCTTACCACTTAAAATGTTTAAGAAATTGAAGAGGTTAACATAGTTATATGTTTGACCAAATACCTAAAACATTCCATGGAAAAAAACACAAAAAAATCCATTTGAAATTTTCAAGTTTTGCATTGACTTTGTAAGTTTCATAACTTCTATTTATATCGTTGATATTGCATCATTTTTGGCACTTTGTCAAATGGGGACAACTGATATATCAATTGAAGGTCTCAATAAACTCTGCTTAAAAATGAAAATTGTAAACCTCTTTTTCATCCCAGGGGGGAAGTGTGGGGTCATTTAGTGCAAAAATTCAAATTTCTCAGATGGTAAGGTTGTCGCATATCAAATGAAAGAACATAAAGCGTACATTTCAAATTTCAAATTGACGTCCCCCAAAAATTGGTTGGATGGGGTCATCGAGTGCAAAAAAAAAAAAAAAAACTTCTACGATAGGGTTGTATATCAAATGAAAGGTCATGATGTGTACATTTGAAATATCAAGTTCCCGACCTCCAAAAATTAGTTGGATGGGGTTATTAAGTGCAAAAATCAAACTTTCTAGAACATGGCGTTGTCGCATATCAAATGAAAGCTCATCTACCCTGTGTTACATACATCATACTTCCGATCTCAAAAATGTAGGCTGATGAGGTCATTAAGTGTAAAAAGTGAAAAGTTTCAGAAGGTATGCTTGTCGTATATCAAACGAAAGGTCGTACAAAGTACATTACGAAAACATCACTTTTACAGGAAAGACCTTTCAATTGTTTTACAAACAATTGAGATACTAGTTAATATCTTTGTTTTTATAATGTATGTTTCATACATTCCTCTGAATGTAAAACGAATGTTGGTTAAATGAAATTGACTTGCACTTATAGAGTCAGTGGAAGTTTGTAATTGTAATCTCCCGATCTCTCATCGCTCCAGTTTTCTGATATGTCTTGTAATCTAACCCGATCTCTCATCGCTCCAGTTTTCTGATATGTCTTGTAATCTAACCCGATCTCTCATCGCTCCAGTTTACTGATATGTCTTGTAATCTAACCCGATCTCTCATAGCTCCAGTTTACTGATATGTCTTGTAATCTCCCGATCTCTCATCGCTCCAGTTTACTGATATGTCTCGTGGGAGATCTAATGAAACCCGCGTTGAGGTCACATGTGAATAAACTGGAAGTTGTGAATTTATAATGATATGCAAATGAGTTGACGACCTATTCATAAGCCAATCAAAAAAGTTTATGAATTGTTTGGAATGACGATTTCGTCGTAAATAAAATGAGTTACATCCCTTTACCTTACGATAAACTTTCAAGATCGTGGAAGTCTCATTTTCATTGGTCGAAAACGACAAACCTAGGAGTTCACTCGAGATTAAGTTAGAATTTCATTCCAATACAATGACTAATTAACAGTGCAATATTTGCACAATGCTTATTTTAAGTACAATTGGCATGTTCGTCCACTCCGGTCCACTGAAGAGCAAGGCAACCAGAAGTATTGAAACCTCTCCCAAGGTATCCCTTGAACAGTGATGATCAAGGCTGCAGTAAATGTGACCAAAATGCAAACTATTGACCAGAACAACATCTACCAGCGGCATTTACGACTTTACCAGGTAAACATGCATTTTAATTACATTTGAAGTGCTAGATAACAGTTGTGCATTATTGTTTATATTTTTTTCATTGATACAATATGTCACAATTGCATTTTGTTATTTTTCTCTTATACGGGTGAGATATTAACCAACAAAAGAGAAAAGATATTTTAAATTGGACCACAACCTGGCATTACAAAATCCAAACCGAAGCACCAGCTTGATATCCGGCACACTGCGAAGAACCGCCATCTTTTCATGAAGAAAATAACAGGTGATCGGAGATCTTGAAAGGATATACCACTAAACTAAAGACTCAATGTACACGAGTAATCTTCCATAAAAATGTCATCTCAGACATTGATAAACAAAAAAAAAGTGCAGTCATTCCTTAAATGAATACAGTCACTTCTGAGTATATTAAGTTTTCATATGTGATATACATGTAATACCAATTCTTCTCTTCAGGCAAAAAGTGTTCAGCAATCACTGGAAAATTATTTTCGAGGAGAGAGTCGAGTTTGAGTGTGGAAAGTAGTACTCCTCCTGATTGTAATTGCTTACATATCAAAATGTTTATTATCTTGATCTGGGGGAAAAGAATAAGAAATTTCCTTTTTATTTTTATGAGTTATAACAGCCTTTCAATGAGTGATACATGTAAAAAAAACTTGTTGTAATTCATGCAGCTCCTTCTATTTGTTATACATTTATTTGATTGTCACTTAAATTGTATATATTTGCTAAAATCCTATTGTTTGTTGATTATGCTTTATTTTTGTATGTTTTAGATTTCATATATCATGTATTTTTATTAAATTATAATATAATTCCTGTTCAATTGTACATTATAACTGATGCTCTTAAGATTTTAAATTGAGACAGGTTAAATGGATGATTTTTTTTTCAAATCTATTTCAGATGCAAGAAGTGCACAACAGTCAACAAACAACTGCAGTTGCAGGCACTTCCTAAAAATTTGATTATTCACTTAAATCGGTAATTATTTCTTTATATTATAATGAACATTTAAATTTGAATTCAACATCTGCAGGTGTGTCACAAGGAGACAAAGTGCATTAAATATCTGATTTTGATGTTAACATTTATTAAAAGAGTGAGGTTAATGGTCAGTTGCTTCAATAACTGAAATTAAATTAGTACTTAGAAAAGATTTCAAATCTCACATTATATTTTGTCCTTCCATCATTATCAGCTGGTATGCTGGTCATGTTTTTGGATCAAATAATGTACAATGGCGTAACTTAAAGTATCATTCACATACTTTACATGTATTTCTTATTATTTACAGATTTAATGGTAATAGGAAAGACATGTCCAAAATTGAGGTTCCCTTCAATATCAACATCAATCCCTATTTGGATAATAATAAGGTATATTAATGCATAATGATTACATTAGATAAGTGAAACTTGCATCTGTTCCCCTTTTCTGTTATGGCTTACTACTAATACATACACCTTTGTCATTGTATATTAACTGAATCCTTCTGAAAAGTATACCTCTGTAGTATACTTTGATATAAATTTTAATTTAAAATTGATATTGAATATAGAACAATAGACCACTTTTAAATTAGTTAGTTACACACTATTGGCCAACGTGGTTAAGAGACCTGTTATTAACTACTCCATTAAAGAAAAACTTGTTTTTTTCCTTTATGGAAAACATTTTCCCTTGCTTCTCTGATGTGCAGCATCCCCAGCCAATCCATGTTGTTTGGGTACCAAGCAAACCAAGCAGGTAAATAATGTTCAAATGTGCAGGAAGTATCATCATACTGTACCAACATATCTCCAGAACAGACCAAAACTGTTTGTACAGCATTGTATGGAACGGCCTTCACCAAACTGCACAAATGCACTTGGAGAAAACATCATAGAATAAGCTAATGGCGTTTACATGGTCAGAAGTGTTGACTCTTAAAAGACTTACACAATTTGCCTAGATGAAAATTGACCTTCCATAATTTATGTTTGCTGTTTTAGGTAGCATTGCAGGATGGGAATGGGATTCTTTACCAATGGCATACAGATATTGTTCTCGGTTTATTCTAGACCCGATTGTCAATGTGGTATCAGCAAACCTTAGCCCTGTGAACATTCATCCTGGCCTAACTAACGAAGATGGTGAAACGGGTGAAATAGATCATTTTCATCAGCAAGAAATAGATGCAGAGCCTGTTAGGAGCCAACCTGTAAATGCTAACACCTATACTTTTGGAACGTACATTACCAGATGCACTCATTTAAATTAAGACGTACATAACAGACTCTGAGACATCATATGAAGAAATCGTAGTGGACATACAGGCTTTGTACAGCAATACTTAAATGCTACCACTGGAGGAAGGACTTCCTGTTAGAGGGGACTCGAGTCCAACATCTTTGAACCCCAAAAATGCAAAGAGGTTGACTGTAGTGAGAATTCTTAAAAGAGCTGAAGACTCTTGTGACAATATAGCGATGATTCAATGATTCATTTCAGATTGACGTCGTTTGCGACTTAATTTAATTTTTGAATTAGGACAATTGTGTGTTGCCTGCATATGTATTAGATCGCAAACTTCTTGAATCCAAGGATTCATTAATTTCTACTTCTTTCATTTCAACCCGATAACAAAGAGCTCATGATTATAAAATATTGTTGGTGTGATCTTTACAGGTAGCAATTCCGTGACTATTTAGTATTTAGTATACAACAATTTGAATAATTTAATTTTGTCTCCAAAACTGAAACCCGGCCAAAAAACTCAAAAAAGAACTTTTAATTTGATAAGAAATGCATTGATTGATTGATTGTTGGTTGCTTAACGTCCAGTGGCAAATATTTCATGCATATTCAGGACGAGAACAAGTTCACAATGAATACAATAGGTAGGTTGTTATAATAGAGGCCATCTAGGATGATGGTCGGGGAAATTTGGACTACCACTGGAAAATGAGGGTATATTGGATACACGAGGCATCGGATTTAACGTCCCCCTTTTGACCGGACGTGACTGCGAACTTAATACATCCCGCACAGCCAAACGGACGCCCCACTTCAACAAGCGTTTAACTGCCGGTCGGGAGAAGACCAAGTGACCATATTTCTATACCCCAGTCACCCTTGGGGTTAAGAAATGCAGAACGACAGGCAAAAACTAGGGCCATCAACAGACTAAAAAAGCAGTAGCGAAACTGAAAATTTCAACAGTAGAACCAGTGGAGGTCTTGGTTTTAATTCAAGAAAAGAAAACACAAAAATTCAAGTATATTGGATATGGCAGTATGTTAAATAAATTTGTAAGATGATCAGCACTGACGGATGGCCGCAGACACAACAACCGACCACGTGCATGATGCCTTATTAGGAAGTGCGGCATCCCAAGATGCATCGGTAGAAACAAACAATAGAACCTTAATAAACATTGTTTCAAGTCTGTCAACTACAGTGCAGTCCTTGCAACAAAATGTTACAACACTAACTGGCCAAGTTAATACCCTTATTACTCAGAGAACAATGGACGCGCGTGAACAGACAACAACAACAACGATAACCGGAAACACGCGGTTCAACCGGAAATCAAAGAAGTGAAGTCAATGCCAATGGTCTTAACTTCAATTTGGAGACAGCATACTCCTCTCTGAAGAGTAATGCATTGCCAACAGCTGCAGGAGGCAGCGAGGAACAGCTCTTAGGAACAATCGTTATGTTCAAACACCAAGAGGCTATTCAGCTGAATCTTAGCCGTTCGTGGAAACAGTAACACCCCCAATTAAGGAGAAACATCATATCAGGTATGGACATAAACCTATCCTCACTTCTAATCCCGTATTACGTGGGAATGGGTACTACAGACGGGAAAGATAAGAGTGAAACTTATAGTTATCATACAAAACCTGACCCACGGTTAAACAGATCTTTGACTATTGGGGAGTTTATACAAGCGTTTGGGATTTACAAGAACATAATGTGTTCAGCGTTCCCCTACCGTAGGAGTGAGCTCGACACATATGAGAGAGACATTGTAGACATGGCATCGCGATACCCTGGCAATGGGTTCTATGAGTACCATAGGAGATTTTTACCTCGATTCAGCTGCACATTTGCGATACAATAATATGGCAGTTGATTGGTCCATACGGAACAATACCTTATTTTGTAATATATTCACAAATATAAGGCCTAACACCTGTAATAATTGTGGCAGTACCTTTCACACTTCAGAATGTTGTTCTGCAACTCAAAGGTCATCAGGAAATAAAATAAATGATTCACAGGTGATCATGATGATAGTTTCATTTAATTCTTCTTTTTCAGCATATCTGGCCCTATTTCATGTACCAGTAATCAAATTGAACTGAATAAGAGGCAAGATAATTGCATTTTAGGCAACAATTATGCTGCATCAGTAGCAATCCTAGTTATAGATAGACATATAATAATTTTATATTTTCTACCGAACATGCTAAAGACTTGATATGTGGATCAACAATGTAAAATTTCTTCTTTATTGGTTGGAAAATGAATACTGCTTTAAGATATCCAGAAAAGTAATTGTTGATCATGTGTCTGATGAAATTGTTCTTTTGTTTAACTAAACATACTAAAATTCATTATATTGGTGATCAGTGACGCCTTTTGTGAATTTAAATGGTGTTGAAACTGGAATAGGTAATCCAAAAATCACATGTTTAGTAATATCTACGACTGTTCAATTCGTATACCTACATATGTACTCAGGTCAAATTTAGGAGTTTTTATTCAGATATTTGGACTGCTTGTTATTTTTTTTTATCTATTATCCATTTTTAGGCAGTAAATAAGAATTTCAACATGTTCAATAGCCATGATAGCTCATCAAAGATCATTTACTAAAACTGAAGCAGTTTCTATATTTCCTTTCCCAAGGAATACTGAAGCAAATATAATGTAAATGTCTGAGTCAGCCCTTTCCTTATATTTTTTACGCAATCCAAGCAATTCTGACTTTAATTATCAATTTTCAATTTCTAATAGGTGAAATTGAATAAATCAAGAACTCAGTTGTTTAATTTCATGTTAGATTCTTGATTTATTCAATTTCACCTAAGTACATCCTTAATCATGTTCACGCTAATTTCAATACTTCACCATTCACCAACCAAGTTTGAATTCACGTGGTTTTGTTTACTTCCAACATATTCAATATTCTCAAAACTGGTAGTGTGAGTCTTTAGTATTTTTGTCCAGGTTGTAGAAAACGTCTTTTTGAAATAAATTAATATAGTTGTGAATTTTTTTCTTGAGTGCAATGTTACAAAAGTTGCAATATCATTGTTATATTGTCAGAACAGTAAGGTACTTGTTTTTTGAAATGCTTGTTGATTTGTTAACTAATACTGTTGTTTGTTAGAAGTACAGTCCAAATAAATGTTATGCTGTTAAATAAAAGATGTGACCTTTATGTTTTCCTTGTAATGGTGCTTATGAACAATCAATACTCAAATAAATGTCTCAGGAGAGTTTTTTTTATATCACTTATATTTTGATACTTTTTTGTAATATACAAACCATACATTTTGTAATATACAAACCATATATAAACTATCAGAATTTTAAAATGTTGAAGTGTTGTTTCCATTGAAAGGAATAGATGTGTTTTGCTTCACACAATTTAATGAACTGACTTTGAGGTAAATCATTGTTGAGACAGCAGAACGTCATATTTAAAAAAAAAATAACTTTAAAGTATGGCAATGATGGTTAAAACCTAGTGATGACAATTTTTAATAATGTCCAGATAAAGTTATTATGGTACAAGTGTGGTAGGACACTTTGAACAATTGAGATTTATATACAGCATGAAGATTAAAAGTTAGGACAAATGTCTCTGTTTTTCATATATCGGTTATTTTGCTATTTTTTTGTTTCAGTCTAAAACATGTCAGACATAAATTAACCTGATTAAACCCTACGTGTACTTCCCAATTTATCATCCTCATCTTTGTTTTTCGTGAAATAATTGACAAGATACGCTATTAGTAAAGCATAAATTTACTTGTCGGTATTTTTACTTCGTAGTTACTGTTCCGACATTCAAGGTACAACATGTATATATAAATTGAAGAAGAATGTGAGCAATTACTAAGTTTTATCATAATATTTAAGTAAATGAGATGGACACTTCTTAATACTATTATAAAGACTTACACGCTAAATCTTTATTTATTTCTCCTTTGAACACCTTATTCCATACGCTTGCGTGCTTAAAGAATAATTGAAGACTTGAAAATTAGATTAAAACAAAAATTAAAGTCTTCGGTTTGATCTAAACAGAAGTTAAACATCTTCTAAATATGAGGCTAGCAGCCACATTTTAATGGTGTTATTTTATTACAACATCCCATGTGCATTTTGCTTTTACTTAAAGTCTTAAGTTGGCCATCGCACTACAGCGCAACCACCATCGCACTTCAGCGTAAATATCAACAAGTTAACGTCACAATGTTACCATCGCACTTTACAGCGTGTCTACCATCGCACTTCAGCGTGACCATCGCGTTTCGGAGTACCATCGCGGTTCCGAGACCTACATATATACCACAGAAAATAAAATTATAGATCAAAAAGAGAGGATGTATGTACTAGTTGTATCAGCTTTTCTGGTATATTTTAGACAAGTCACAATGTTATTACATGAACTACACAGAGGTGACTTCCAAAGACTGCTGAGGATCATATAACCCAGTTCCGAAATAAGCAGTTATTGCTTTAGGGGATTTTTTAATATAAAAGTGCTAGATGACGTATGCTTGATAGCTGAGATGACCTGTATCCACCAACGTTCAAATACAGTTGGTGAAAGCAATTATTAGTAACCTTCAACAATGAAAAAAAACTATCTTGTAAAGTCGGCTTTGAAAGCCCCAATGTGAAAAAAACCAATATATGTCTGTTTGTTTTTATGTTAGATTTGAAAAATTTATTAATCATTATTTACCTGTATGATTATAATATATTTTTGTGGGCAGTCAACAAAATGAAACTTTTTGTTGCACCCTTCTTTCCCTTTTCAGTATTGACATTCAATTTTATTTATTTCCTTATTTGTAGAAAAAACGTAGTTAATTGCCAGTTTTTAAAGTACACCAAAACAACACAGAGAATGAGAAGGAAGGTAGTTTTTATTATTTCGATGTGGAAAACATTGTCAACAGAATTATATCCTCTGAGTCATCACTTTCAACGATGACATTTGTGCCGATTACTCCATTAAATGGAGAATGTCTGAAGTTTGTCATTCCCAATTTTATAAACAGTCGCCACTATTCAGTGTAATACAATCACTTACAACAGGTTCTATAATCTACAGGATAAACGACTTTATTAAATTTTCAGCAGAAAGAAAAACACGCATTGGAAAGATTCATAGTTTTTTGTTTTAATACTGGAAAGAATACTGTTTTTGATGTTAAACTATATCTGAGGGGATTAGAAGTTATGAATCATTATTCCTATACCTCCATAACATCGAAAAAAGGTCAGATTGTCCTGACAGATGTAATATATACTGTTGAAAAAGAACTTTTGATTAAAAAGATAACCTGTCCGTCAGAAATCAGTGGGATGTACTTTTTATCAAAACATGAAGAACAAAACTTTATAGACTCCAGCTTCAATTTCATCAGTGATGAAATCACTTGGTTCGAAGTTCATTCCTTTGAAAAAGATGTACCAAAACCTGATATTCCAAAAGGTAAAGTTATGTTATTGCAGAGGGAATTATGTGTTAATTACCCTTGTCCATCAGTACATATGTTTCAAAATTTGCTTCCGTTGTAGAATTTTAATTTGCCTAAACTAAATGACTCTTGCACACAGCGCATATAACCACAAAACAAGGATCAAGTTAACATTTGGATATGGTCACTTTTAACTTTGAATGACTACATAAAATTGCCCCTTTATAACGTTATATGCAAGTGGGGTGTCATATTCTTATTTTGTTTGTTTATAAATGTGCGAGTCAAATCTTCAATTTGCTTTAATGAAGTCATTACAGATAGACTTTGGAATGTTGTTTCTAATACCATTAGTGATAGTTCGTTGGTTATCAGGAACACAAATGTCATTGCGAAAATGTGACCCAAGAAAGGTTTCACAAAATTTATTATTAAGCATTGTTAAACTCCATTTGAAAATCTAATAGCATTTTTAATGCTGAAATTTAAATAATTAATCTTGAATAGTTTATAATTATCCAATCAGTGTTCATTAATCGCAATTCTAAATAGTTTAAATGCAATAGTTTATAGTTGACAGTAGTATACCATGAAGAAATTGGAAGTGATTGATAAAAGTTTATCATAAACGGTATCAAAAGCCCTCTCCCTTTTTCCAAAGTCAGATACTTGTTTCCTATCTGTTAAATTCAATTATTTTCGTGTTTCTGGCCTCATGCAATTATTCTTCTCTTTTGCTACAATGCATCTTTTGGTAAAAGTCAAATTAAATTAAAAATTTGCACCGTTTCAAATATGAAATAAATTTAACTGCTTATATGTAGACCATTATTATTCTAATAAAATATGCTTCTAGGACAATCCATCAGTGCTTTTTCTTTTGAGAGCCTAATTAACATGCCAATGGTAGGATATGAATCTTGTGTAAATGACTAATACCGACTAAGGCTAATTTGAGTGGTGGTCGGAGGGGTTCTAATCCCGAAATCCAGGGCTTAAAACCATGAATTCATGAGATGCAGAATTTAAAGAAATTCATATCCCGAAATCCCGAAATCGAAAAATATATTCCAGGATCCCTGCCTCCTTCTAATCTCTACCCTACTTTCAACAATAAATGTTAATGCCCCATTTATGTGCATTATGTTTTTTAGTTTGTGCATCCGTGCGTTCGTTCGTCCTTCCGTCCGTCCGTCTGTCCCGCTTCGGTATGTTTATTTTGACATTGTCAAAACTCACCAATTGTATATATACAGAAGTCATTTAATTTGAACTCTACTGATAAGCTGTTTCATTAGAAAGAATCACCTTTTTTTTTATAAGTCAATGAGACAGCCTCACACAACAAGATATACCAAACATACTATGTCAACTAGCAGTTGTCTATGCAATGTCTAGCTATAAATGATCCAAAGTGAATAAATGTTGTTTGAATAAATACATAAATAATCTATCGACAAAGAAACAATAAAAATACCTGGCAAAGAAACTACAAAACTTCACATGATTGTGCTTGAGTCCAGTGACAAATATTTCAGTTCCAGTAATGAACCATGAACCGTAAACATAAATCAATGATTTAAGCCATTGATGAACCTAGGTGCTCCAGAGGGACAGGGAATTCATTCTACATGGGTACACATTTGTTGACCTACATGTATGAATGTATCAGTTTACAGGATGGGTCATAACCTAGACCAACTATTTCAGGCAGTTGTTTTAATAGATGTAATATGTGGTATGGGAACCTATGTTTTTTTCATCGGTTAAGCAACGGCAATTGTGTAGCATTGGATAACTAGTCATTGACTTGAAAAAGGTACATTTTAATCTACTTTAAAAATGTGAAGATGTTTTCAATTGCATAGTCAACATATTGTACTAAATAGGATGTCATGTTTGTTAAATATTTTATTCCATTAAAAGTCGTCATCTAGATTGTCTCATATGAAAGAAGTTCCTTGTTATCCGTAATCCACTTATGTAGCTCCGGCACTTGCAATCTACAGAAGATGTCTGAGAATGCTTGAAATTTGGTATACTCTCGACCAGGAATGAAGGCAAAAACACGTGCTGATTGTAGTTCAGATACCATAGCAATACTGTCATTTAGTTTGGATGGTTCTGGTCTTCTTATTCACTTCTTTTTGCATATTTGTAAAAAAATCTCTTCTTGAATTTGTAATGTCAAAGCTGCATTTCTTGCACTCTTGTAAGTAGCATTAGCGCCTGGAGCATATATTTTCTTTTTTACTGCCTGAATAATAATGACTTTGCTTTAGCCCTTACAATATGTTTCTTCTTATATTGTTTAATTTTCATTTATGTGGTTAAGGATATAAAAAATATTCACGTCATCCAGTAATTGAAGTAAAACAATCCCACTCCGCTTCAACTGTTATTTCTGTTTTAGACAAAGTTATATCTACTTTCGGAATTCCTAAAGTAATCTAAACATCATCAGTTTAACTCTCATCCATTCCGACAATATGCTGAAAAAACTGGATTTGAGCATCGCCGTGTACCACCATTATGGCCGCGTGTCAACGCCCAGGCCGAATCATTTAATAAACCCATGAGGAAGACAATTAAAACAGCTCGTGAGGAGAGAAATAGCTGGAAACAAGAACTATTTAAGTTTCTCCGACAATTTCAGTTATTATTCAACAGGAAACCATTAACAAAACTTCCACAAGTGTACAAACTTAACATTATCAACAAACAAATGGATGAAAACGCAAGACAAAATGATGAAAGCGAAATGGGCAAAATGACAAAAAAAAAAACAATTTGATGAGAGAAATCATGCAAGGCCGAGTAATATTGAAATAGATGTATTAGTCAAATCAGACAAACATTCCAAATATTGTAGTTCAACAGTTGGTGTTAACTGTCGTTTTCCATTGTCTGGATTTTCAATACAAACTATTAACGATTTCAATAAACATTTTCATAGAAAATATAAGTCATTAATAAACCATACAATGTGGTTTACTTTTTTTTGAAAGATACCATAGGCATCAGGAAACTAAATTGGTGAACAACTTGTCATGCATGATCCTGGAATACTACTGTGCATCATGCACTTGTACTATGTACAAACAGTATGGTTTATGTCTGCTAACTTAGACGTGACATAAAGTGTTTGATAATTTCTTTAAAAGTTGTGTTGTTCGATATAATAAAACACCTATTGACTGGATTTGAGGTAAATAGACAGTTTGTTGTTCCTCCGGCATCGCCTCTAGCAATAGTGTGTATCTCAGGAACACCAAAAACTGGCTATTACCCGAACATCCAATCAATGTGTATACTGTGTCTATCTATATTAATGAGCGTAAATGCAAACATCAATTTCTCCATATAGGGTGCCATTAAAAGTGCAGACTGTACATGTAAGAACAACTAATACATACATCCGAGATGGGCACGTATAAACGAATACCTTCATAGACCACTTACCAGATTGGTGCAATTTAAGACCAGAGTTTTGATAAAACCAAAATGAGCATTAAAAAGAAAAACTCTTCACTAATTTTTACTTTTTAACATACAGAGATCAATGGTAATAGTTACATTAACAACAAAGATGACCGTCACAGGTGGAAATAGTGAAATTACAGAGGAATACGGTTTTATTTGCCCTGTTTGATGTTATAAACGATTCCTAACTTCCTCTTGTCTTGATGGATATGGTTACATTGGCTACTATAACTTTTCTCCTTTGTATCACTTAGTGCAAATGTAATGCAATGGAATTAACAGTTGTCCGACATTTTAGATGTGTTTTAAAGTCTCCCTTAATAGGTTCTTGAAAATTTGTATGTCATCCTTCCTTATACTATCTATAAAAAAGTTGAACTCTGGTCTCCTAAAGCTTTAAAATGCTTCAGTTTCAACTTGCATTATACTATCTAATCCAGCCAAATTCTTTCTTTTAGAAGCAGAATATAGGTATAGATTCTAAATAATAATATTGCCCTTTATAAAGTCAATTTTTAACAATATTCATAAATTTTGTAAATTTTAATTCGTTTATGATACGCACATAGACCAAGGTAAGTGACACAGGCTCTTTAGAGCCTCTAGTTTTTTTTTCTTTTGTTGTTTTTCATATCTATTTTTTCTACATACTGACTAGATAGAGTCATCATTGGATGACGTCATATATCAAAAGCAAGTTAAATCACAAAAATACTGAATTCAGAGGAAAATTTAAAAAGGAAAGTCCCTAATCAAATGATAAAATATTACACGAATGGACAACTGTCATGTTCCCGATTTGATACAGGCATATTCAAATGTAGAGAATGGTGGATTGAAAACGGTTTTAGAGCGCTAAACCTCTCACATGCATGACAGTCGCATCAAACTACATGACTTCAAAGTAGCTTAGCCTGACGTCATATATTCTCGACGATTAGAAGTTTATAACCATTACATGTTGGCTATGTTCACTTGATAATGTAAAGGGTATTGAAATACAATACTTGGAAAATATTGTGACTTAAATACCCGTTTAACCCAGTGTGAAACATCATTGCAATTGGCCTGGCAGTTGTTAAATACGAATGTTATTACATTCAGCTATTTCATAATATAAGATTTTGTTTATAATTTATATCAACTACAAATATATGTTTTCTTTAAACGTCATGGAACAAGTTATTACTGTAATTGTATAATCAGTGAAAAACCTAATTAAATCTTGCAAAAAGAACCATCACATTGTAAACTATAACGTGATTCTTAAGTCAAGCTGAGAATACGAATATGTTGAATAATAAATACAAGTGATGATATTGATAAGAATTTGTTCTGGAAGGTATCATGATAAGAAAGTATCTTTTAAACCATTGTGGTGACGTCAGCATATTCATTTACCGTGGATTCTTTTTTCTAGATCAACACTTTCTAAATCCGTCGCTGAAATGGACTCACCAGATTATATTCTATTGTTTCCTTTGAGTGCCTAATATCATTAAGTTTGAATTGACTAATTTCCTGATTTCTGTTCACTAATGAAATTATTTTTAAAAACTTACCTTTAATTTTTGTAATTTCTATATTCCTTCACTGGGAATCGAACCCGTCCATAAATTTTGTAACTTGTTACTGACATTAACATATCGACGAAACCTCTGGGCTACCAATCGGTTACGATTTAAAAGTCTATTTTATATATATATAAATGAATATATGATATACATCGGTACAACGAACACAAATGGCTTGTACCTTTATATATACATAATAGGTAATCGTATAGTATGAGTTGGTAGCCACGAGGTTTCGTAGTTAAGATAAATGAGTTAAAGCTAAGGACTTGTCTGTTTAGGTTCGAATCCCTGAATTCTCTTTGTTGTTCAATAGTCTAGATTTCCAGTTTTTGTTCTTGTTTTGAATGTTATTGCGGATATTTTGTGACAAAAAGCGATTTTGGTCGTTATTATCGGATAATGGTTGGCTATTCCATATGTTTCAAACAAAACAAAAATGGATTGCATAATATTGGTCCATTTTTGTTTTATAAATTAATATTATATGATTTCATCTGTTTTACTACACAATTTGACAAATTTTAATTCGCAAATTCCTATGCTAGAAAATCATGATATTACTTGAATTAGGCTTATTGCTAGAAATTTCGGAAACATACTTATTATATGCACTATATGTTTTTTGTAGGGTTGTTGTCCCTTTGACACATTCTCCATTTCCATTAAGATCAATTCAAATAGAAATAAGTTCGAATATCTCTTATTTTGTAAAAACAGATGATATGAAGATTTTTAAGGGCAGACGTGTTGTGTAATAATATATTTGCATTTTTTTAACATTTAATTGTGATATCTAATTTATTGTAATGGATCGTTTGACACAATATCATGGTTAATTAAACTCACTTACAATACCTTCTAATTAAGAATAGGCGTCAATTTTCAAAAGACATTATCACAATAGTGTAAGTGATAGATACACAATTATCACTGCCCTGCGGGCTCATGGTTTCTTTTTCAAGAATCAACGCTTATCCATTGTATCTATATCACAGAATTAACATATAATTTTCAATGCATTTTACAGGCCTATAGTAGAACAGAACCTAAAGAATGGCAGCCTTCAAGTTCAACAGATAGTCAATGTGCCATTCCGACCAGTAGTAGGGATACACCAAAGAAAGAAAACTGGACAGCAACCAGTTTTAAAAAAGAAAAATGACAGTGATGTAAGTATCGTCACAATGACAAATTATTATAGGTCAATGTCACTTGCATTTACAATTAGGGTAAATATGTGTTCATCTACTGTTAGTAGAAACAGGTGACTGAAGTTTTATTATGTAAGAAAATCAAAGTTGAGAGACATGAACTAAATTGGGGGAAAATACCAACAATACAAACTACAAGATATATATGAGAAACTGTTACTTTTGTGGTCAATAATATACACTCAATTAATACATACCCTTAATACAATGTAACTATAAAGAAGAGGGACATCAGGAAATGTTATCAATGCAGCAAGAGATATAGGTATAGAAAGCTATATAAATTTTTTATTATGATTTGCATTTACACCTCATACACTTATTCTTGTATGTATTGCTTTTTAGGACAATCACATGCAGCTGGAAGAGACGACATAGAACTGTGTAATGGATTTACTAAGGTAAACATAAAAGTTTATTAAGACCACATTCAAAATTATGTATGTCTTCCCCCCCCCCCCCCTTATACAACCATACCTCTGGAATAAGTTGGTATGTAGTACATTTCTTTTTATCATATAAAAAACATCTGATTCTGTAAAACAAGAATCATCAGATAAATAAAGATTTTTATCCTAAAAAAGAGGCAGCATTTTGTTTGCCCCGATCATGTATGTGAAAAGGGCATATAGTTTTACCCTACATCTTGTTCTAGGTTAAGTTATGCGTTTATGTCTATTTCTCGGATACGAGACAGGGTGTAGCATTGATACTACGTCAGTGGATTGGTCTTGGGAAGTACTTACTACAGGGTTCACTAATCATTTTGTCACTTTGACCGACATTTTACACATGAATGATTCTGGTTAAATTTTGTGTTTAGGTCTATTTCCCAAAAACCAGGTCAGGGGATAAATCTTGGGAAGTATATTATATTTTACACTAAAATGACTTGTTATATTTTCCTTTTAAATCAATATGATGAACGATCTTGGCAAACCGTGTCTCATAGACACACTCTCTAGTTTTTTGTGTGTTTTGATCATTGACACTTAGTCATTAAGGAATTGTATGTTCAATATACAGCCTTTTAAGATTTGTGATTTTTGCAGTCCACCATTCTCTCGTGTGACTGAATTCAGACTCAATTATTTCTTTTGTTCAGGATTCAGAAATCAAATAAATGCAGGATTACCCATATTATTTCTCAAAAGTTTGGGATAACACCCTCCTTTGGCTTCCACATTTCCTATGTGCTGCTGTTGTATCATCTATAGCTTTTGTTTTTGGTGATATTTAATTTAATTTTTTTTAGGAACAGCTGTTCTTGAAAATTAGTCGATCTAGTCTATTCAGGGCAATGTTTACGAAGGAGGATAGTGTTGGACGGTCTTTGAAAGGGCAGGGCAGCCTTCCAACAAAGGGCTTTCAAGGCCTGGTATTGAGGACCAGGAAAAACTATGTGCTCTTAAAAGTAAGTTTTACTTTATTAAACATGTACAGAAACTGTAATACACCAATGCATAATGAAAGAAGTGTTATATTTTCATATATTTTAATGTTTTATTATTATAATTAAACAATGTTTCAGTTGACTAAGGTATGAAACAGAAAAAAATATGCCATTTTGATAAAATTTAGTATAAAAACAATCTAATGTTTAGAGACTGCTCGGTTTGTAGTCAATTTATAGCCAACAATTAGCTTACCTGTGATAAATGTAAATATATGGATATTACCGTACTTCCTTTATAAAACAATTATAAAAGACACAAACTATGAATGGTGATATTTAATCACATAAATATTTGAGGTCATTTGATTTATTTCAATAAAGAGAATTTTTAAAACTGAAAACAAATATGAGCATTTCACATAACCAGGTGATAATTCTTTTACACAAACGTGATGATGTATTTGATAAAAATCTTTCCAATACTTTTATATACCCACTAGAACACACCCGTGATATCGCGGGTCCGTGACTGAATTAAAGTATATAACTATGCGTAAGCCTTATTTTAGTATTGGTAATGTCATCTGATAAAGTCATGCCGATTATAAGATACACAGTTTTCTCTGCTTTCAAATCTTTTTGTTTGAACCCGTCGACCTGGAACTTCAATTATTGGTAATATTAATTATATGGAAAACAAAAGGTCCTGAAATGGAATATTTTTTAACCAACAGCATTGTCCTATATTAGTTATAAATGAAGTTGAATTCTTTGATTCGCTGTTTTACGTCATACCCGCTAACAAATTGAAAACTGTACTTATACGCCTTATTTTTAGTCCAGATTTTTAGTATTCGTATTATTATCTTAGAAAGTCTTACTGATAAAAACACTACAATAGGGAACAATTTGTTAATGATTGAACTTAGTAGTGTCCACCCTGTAAGTATGACCCGTGTATATAGCAAAATCCTAAATACACCGTTTGGTGGTGCGCCTTTCATATGCGTAACGTACAGGTAAGTAAATAGGTAACAGATGAATATACTATTGGTATCGGTATCGTATTCGACCCGGTACTTGTTAATTATTGGCAATATTATGTGTAAAACAAAAGGGTCTGAGTGGTGTAATTTTTAATCTACACCATTGTCCTATATTAGCTATATAAAAAGTTGAATTCTTTGATATGTCGTTTTTACCCCCTGACGGCTGACAAATTGGACCTCGTTATGTACGTATTATAGATATACTATAGCAGTGGTCAAGAGTTGTACCATATCGAGATTTGGTCAACTCTTTATTACAGAATAGTCAAGAAATATTCAATTATCAACGTATTGAATATATCTGCTAATGGGAATTTTTATGCTCCACCTACGATAGTAGAGGGGCATTATGTTTTCTGGTCTGTGCGTCCGTTCGTCCGTCCGTTCGTTCGTCCGTCTGTCCCGCTTCAGGTTTGTTCCCTATGATATGATCTTTCTAATTTTAATGCCAAATTAGAGATTTCACCCCAATTTCACGGTCCACTGAACATAGAAAATGATAGTGCGAGTGGGGCATTCGTGTACTGAGGACACATTCTTGTTTTTTGTATTTTGCAGCAAACTCCGAGTTTGTAAGACATACTCGGGCTAGCAGGTCAGTTTTGTTGGGCTAGTAGTTCTTCCAACAGGGCTAGTAAAATCCTGCTACCAATTAGCCCTGGGCTAGTGAGCTATAAGAAAATTTCTTAACCCCTGGACTTAACAAAAAGTGTTGGTATGTACTGCTCCTAAGTTGAAAAAAAAAGTTGTTATTGTAGAGGCCTTTGATTGGTGTACATAATTAAAAGGCGTGAATGAAAATGAAACGTGGACGAGGAAAATACAAAAACAAGATGCTTTGTATACGACCGCAAATTTTTTTTTGCGTCGTATAATGCTATCATGTCGTCGTAGTCTGCGTCAAACGAAGACATATTCAGTTTCCGGACAACAACTTAAAATTTAGTGAATGGATCTTTATAAATTTTTACCAGAAGTTTCAATACCAGTAAAGGCAGGTTGGGATAGATTTTGGGGTTATGGTCCCAATAGTTTTGGAATTAGGGGCCAAAAAAGGGACCCACAATGAGCATTTTTGTAGTTTTCAAACAATAATTTGTCTTTTAGTGTATGAATCTCTCTGAAATTATACCACAAGTTTCCGTACCATGAAGGAATAGTTAGTATTGATTTTGGGGTTATGGTCCCAATAGCTTAGGAACTAGGAACCAAAAAGGAAGCTGAAATAACATTTAAATTAATGCAAAAAATCCCTTCCTTATATGAATCGATTTAATGAATATTTTCCTTTAACACTAAATTAATTTTTATATCCCATACAGCGTTTCTCTTCACGGTAATCTAATCATAATTCACTAAACGATGGCGAAAATTTGAATTACCAACTTTTCAATACCATTTGTAAGATATTTAACCACATCCATTTAGTGTCCGTTACTTGAAAGTCAAAAAATTGATAATCTAAATCCAGACAGTATTAAGCTTGAAAAATGTCCAAATTTGCCCAAACTGTTCAGGGTTATACCCCTGTGGTCGTAGCAGGCTGCGCTCAGAAAAGCATTTAATTATTTATGGAAACTCATGAATTTATTTATATTGTTAATTTTTGTATTTTAATATTTTTATTTCAGGAGGGCACCAACGACAGTATCTCAATAGGATAGAGAGAACTATGCAGATGGTACATAAGTTTGTTTCTGCGTCTAAACATTCAGGCCCGTACATCACCTTCAAATGTTGTTGGTATAGCCGATAGGCTATCGACAACATTTGCATCCAATAGAGGATTGGGTACTTATAAAGAAGTCAAGAGGTAGGCCTACCGCCGTGTTGGCGATAAAGATAACTTGTTTAGCCGCTCCCATCACCAGAGTGAACAACCTTAATGTATCTCAACCGAAGAGACTTGGATTAGGTAAGATTTGAAAAGACTGTTACCTATTTACTCGTCCAGCCTAGACGATGATTGATTGATTGTTGGTTGCTTAACGTCCAGTGGCAAATATTTCATGCATATTCAGGACGAGAACAAGTTCACAATAAATACAATACGTGGGTTGATACAATAGAGGCCATCTGGGACGATGGTCGGGGAAATTTGGATTGCCACTGGAAAATGAGGGTATTGGATAGGGACAGAAATTTAGCCTTGTAACAGGCCACCTACGGACCCCTCAAAGAGTTGTTGCAAGGGTTCTTAACGTGAAGGGAGCGTGGCACTCTCTTTACACGAGGTGTCGGATTTACCGTCCCCTTCTGACCGGACGTGACTGCGAAATTGATACATCCCGCACAATCAAACGGACGCCCCACTTCAGCAAGCGTTTTACTGCCGGTCGGGAGAAGACCAAGTGACCATATTTCTATACCCCAGTCACCCTTGGGGTTAGGAGGAGGTTAAATGTGTCACAATAAATCAATAAAGTGTTTGGAAAGACACACATTAACCGTTATGACCGCTTTTACCAGTTTTTGCTAATTGCATCTTTAGGCTTCATTTTGCGTAATAAGTGCAATGTAACTGTGGCAAAGGAACAATATGTTAAAAAGTATAAGGACAACCATCTTTACGATTGTGGTTTAGTGGTCAATCCTGGATTTAGTTTTCTTGGTGCTACACCTGATGGAAAATTGTGCTCAAATGGTACCACAGAAATTATAGAAATAAAATGCCCGTATGCTGTAAGAGACCTCTACATTGAAGAGGCAGTTGTCACAGCTAAATGGAGCCAACGCAGATATTGTGGCACCATCGTTACAGAGAAATATTATTGAGAGGTCAGGACATTAATTTAGGTGCTCTCTTCATTCCTAATTTTGAAACTCCTCTAACCCATCAATAATAGCCGATGGGTTGCACGTAAACATGGCCAACAAACACGATCCTAGATTAAATAGGCACCTTTTCATCCAAGCTTTATGAAATTCAAAAGTATAATATGTAATGCATATCCAGACCGTAGGAAGGAACTAGATGCTTACGAAGATAACATAATCAACATCCATAATTTATATGGCCTTACATTTTATGATTACCATAAAATATTTTCCCCTTAAGCAGCAGCTCTCTTGAGAGAGAAACAGGTTAAAGTTGATTGGAGTCTCCGCGACCGTGATATCCTGTCATTGATTACAACAGGATCCCCAGTAAATGTGTGTGCCTTGCCAATATGACATGGTGGCAACGGTTTAAAAAAAAATTGAATTACTAGTTTACCGGACAATTATTTGCTAGAAACGTTGACCAAATGGACCCAACGATTTGCTAGCTTCAGATCAGTTTCGGGTTTGAAGGAAAGAGCAGGAAACAGGTTAACTCTTTAATCTACACAAAAGGGTTCGGAAGCAGATGATATTTTTGCATCATTTGATATTTCTGAGAAAAAGGGAATTGAATCCATCAAGAAGTAAAAATGATAATTTAGAATCTTAGAAAACTGAAGTAAAATCATCACTCGGTGACAAACGTTTACGGAATCTCTCAGAACAAGAAAGCCAACTCATGAACAATTTAAAGATCCGTGATGATATTGTCATTAAGCAAGCCGACACAAAAAGTGCAGTTGTTCTGATGATTACAACGATATCATATTGAGGATATATTGGATGATTATTTAATGAATCCTTTAGGAGAATCACCGTATATCAATTGCAGTTTGGGAACATCCCTGCTAAATCAACACTTTCCAGATACAAGTGAATCGTTTCGTTTTGAATACAATCAAGTGCCGACTACAAATACACTATTAAAACAAAAGCCACCAAAAAAGGATTTGCAAACTACTAACAGTGAATGGTCATCCATGAGATCAGACCATGTGTATTGGATTAAAGGAGCATAATATATTCAGATGATAGATGGTTTCACTCGCAATGGTAGGTTAAAGTAGAATTTTCATTATTTTGAAATATCTCTACATTGTGTACATCATGCGGTTTTTTTTACGTTCAAGGTCACCTAGGGATTACAGAGACAGAGACTACAATTGTGTTTATTTGACCTTGCTTTGAAAACAAATTACCATGTTTTTCATGAAAGTTTGTAACTAACCAGTAGCATTAATAGTATGGTAGACATGTTAGAAACATGAAGTTGTGTAAATATTTTAAAAGTGATACATGTAAATATATAATATCAAATACTATATGTTGATAATTTCATCCTGTTGAAGGGCAACATTATCCCAAGATAATTAACTGGATGCCATGTTATATCAAATGTTGCTTGAAGTGGTGTTAAATGTCCCCCCCCCCTAAAAAAAATAAAAGTAACAAAACAAAACTGACCTATCATTAACTTTATTGACTCTTAACATTATACTTAACTACATATGTTTTTTTTTCTAATTTTACAGCTACATCATTCAGATCCAGGATAGTTAATCAACTCAGATCAACATATTCAACAATTTCAGAAGATGAAGATGTTTACAGTTGTGATTATGGGGACATCAGGGAGGTCAGTAATGACTCTGGATTCCTGGAACCTGAGCCTATAACAAGTGTATCACCTGCAAGTGACGTCATTAAAAAAAGTGTTACTCAAGTCTCTCCAAAGATTAGATGTTGGAAAATCAACAGAATATGTTAAACAATTCTTTCAGTAGAATTCTGAGATTTATAAGAAAACTTTGCTTAACTCATTAATACAAGAGGACAACTTATTAGACATCTACCACATATTTGATAGTAGTGATTACATTACGGCATGTCAGAGAAATGAGATGGTACTCACAAACTTTGATAAAGTATCAAGTTCAGACAAACTATGTCTTCTAGACACACTTTTTAAAACTGCATGTGCTGAAAATGGTATAAAACAACCACCAAATTATTTAATCGATTGTGAAATGAAGTATATTAATAAGTAAATACAAAATATTTGTGTCACTACGTTTGGAAACAATAACAGAACATATTTTGATGAGAAACTTTCTTTTCAGTATCAAAAGGGTTTTATCCTGTAACACATTTTCCCTCCTGTAATGTAGCACTTTTATTTATTATTGTCAAGCTTGTGATCTTAGAACAAAAAAGTATTCTATGTTTGCCACTACATGTCATATATTGTGTTGTGTTTCAGATATTAAATTTTTGACAAGTTTGAATAGGACAATTTGTCTTTTCAATAATGTTTGTCTTGAAATAATTTTTCAAAGGCATTTTCATAACCATAGACAACTTTTGACATTTGTCTTAACTGAATATGAACAATGGAATTTGGAAAAAATTAACAATATATTCAGACATGTATAAATGTGTTACATGAAGGATTTTGTCAATGAAGGACAGAAAGTCACAGGACAAAGGTCACAATTCATTTTTTCCGATTTTTATCTTTGAATAAAAACCGCCTATTTCTACAAAATATTTTTGTATTTTTCTTGAACTAATGTATATAAACCAACTTCGTAAACAAAATGTATCTGCCCTGTGACTTTCTATCCGTTTACCTTTTTTTTTAACCTGATCAGTTTAAATTATCAACTAATTCTTGGTACAACACTTTTTTTAAAGCAAAAATGTTTATGGTTTTGTATTTTACAAATGTTTAGAGTCACTTAACCCGAATAATTCAGTCCCTCCCCGTAATCGATCTCTCCTACTTGCGAGGGCCTGAAGTCCTAACCCGATAAAAACTCTTCACGAATCCTGGATTTTGATTGGTGCCCTGTAGAAGAGGTGACCAATCAGCAATTAGCTCAATTTTATCGAGATAGGTAAATCCCGAGCTAATTCCGAATGGTTGATTGAAGATTTTTCATTGTCTATGCATTCAGGCGTTAATGTAGTAAGCGGAATATAACGACTGAATTATTCGGGTTAAGAGTCACTATGTCATCAATATAAGTTCAACCAAACAAATAAATGTTTTCTTCTTTATTAATTTCAATTTAGACTGTTTTTGAAAATTACTCATAACTGGATTTCTTCTTACTGTAAGCAACAAGTATATTTTCCATAACGTTTTGAAAACTATTGGTAAGTAACCAAGTGCAACGATCAGAAACTTACGAATACGTCAGTTTATATTAGATTTATGAGTTTGACTGTCCCTTTTGGTATCTTTCGACCCTCTTTTAAGGATAAATTTCAATAACATTTTTAAGCTGTCAAAAAGCAAACTCAGTTTCACCGACAAGTAATCTTCATTATGTTTAATGTTTTAGTAAGTAAACTCTTTGCTATGAGTGAATGCGGCAAAAATATCTGCAACTTTTAAAACTTTAGGGACGTGTCTCTTACGATCGTCTTTCAAGATGATCGTGTTAAAATATCTGACGAATGCAAGCAAGTTAAATAGAAGACATGAAGTGACAATTGTTTGTTTTTTACGTCACACAGGTAATGGAAAATAATTTTATAGTTTATAGTATGAAGAAATGCATAAAAGCTGTGTCGGAAATATCTACTAGAAGTTATATCGCACAGCCACTACGGGAAAATGAACTAGTTTATAGCATTCAACATTGAAAAAAACAAATATTGTTTTTTATTTACATGTACTTTTTCATTTAAACATGAAGGTTTCTTGTTTCAGAAATGCACTTAAACCAGCAACATCCGATCAGCCTGATCGGTAAGACATGCGCAATTAAGACTTGACTGATAAGGTGATGTAGGTGGTACAAGATGTATATAAACAGCAGCTGATAAATGTAAACAAAACAAATGCACATGCTTGGGAAATTTGTAGAAGACGATTTAATTATCTTATCCACTGTGGTCAAAAAAGTTATGGTTTGTAGTAGATATTATTACAAAAAATAAAAGAAAACAAATATTTACTTACAATTATGTTTTATAGATTTGACTAAAAAAATATGAGATCAAATATCATAAATCCAAGTAAATTTGAACTAACTGATCCCAGATTTCAGACCACATGTTATAAGATTTCCTTTTCAAAACTTTTACTTTTACTTGTCTTCGTGGGTTTTTTGCATCTTGCACAGTTTTTAATGATGTGGTTTGCCTATTTACATGTTCATTCCAATCTAATACAGCTAGATTTGTCCGAAGAATATAAACTTGTTTGGAGAAGTTAATTCTCTTGTCGTGATATTGAAGAATGGCATTATTGAAACTTTCCACATAATAACTGTCCATACAATGAACATAATCAGTTGGCGATTTATATACCTGGGTGTTCATTAGAGCCCGACCTAATAACATCTCTGCTTTGGGATCCTTGATTAAATATTTAGTTGGTTCATAATTTGAATCAGTTTTACACCTTGATAATTCACTACAGTGTTCGTGATTGTTCTTATAATGTTCAACTATATTCAATAGACTTAGTTTAAGTTTCACTGGATCCTTATTACAATTTTTCATTGCCCAATACAGATGAGTTTTTATACTTGCTGCTTTGTCCGATAACTCAGGGTGCCACGTTTGTCCTTCCTTGTATCTTGGTCCAGAACAAATGGTCTTGATTTCTTTGGCTATGTTTTTGGTGGCATGCCAGGTATCATTTGTTTATTCTGTGTCAATTCGATTAATACGGATAAATTTGTTAACACTAGTATTTCTGTCATGACAGTGAACACGAATTTTCACCTCGTACTCATCTCTGAGATTTTTAAAATATTCGTAAATCCTCTCTGTTCCTATAAGTTCATGTTTTTGTGCACTTGTACAATCCACTTTTGAAATTGTTTCAACACGTAAAACTTTGTGTGTTCTGGCACCAAGGCAAACGACGTCTGTGTACATAGAGTTTTTTCTGGTACCATGTCTTGCATCAGTTACAATATCGATACCTTCTTGAAGTTCTTCATAGGACGCGATTTCCTCCAAAAGAGCAGTTTCATATGACTCTTTCACCAGCTGTGACACTACAGGGGCATATTTCTGGAAAATACTATTCAACGTAGTTCCCCAATAGTACCAATGTTAGATGCCTGACAAAATCTGGAATATTTTGGTTTGGTAGGATTCCTGACACATAAAATCCATGAGACATTCTTAAATTACACAGATATTTGTCTCCCATATACGGTGAGCTTGACCAGAGAAGTTCATGTTTTTCCTCACATTTAAGTTTGCATACTCCAACATGACCCTTAATATCAGTTGAGTAAAGATGCAACTGACTTTTACAAACCTTTCCATGGTTTATCACTCTTTTGATAAGGTTCTCCATTGATGTTTCGGCAGTGACAAAAAGTTTCTGAGTTGATGTTTCCTCATTACATGATGTAAAAGAACAGTCCAAAAATGGTATATTGTTTTCCTCAGCCATATGTTGATCTTCATCTAGTTGTGTTATATTGTTTTTAATGTAGAATGTCATTACTTCAAATAACATGTCTTTATTTGTAGTCCTGTTTGGGTTCCCACCACCCATTGCCTTTTTAATGTCATTGGTCATTCCATATATCAAGTTTTTCTCATCAATAGATCCAGAAGAAAAAATTATTTTTCCTTCAATAGGTTTTGGTTTTTCTTTCATCATGTCATTCCTTCTTTCAACACTCTCAACTTTATCTTTTAGAAAAAAAAAGATAAGAAAAAAAGATAAAAATCAGTTTAAAAAGGCTTAATTAATCAGATGACTGTCAATGATACAAATATCCACCAGAGACCAAAATTCACCCTGTTTTTAATGTTTTAGCCATTGTCTACCTTCACCCTAACTTGAGACAGTGGTAGAACAATAGAATATAAAAAGAAACACTAAAAATATAATTGAAAACGGATAAACTCATCGGATTTGTACAATACATATATACAGATGCAACAAATTATTTTTATTATATTTATGTATATAAAAAAAACTATATGTATATAAAGAATAAAATGGTTCAGTTGAAAACTTGGAAAAGAAACTTGTATGTTACATCATATGTTTACAAATTTCAGATTGAAAAGGAAAATATAAAGATTTTAAATGAAGTACTACCAAGCAACACTGAAGATTATGATAGTTTTACTGTAAGTTACTGAAGCGAACGTACGCACAGACGGACGAACGGACGCACAGACGGACGGGCGAACGGAGGCACAGACCAGAAAACATAATTCCCCTCTACTATCGTAGTAGGTGGGACATAAAAAGTTTATATATAGTTTATATTTAGTCTGGAATTATGAAAAAACTGCTGCAATTTGGCAGATGATACTGCAACATATTATAACCGATATAGATGAACTGCCTGGACAAGCCAAGTCATTGTATCTAGAGGGGGATTTTCAGAAGTTAAGGCGACGAATGTCCGATCAGATGAAAAAGTTGACAAAAAAGAGTAAAATCACAAAAATACGGAACTTAAGAGGAAAATCCAATCGGAAAGTCCATACTAACATGGCAAAATCAAACGACAAAACACATAAAAACGAATAGACAAGAACTGTCATATTCCTGACTTGGTGAATTTGTGAGGTTTTCATTGAGAACACGGAATCGCTTAAGGTAAGGTTTGCGTACACAGGGAGATAACTCGAATTCAAATAATTGAAAAAAGGAGGGACCCGCCATTTTGAATTGCTTTGATTAACCAATGTTCGATAACTACAATATTATCGAAAATAAAACAACACCTACCTCAAAATCGCCGTTTTGATGTAATTTTATCAAAATTTGAATCGTACAAGTAACGTTATGACCTTCAGTTTGTTAGTTTTCATTTATATGACGTCACGTTTAGTCAAAACGTCTTTGTGCAAAAACCATTCATGAAGTTTCGCGGAGTTTTATTTTATTTTATAAATGTACATTTTTATGCCCCCGCCGTAGCAAAGGAGGCATTGAGTTATATCCTTGTCTGTTTGTACGTAGATCCGAATGTACGTATCATAGTGTACATCCGTTTTTACAAAATTGGTTTCCATTTTATAACTTTAGTTTTCCTCAACCAACTGATATAAAACTGATGCACAATGCTTTTTGACACAAAAACACAGAATAGATTTAAATTTTGATGTCACTTTTACAGTTCTAGATTTATGAGGGGTCGGACAGGGGATACTTTTCTTTCTCTTGTCTCCCGCCGTAAAACCTAAAAAAAACTAATGTATGTGAAGCTCATTTCAATAGAAATCGATGTAATATCTTGTGTTTTTATGGCTTGTCCCCGTCTTGTCCTTTCACAAGATAGAAGTGTTGTTTATTCTGCTTCAAGAACTCCGGTAGCTTTTTCACTGACTGTTAAGCTGTCTCATTAATTGAATTTGCAAGTCTGATGCACGCCGTTTCCGATTTTTTATAGAGTATAAAAACCAATTATAGAAAGTTCAACGCAGGATTGAATGAAAAACGGAACATTTTTGTGACACTTTCAGTCAATTTTAGTTTAAAAATTTACATAATGCGCCATTTGTTTTACTTATAGAGGATGCATATATATATTCTCAGATATTTTTATTGCATAATTTTCAAGACTGACAGAATGTTGAACTTTGTCTTTTCAAATGTATAGTTTGCAAGGGTTGTGTTATGAAAGGATTTAGGACGTTTTTAGAAATAATTAGAAATTGAAAATGATTCATTGATATAGGAAAATAAAGTAAGAAGAAAACACATAAAGAAGATAGCGAATAACAAGCATTATCTTAGATGCATGATAAGCAAAAATAGTACAAGTCAAGAACCTCATTAGTTATTTGGCACGCGTTTAGAAGGTTGCTAGGTCGACGGACAGATGTATGTCGAAATGATATTACATCCAAGGTTATAACCATATTCACAGAATGTGTAGATACTACAGCATCATGAATATTCAGTAATACATTTAGGCACACAAGATTGTATTAATAACCAATCAAAAAGTTTAGATACGAAGATTGACGTACACAAGATATTAATTAGAATTTAACAAATCTTTAATTATCAATTATTATAAAGATCAGAAATTGAAATTCTTCAAAAAATATTATTTTATTTAGTTTAAGAAATAAAAGTCCAAATGCTTTTCAAAAACAAATAAATATAATTTGCATATTATGAAGCAATAAATGTTTTGGCAACACATTCCAAGAAGCTCAATCTTGTCTGGGGAACAAGAATGTCGGGTAATGAGTAGTGACTATAAAAGCAAATATAAGTCTACTGCCCGCACATTATACACATTACAATCCTTGTTCCAACCAGCAAATTGAGTTGTCTTATTTATTTCATTAAAAAGGTAAGTTATATAATGTTACTTAAAGTAATTAAATGAAATTAATTAATTGCAAATTAATAGGAAATAATTCAATAAATATAATAAGTTTAATTCGAGCAATATTTGAAATAGAAATATATTTGTTATTGTCAAATGATAATCTTATTGTTAAACTGTATGATTTATGCACTGTAATATTTTACGATCAAAAAGAAAAGAAACATTATACACATTACAATCCTTGTTCCTACCAGCAAATTGAGTTGTCTTATTTATTTCATTAAAAAGGGTAAGAAGGCGCGAGTCCCACCCTCGCTGCCAAGCCAGTCCACAACAACGACATGTAGTCCCCAGATGTCCAGACATCATTCTACCTACAAGAATCGTAGGAGAACTGAGCAAACGAGAGGAGGCAAATCAACACCATGTCTTTCAATTTAGAAACCACCAAAGACAACCGTAATACCAACTTTAACAAGAGATCTCCATGTTCAGTTTCCACCAACAAAAACATCATAAAATCCCCGTCACAACAATTGACGGAGAAATTCCCGTCACAACAGTTGTCCGCAAATACGCACACGTTTACATCATTTGAAATATATTTTATTTTATCAATGGCTTTTACAACTGACGGAGTGTTCTAATAGTAATTTTTTGTGGATGCATTAAGACACAACTATTGTATTGTGTCGTCCCGAACATGCCTGAAGTATTTGCCATTGGACACTTTACAACCTCTCATCAAACACACTTCTATGCATATCAGTAAACTTTGAATCAATTTATCTAAAAACAAGGATGGTAATATGTGTCTCTACACATGCACGGACTCACTATAAAATCCGGGAAATTGTTAGTTTTTAGTCTTTCTCCATATATAAGAGATCATGACGCTCGGGGTATTTTTATGATGTCGTTTTCTGAATATTTCGTTTCTGTTCTCCAACTTTAGTTTGCTTTTACCAAATGTTATAAAATTTATACGTAATGCTTTATAATGTTTCATGTTTATGTAAGAGGGGCATCGTCAGTGTCCCATGGACACATTACCCATTTATTCCAAGCTCTAACGTATTATTTCTTTTTGTAATGCATTATAATCGGAATAACATTACTGTGGTTGAAGAGTAGCCACAATCAATTTTGATTTAACGGTCGCAAATTTCCGTTTTACTGTCTCCCCTACGCGTGGACAGCAAAACTGCATTTGCGAACATCAAATCGCCAATTGACGGTGGGGATTCCTCAACTACAGTTCCGTTACTCCTGTGAACTTCATTGAACTGATTTTAATATTTTGAAAGTATGTGGAAGATTTTCATATTATAGGTCTACATAACTGCATTTCTTATTTTAAATATCAACAATACATATACGGCTGGTCATTTGTATTCCAAGGCCATCGTCTGTTTCGTCTTTCTTCATGTATAGGAGCATGTAGTTTGTTTGTTTGGTCAAAGACCCTAAATCTGAACATCATGTGTAACAATTGGACAAATCATACCAGTAATCTATCTTCTCCTGCAAGGCTTTTTTCCCCTGTTTAGTCGTAAATATTTGATCATATTTTGATAACATTTGTTGATGTCTAGATTTAAATGAATGAAATAAACACGGCTGCTGTAAATGACTTTACAATAGTCACAACTGATGTCTTTTCATCCAATTGCTACATACAAACAATTTATCAAACATGGGGCAATGAAGCAATTTTCATTACTTTTAATGGCAATTTGAATGCTTTTCTAAGATTTAAAATATTACAGTTTGAAGCACTGAAAGAATATAAGTATTTCCTTCAAAATCAGAGTCTTGTACATGTATTAATACACAAGTATGACCAAAGTTAAACACCTCCATTTCCGACTGATAGTTGTGGGCATAAAAGTTAAGGGACGACATCAAAAGTTTAATGTTAAATAAAAAAAAAAAACTTAATTTACATTGTTTGTTCACTGACCCTCCCCGTCCCCCTCTTAACTTAATTTGGGAAAATTGATTAACCGATATGGATATATGTAAAATCGAAGTCAAATTAACGAAACTTGCAGCAACTTTTATCCCCCCACCCCCAAACTATTTGAATTAAGTATTTTTTATCCTACATTGATCTTTTGATGTCATCCCTAAGTTTATCACTGTTTTCTCTCATTGATTATGGTCAATCCCAAAGTGTTACAAGACAAAATGATTCTTTGTAAAAAGATGCTATTAAAGATGACTTTCTTCTTTGCAGATCAACAAAAATTTTTTTTTTTGTGTTTTACAGAAATGACAAGATGAACACATATAACGGCCATTTCCGTAAAAACGAGTTCGGAGACATACAAATTTTATTAGCTCATTATAATACAAATAGTTAATTTCTTAAGTTCACAGTTTTTTTACAAAAACGGTGGACCCGGAAAAGGGATATTTTTGGCTTTTTGTTGCCATGGCAACGGGGTTTTTTTTTAACCCAAAAATTAAAAATTCTTGTTTTTAGGAACTTTTTTATGATATTTTTAATTAAAATTTATTATAAATGAATGGACCACAATTATTTATACATGTTTTATTTAGTTTTATTTTTTTATAGTCACTCACATACATTATTATTTCAGAAAAATTCAAATACAATTTTCCCTAAAAATCGTCAAAAATCGGAATTTTGAGCTTTTCACCTGAAAAAAACGGGACGGGCGATGTTCGATTTTTCTTCATTAAATGATTGGATACTCCTCCCTGAACAAAATGATGTATCATATTGGTAAAATATCACTAAGAAAAAAATCCAGGTTTCATGCAAATTTTACCTTCTTCTTCTTTTTCTTCTGGAAGTCCACCCTATCTGCAGGGTCACCGCATTTAAAAATTTTGTTTATTTTTAAAATTGCGTTATTTAAAATTCTATCTACTGGTTAAAGTTTAAAATAATATTAACAGAGTTACAATAGTTAAAACTAAAAATTTAATTTCACTTCGCACTAGTCAAATACCATCTAACGTTCATACACATAGTGACTAAATTATTTTTATTCACCCGAAATACAATACGTTGCAGGAAAAGGGAAAAGAAGTACAAACTTTAAATATGATAGCGATTGTTGCTGCAGATTAGTTGTTTTATTTTCTTTTCACATGGTCAAATAAATGAAGTGAAGCGACGGCATAAAATTAAAAAAAAACTTAAATTAATCGTTTACAGGTTTAGCACCACATAGTTACAACGACAAAATTATTTCCAAGTTATTCCAGATTTGTGGTTATAGTAGTGTAACCGGAGGGGTTTTTACGTTGTGTATTTTCTGTGTCAACTTTATCATATATTACCCCAGACCGTGCAAAGAGTAGGTATAGGAATCCTGAGTCTCTGATCCTTCATATTTGGCTTTGTAAAAATTTACACTAGCAAGTTTTCATAGTTTATTAGCAAATTACATAATTCAACAAATATCAACAATTTGTAAAGATAAAAACATGAAACATGAATATAAAAAGCAAGTTAAAATTCACATAAAAGTGACATAGCTTAATCTGTCATTTTAACCTTTGATGCATTATAATGCTAGACACAATAGCGACATTGTATCTAGATGCAGTGAAATGCATTACACCTTTCGTGTAGACTTGAGTTAGGTCTGTGCAAGACCATTGAGTCAGTGAAGTCTGTGCTAGACCTTTCGTGTGGACAGTGACTGAGGTCTGTGCAAGACCAGCTGTACATTGAAGTCTGTGCCAGACCTTTCATGTAGAAAGTGATTGGGGTCTGTGCAAGACCAGCTAGACAGTGAGGTGTGCAACACCAGTAAGCTCTTACTAAAAAGCTAAAATAAGCGGTCGTTTTATCAACCAAATGGCTTATGAAAACAAGCCCAGTACAATTATTTAAATCATCAGTTATTTAACAAATACTATTCAAATATAAACACTCTATAACTAAATTATAAGTTGCAAATTCAACAAAATATGAGAATAAATTATGAATTATAGCACCATAATGTAACTAAATATATAAACATGTTAAACAACAATTTTTATCAATAATTCATATTAACAATAGTAATTAAATGTTAATTTTACAACAGTCTATTTTAAAGGGACATAATACTGTTCTCAAACATAGGGTCGCCGTTACAGTAGGATTTTATTGACAAATTCTAAATGGGAACAGGGCTCTTAAGCCCACCCATTATAAACAAGAACAAATTCAACGTTATGCTATTACCAAATTACAGTTCGTTTTATGTTTAAATTATTAATGCATGACATGACATCATAATTTATCTATATCGAACGTCATTCACCGGGCAGTGTTGAGGGTGGGAGTATATAACTTCGGTACAGATTTCATTTTCACTAATCACCCTAACGAAAAAGCTAAATTTTGATACCAACCACCTCTCAGGTGTCTTGGAGTAAACATGAGGCCAATAAGGTCTTTTCCCGATCATCATTGAACCATAAGGGCTTTACAAAAAAGTGAACATGTGTGTTCAGAATGGCGACCTTTTATATGATGCCATATGTAGGGATCCTGTGTGAAATATTCACCGGTATACACACCCATCAATCAATCCTCTAGAACATCCATATAGGAATTGGAAGCAATTTAATCTCCTTATTGACTCTCCGACCTAAAACGTATGCTTTAGTACGGCGTCTGTTTGGTCGTACGGGATGTACAGGTTAGCAGGTTAATAACTGCTGAGCCTACCCATGTTCCTTTAAAAACTCTTCCAAAAGCTCCTTTTCCAATCTCTTCTTCCAAGCGAAAGGATAAGTCGTTCAGTTTAATTATTGGAATTGTGGATATAGTACGCTTCTGTAATGAAGAAAATTGCTGGTTGCTTTTTTTTTGGGGTCTATAACGGTTACTATACGGGACGTGTATGTTTGTCCATGTACTGAAATGGTGCAATGGTATTTACCTTCTTCCTCTTTATAGAAAATACAATAGTTGGGGCCAGATTTTATCAACTCATCATTCAAGTACCACGAATAAATTGTAGATAGCTCATTATATGTACTTGAAACAATACCTAGGACTAACTTACCATCGTCCATTCCAAAAATTTCTTCAGGCCCATGGATAATACGATTAATCGTTTGTGAAAGCGTGAGCTTAGATTGTGGAAAGCTATAGTTCACACTTAATTCTGTCTCTTGCTCACTGGCCAAACTTATTGATGTTTCTTTTTGTTTGCAAATTTCATCGACAAACAGTTTTTCTGCAATTTTAATTGTTTTTACATTGAACCCAAAATCTAAAGGATCGAGGTCTCTGGCTGTTCCTGACTTGTATTGTAGCAGTATCCATTCCTTGACTTGACTTCTCCCTGTGGTAGTATTGTTGACACAGATCCCCAATATGATCTCCTGTTCATGACATACTTTATCAAGAGATGCTGTACTTGTTTAGTCGAACCACTTTCGTCTAGTGGAACAAGAGTAGTGATTTTTCAACTGATTTGTAAGTAGACATAGATGACATCGAATGGTGTGTTTTCTTCAATTCGGTGGCTTTCAGAACTCTTAGAAGCGGGTTGGCTATCGCTATCTGCCTTTTGTTCTCCTGTATTTGTGTTTTTGTTAGACGAGTCCGATAGTGAGGGAGATAATTCTTTGCTCATCAAGAATAAAGACACCTTTGATGTCCCCTCTTTGTGTTCGTACATTTGGTTATAACTTTTATTTAATACAAAATATCAGGTAAAGCACAGTAGATAATAAATGACAAATAAACATGGCAAAGTTACCACAGTTTGTTAAAAAATGACATGGAGGTTTCGAAAATTTAATTCTTGTCAGTGTAATTAGAATTGGTCCAACTTTTTTTTTAAACTTTATTGACAACTTTTACCTCAAGAAAATAAATCATAAGAAATTGATTTTACATCTGAGGTTCAGTAAATAATAAATATCTCTTCAATGAGATACTAAAAATTCTGTCTTAAAAACAAATTGCTCAAGTTAATTTTACGCAGGTTATATTGCTTCTTTTCTTTAGATGAAATATTCGTTACTTAAATAAATATCCTCTTTAGTTTGTACTTAAATATCCACTTATTTTTGTTATATTTCGTATCAAAAGGGTATGAGCTACTGTATATTGGATTTATTGATTGATTGTTGGTTGCTTAACGTCCAGTGGCAAGTATTTCATGCATATTCAGGACGATTGATTGTTAGTTGCTTAACGTCCAGTGGTAAATATTTCATGCATATTCAGGACGAAAAAAAGTTCACAATAAATACAATAGGTAGGTCTTGTCACAATAGAGGCCATCTCGGATGATGGTCGGGGAAATTTTAACTGCCACTGGAAAATGAGGGTATATTCGATAGAGGAAAAAATTATCGTTGCAGCAGGCCACCTACGGACCTCTCAAAGAGTTTTTGTAAGGGTTCTAAACATGTAAAGAGCGTGGCATTCTCTTTACACGAGACATCGGATTTAACGACCCCATTCTGACCGGACGTGACTGCGAACTTAATACATCCCGAACAGCCAAACAGACGTTCCACTTCGGCAAGCGTTTTACTGCCGGTCGGGAGAACCCAAAGTGACCATATTTCTATTCCCCAGTCACCCTTTAGGGTCTGCACATTGGATACGTTATTTTGAGGAGATACTAACTAATAAATTGATTCTTAACTACAATTGATATAGATTTTATTTATTTATTAAGCAATAAGCACCCATAATAAGAAAATTGAAAGTTGTTCCAGATTTGGGACACTGACAGGGGAAGGTAAACTAAATGAAAAGGTACATGCTATAAATTGGATCTTGGTCAATGGATAAATCATCTATTGACAGTTTGAACTTTCTGTACTTTAAAACATTGCTTGTGTTTCGGTTAATTGAAAACATTGTATATGTAAAGAAACTCCACACAATTTTTAAGAAAGTTATTTTTTTCAGAATCACAGACTGCACTAATGACTTGTAAAGTCACTGAAAATGATTTTGTCGTTATATGTTTCTAGCCCATCTTATCTTAATGGAACCGTATTTTCCTACACAATTCAAATTCCCTTTAGTTGTTAAGTTCACTATATTTCAGAAATTTGTGAGGTTTTCCCAACCAGGCATTTATCGAACGGAATCGTAAAAATTTAATGTCTCCTATTCGCACTAGTCACATACCATCTAACGATCAGGTAAACGGACAGAAAGTCACAGGACAAAAAGTCACAAATTTGATAGGACAAAAAGTCACAAATAATCTGTTGACAATTGTTTGAATATACAAGAGAAATATCTTGAAATATTTACTTTTCAATACATATATTCATATTAAAGTTTGAAAATGAAGATTTATTTAATTTTAATCACGCAAAAGAAAGATTTTGACGCACCATGAAGCCATTTAAGTGCCAAGCCACTTTGACAATTTGTATTTTTAACAATTATTTGATCATCTTAGATATTTTTTTGATAAATTTTGTTTTCAAAGTTGATTTATATACAATAGTTCAAGAAAAATACAAAAATATTTTTGTTGAAATAAGCGTTTTTTATTCAAAGAAAATAATCAAAATAATGAATTGTGACTTTTTGTCCTGTGACTTTCTGTCCTACATTCTAACGTTCATACGCAAAGTGACTAAATTATTTTCATTTATCTGACATACAAAACGTTCACGGTTGCAGGAAAAGGGAGAATATGTTTAAACCTTCTTTCCATATGGTTAACTATTTGAAGTGTGGCTCGGGTTTTCGACTAGAAAAGACTTGAACACATTACGGACTACGAATGCGATGGTGCTAGAACAATCGGAGAATACTCGAGCAACCTAGTGTTTTGTTTTACCTAAATAATTAGAAAAACACAAACTTAATGTCTTGAACAACATCTATATTCTATTTTTAGTATAACATGTATAACATGTATGTATGTTTGTAAGCTAGTTCTTTTGTTTTGATGCTGTTTTGATGCTGTTGGTTTTGACGTTTCCTTATAAATCTCGGTGATGCATTTGCTTAATTTGTGATGTTATATAAATATAAGAATTCCATGTCAGATCGTTTGGGATGGAAACGTCAAGCTGTTTGGCATTGTCTGTTGCTTTTAAGTATGATCATGAGGTGTGTATTTCTATAATATTGGTTTATGGTCATAGCGCGTAGTAGTTCAGAATAAATTCATTTTATATTGACACGCAGATATACCATAATAGAAAATAGAATTAATCTGTATTGAAAATCAATCGCAGTAATTTTACATCATATTTAAGATCTACTTAGTTATTACACTCTATTTCATCATCATCATCATCATCATCATCATTCATAGATTGTAATTGATTTTGAGGTTTAAGTAATACAACACGTTGATCTGGAGGTGATGTATTAATAAAAATTACTTGTCTGGAGGATTTTTTTAATGGAAGTTGGAGAGAAAGGTAACTAGCTTCTTGCGCACTTATCTCAATAGCATTAAGAAATTTGTTGCTGATTAAACGTACTTGTTCTCTAATTGATTTATTTCCTGAATTTGCTTCTTTGCATGCTGCTGTAAATAATTCACTCATTCCTCTTTGAGTTTTTGTTATATATGAAGCTGTATAGACGGCACAAGCATATACATCTATGACAAACTGTAAATCCATGTTTGCCCTCCATGCCTTCAGACATGCAGTACTGTAATTGTTTATTCTAATTTCCAGTAAAGATCTCTTTAGAAAAACTGTTGGTGTTGCAATAGATGATCGAACAGCTAGAATGTATTCTAGTTCGTTCAGTGTTACTTTTTTTACAAATTGTTGAAAGGAAATGTTCTCTCAATCATTCATTGCTACTAGTGTGTCATGTATTTTGTTCCAATTACTTTTGTGGTTTTCTTTCAATGTAACTGTGCACCTCTGTGATCTCTGATTTATCGTCATTTTCATCTTACTCAACAATAATTAGGTAACAGGTTTCTTGGTCTTTAACAAATGAGTTAGTGGCACCATCTTTTATTCTTAGCTGATTTCAATCCATCTTTTCTAATGCAATTTGAACAAATCAGTTTGCGCTTACCATTCAAAGCTCCACATTGTTCACATTTTATATAGTTTTCATCCTGCACATACTTTTTAACCTGATCATCAATAAAATCTTGAAAATATCTATCAATTTGCTTCTGCTCCTTCGACACAGTGTCAATGTCATGGTCAATAAAATAGTATAATTGATCGTAATGATCTGTTTCCATTTTTGAATATCTTTCTGTGTCCTGATCAATCATTTCATTGATAAGAGATTGAAGTTTTGAAGCTTGTATAGTCTAATTCTCATTGACATTTTCCTCTTTATTATCTTTTTCAATCTTGGGCAACTGTAACTTCTGTTCAGGTTTTAAACCTGCCTTTTTTGGTAAACTTTCAGGAGATTGTAATTCCATAAAGGCTTTGTTGGTAATTATGGATATTGCAATTTTGTTTTTTTTTGTTTTGTTTTACTGACCATGTTTTTCCTATTACTTTGCTCCTTAACCCAATTAGTGACAGTCTTGTAAATGACCTGCTGGATAGGTATTTCCAAGTAAATCAACAACTAACCTGCTCCCAGTTAATGTTTATACAGTTAGATTTAGCGAAAAAGAAAGAGGTGAAATTAAACAGTGACGTTAAGTTGTTAATTTCTGTGATTATGTTCTATTGAGGAGTTGTGTGTTACGTTTCGGTGTTATGTCGTTGTTCTCCTCTTATATTTAATGCGTTTCCCTCGGTTTTAGTTTGTTACCCCGATTTTGTTTTTTGTCCCTGGATTTATGAGTTTTGAACAGCGGTATACTACTGTTGCCTTTATTTAATGGGCAATCATACCACATTTTTTTTATTTTTATACATTGCAGCATATAGTTCTTCAAAAAATACTAACAACAACAAGGAATACAAATAAATGTATACCACATAATTCAGTTTAGTAAGAAATGCTGAATTGTAATGGATTTATGAAGACATTTTTACCTTTAGCAACATGCCAGACATCAAACATGTGATTGACATTTTCTCGTTCTATTGTCATGTATTTCTTTACAGAAGGATGTATGTCTGTTATAAGGTTAAGAACTTGGATCTCATTTCCATCTTAATATGCAAGGCATCGTTTAAGACCCTCCAACTCCATATGGTATGAGTTAGGGACCTCATTGCTCTAAAAAAAGATCAGCAGTATTATAACTGGTCTATTTATGACATATTTGTTTAAGATCATCTTTAATTACTACCTGAATAGATATTGATTTTTGAAATTGGCATCTAATGGTACTGAACAATGCATATATATATGTATTTTAATTCAATCATGTTATATTTTTACGTTTAAAACCACATTTAGCTTCTTTTGATTTAAAATCTGTTGCTCAAGTTCAAACTTGCAAATGTCCTCCATGGGAACTTCCCAAACCAAAAATGATATTTGATCTCCGTGAACACAATAAAAATAAAACAAATCCTCTTTTAATTCAGCAACACTATGCTGAAATTAAAGCCGATTATCTCGATTTTTCAACTGTCTATACTGATGGATCAAAAGATGGTGATAGAGTTGCATCTGCTGCTGTCTTCAGGGACAGAGCTGCAACCCTCCGTTTGCCATCTGATGCATCCATCTTTACTGCTGAAGCAGAAGCAATAATTTTGGCTTTGAAATTTATTGCTTCTTCAGATAAATCCAAATTTATTATATGTTCGGATTCACTTTCATGCTTACAAGCTATACGAAATACTAAAATTAAAAACCCAACAATCCTGAAAATTTTATATGTAATGAGGAATTTAAAAATTCTTCTGAAAGAAATAATATTTCTATGGGTTCCGAGTCATGTTGGAATCCTTGGAAACACAGCTGTAGACCTTGAGGCAAAGAATGCCCTGGGTGACCCTCTATCTAACTGTGATATACCATATACTGATTTTAAATCTAATATTAGAGAATATGTTTTTAATATATTGAAAAATAAATGGAGTAAAAAAGACGATAATAAATTGCATGAAATTAAACCTAATTTAGGCAAACCTTTTGATAATATTATGTGCAGAAAAGATCAGTGTGTTATTACTAGATGTCGTATTGGTCATACTAGAATAACACACGAGTATCTTTTAAAAAATGAAGATGAACCACAATGTGTTGCTTGCAACTGCAAGTATACTATTAAACATGTTTTAATTAATTGTATTGACTTTGCTGATATTCGTAAGAAGCATTTCAATGTCAATAATATGCATGATTTATTTAATAATGTTCCATTTACAAATATTGTTGCTTTTTTAAAAGAAATTGGAATTTATTATAAAATATAAAAATGTTATTATATTTAAATCGATTTTAATTTTTATCACGTTATTTTACTGTTGATTTTTATTTGTATATAATCAATTTGCTTTAGTCAAGAATTTTAGTGTATTGAAGGACCTTTTGTCTTATTTTAAAAATATGCTTTAAATTGTAAAAATATTCGAATTAGCTCTCGCCGCGATATAGCCTTTTTGTGCTAATGCGGCGTAAAGCAACCAACAATCATGTTAATATACTAACATTTACAACTATTTGCATTGTTATACATTTGTACATTAATCATACATGTATTTAAATAATATTGTACCAAAAATGTCACTGACCCATATTTAAAATATCTTTAATGGCTATTATTTATGAAACTTCAATCATTGTCAATGATCACTGGTTAATGTCTGTGTCATTTTGGTCTCTTGTATGCTTGTGGACAGTTGTCTCATTGGAAATCATATATCCACATCTTCTTTTTTATATTTAATTCATAAACTATGTTGTCTGTATAGTATTGTCCATCAAACAGAGAATCAGCAGCAGGTAAAATGGATATTGATTTAAAGTCTCTAACTCTTGAAAATGCAACATAGAGCTGGCCATGAGAGAAAACAGGTTTTGTTAGATCTAATCCTATTTGTCCTAAAGTTTGTCCTTGAGCTTTGTTAATTGTAATGGAGAATGCTGGCCTAATAGGGAACTGACGTCGTTTTAGATTGAATGGAAGTCCTGCATCTGATGGGATCATGGTAATTCTTGGAAGGAAGACAGTGTCTCCTGCATGTGTACCAGTCAGGATTTTTGTCTCGATAAGGCGAGTTCCAAGATTTAGAACAGAAAGTCTAGTCCCATTAAGAAGTCCTGCAGCTGGGTTTAGGTTACGTAAAAGCATAATTTGTGCATGTTTTTTTTAAAGTCAATTTATGTGGTGGTGTTCCAGAGGGTGTAATAGTGTTGAGGAATTCTGTAGGATACAAATATCCAGTAGATTCATCTTCAACAGTATCAGCACTGAGATAGGTTTTACTAACAGTTGAAGGAAACATGACCATTGTATTAATTGTGTCTACATCATCATTTGTTGTTGTTAAAATGGCGCGATCTGTAAATTTTGAATAGTCTGATGATTCTAAAATATCACCATAAAGTTTATATGTAAGATTCTTTAATCCATTTTTGTCTGGGCATATGCAAAGGTCTTTAGGGAGCTGTATTTTTGCAGATCCAACGTTTGGATATAGTTTTTCCTTCCCATTACCAATACGTAATAAGAAGTTTTCGAAATCTGCTTGATCGTTTGAATGTGCGTTACTACGTACTCTCATGTTAATTGTTAAATTGAACATGGTAATGCTTTCCCAGAGGAAAGATAATATTACTATTAATTATTTCAGCTTGTGTTCCATTGGGAATGACAGGTAACACCTGCCTGAAGTCTCCACCTAATAAAACAATTATACCACCAAATGGTTTTTCTATCTGTGTTATATCACATAATGTTCTATGAACACACTCTAACACATGCTTATGTATCATTGACGCCTCGTCCCAAACTATAATTGCAGTATTTTTAATAAGATGTGTGGAACGAAAAGCAACGATGCAAAGATTTTTTAGTTAACATGTTGACATAGATCTGAAATTAGTTTCTATTGGACATTATTTCAATGATTAATTGTACAAGAGAAAAAAAAACAGTAAAGAAAGAAGAAAAATAAGGCAACAGTAGTATACCGCTGTTCGTAATTCATAAATCGATAGAGAACAAGAGGCTGTCACAACGACTTGGAACAGGGCACTTTAAGCAATGAAAATAATGGGTTGAACCTGGTATTTTCGCATATCAAACTAATTGACACACATGCAAGTGATCTATTCCGAATTAATATTCAGTTAATTGTATCTCCTGAAAGATGTTAACATTAACACTTTTCATCATTTTTTTTAAATTATTTATAACATTTGTTAATGTTGATAATGTGTCTGTCTAGCTTGAGTCCGACTCTTCAAATGGCCGAATAGCAAAGGGCATTGGACTTGATGGTTTATCTCTGTCACTTGTCCCTTTTTAGCTCACCTGACCTGAAAGGTCAACTGAGCTTTTCTCATCACTTGGCGTCCGTCGTCCGTAAACTTTTACAAAAATCTTCTCCTCTGAAACTACTGGGCCAAATTCTACCAAACTTGGCTACAATCATCCTTGGGGTATCTAGTTTAAAAAATGAGTGGCGTGACCCGTCAAACCTACCAAGATGGCCGCCATGGCTAAAAATAGAACATAGGGGTAAAATGCAGTTTTTGGCTTATAACTCAAATACCAAAGCATTTAGAGCAAATCTGACAAGGGTAAAATTGTTGATCAGGTCAAGATCTATCTGCCCTGAAATTTTCAGACGAATCGGACAACCTGTTGTTGGGTTGCTGCCTGTGAAATGGTTATTTTAAGGAAATTTTGCAGTTGTTGGTTATTATCTTAAATACTATTATAGATAGAGATAAACTGTAAACAGCAATAATGTTCAGCAAAGTAAGATCTACAAATAAGTCAACATGACCAAAATGGTCAGTCGACCCTTTTTTAAGAATAAGTGTCTAATGACCCCGCCTACCAACGAAGATGGCCAACATCTTTAAACACATAAACAGGTGAGCGACACAGGCTCTTGAGAGCCTCTAGTTTTGCAGCTCTTGGTCTCCCTTCTTACTACTCTGTTTTTTCCTTGAACTTCTATTATCTAATTGTTGAAACCAATTATTCAAATAATCGGACCTTTATAACAATTGGATTTTTTTCCTGAATCGTCATCAGTCGGAAAAACTTACCTCCTCGCTCTCTTCTGATGACATATAGTCGAAAAGTTTGGTTTTATTGAACATCATTCGTGCGTTAAGGGGCAATTTCACTTTCTTTCCCATGTTGAGCGATGGGTTAAGCTCCCCAGTCACACTGTCACGTTATGGCTATCCCATTTACTTTAACAAAGTATGAATGGCTCATTAAATTATATCTTATTATTATAGGATTAAACACATTTTTTCTAGAGATTATTGATGTGTAAAGGACTTTTATGTATAGTTTTGTGAGTAAGAGCCCCGGTTTACACATCAATAACCTCTTAAAAAAAATGTGTTTAATCCTTATAATTCTTCAGCCAGATATTCGCTATTTTTAATTCACATTCTATATTTACCATAAAATGCACGATTGACATGTCGTAATTAAGGAGTTATGGCCGCCATATTGACTTTCTAAAATCCATAAATGTTCGATTAATTCTAAAGAATCGAAAATTAAATAGCACCTACCTCAAAAACTTCATTTTAATGAGATATTATCTGAATTTGAAGCGTTCAAATAACGAAATAATCTTTCCCTTGAAAGTTTTCATTCGTATGACGTCGTGTTTTGCCATGACGTAAATTCGCCAAATCATTCATGAAATTTCGCGGAATGTAATTTGAATTTGGTACTTTTTCGAAGCTTTAGTGTATTTATTTTATTTCTTTTTTGTTAAATATGCACTTGAATAGTCACAACTGATATGCATTTGTTTTTTAATCTCAATTTGCTGAAAATCCCAGGATGACTGCAAGCGTGTGTACCGTGCACGAATAGATTACGAAAGTAGTTTCGGAAACATGGATTATCGAAGTGTAAACTTAGAGAAAAATTCTAATTGACCAATCTAATTCAAGTATTTATAGATATATAATTATAAATTCAAATGTCTTTTTTTACCATGTATTATACATAAATACATAGTGTATTTTTTTTTTATGTCGCATTGAAATACCATGCTCATCAAATAAATTTCAAATTTCTTATCAAAAACTAGTTGCACTGGCATTATCTGGTTATATTTCTTACCAGCAACCACATTGATAAAATCTATGAATGGTTGTTCAGTGCATGGTGTATCTATTTTATCTTTCATGACACTTGCAGCTTTCTCTGTTTTTTTAAGACTTGATGCAATTTAACAGTATGAAAGTTTTTCAAGCTCCTGTCTGGCCTGTCAATAGAAAAAAGAATGATTGCCAATGAGACATCTCTTAAAACTTAATTCATGCTCAATCAAAATAGTGCTAATTTTCACACAACAAATCGCATTCACATTAATATTCATGACATGTGTTGAGTAGTTCAATTATTTGTAGATTAATATTCATTATTAGAAAATATCAGGCTTACACAACTCTGTCATTAAATAGTCATCATTGATTTACTCACAAGTTTTGGATAGCAATCCCTCATCAAACAAAGCATTGTCTACTGACTGTTGTGCTATATGTTTAAGTATAGGCCCAACCTCTTCCTCTTCACATCGTCTTCTTATCAGGCTTTCACTGACATTTGGCAAATTAAGTGATGTAAATAAATTATTAAGCTGTATTGGTCCTATTCCACTGTGGTACATACCTGAAATATAAATTTTCATTTAAAACATTGCAGTATTTGTATGTGTCAATACATTTATGTACATATAGGAATCTGATGTACAGAAGTTCCCTGTTACCTTCTGTGAATCCCTCCTCTATCAGGAGAACCTGGATTCATCAATAAAAGGGGGCGAATGTTGCCTTTGCAATTATTGCATATGAAGGTAGTTCATCCAAGGAAAATCTCCCCCAAGGGTGACTGGGGAATAAAAATATGGTCACTTGGTCTTCTCCCGACCGGCAGTAAAACGCTTGCCGAAGTGGGGCGTCCGTTTGGCTGTGCGGGATGTATAAGTTCGCAGTCACGTCCGGTCAGAAGGGGACGTTAAATCCGATGCCTCGTGTAAAGAGAGTGCCTAGCTCTTTGCACGTTAAGAACCCTTGCGACAACTCTTTGAGGGGTCCGTAGGTGGCCTATTGCAAGGCAAAATTTCTGTCCCTATCCAATATACTCTCATTTTCCAGTGGCAGTCCAAATTTCCCCGACCATCATCCTAGATGGCCTCTATTTCAACTACCTACCTATTGTATTTATTGTTAACGTGTTCTCGTCCTGAATATGCATGAAATATTTGCCACTGGACGTTAAGCAACCAACAATCAATCAATCAATTCAAGGAAAATCTTCTGAACTTTAAACAATCATCATTGCTCCTTATCACTGGGTTCTCCGTCACCATACTGGCCATATCCTTGTGCATCTTCGATTACCTCGTATTTTTTTCAATCTCATTCTGTCCAGAGATAAATATAATGCCAATATTTTATTTTTTTTCAAATTCGTGTCCACTATAAGATGTATGGCTTTCAAGATTCCAAATTCTAAAACCGGTTTTTCGACATATTGAAGAGAATAAAGTGGTCAACTGACCATTTTGATCATGTTGACTTATTTGTAGATCTTACTTTGCTGAACATTATTGCTGTTTACAGTTTATCTCTATCTATAATAATATTCAAGATAATAACCAAAAACAGCAAAATTTCCTTAAAATTACCATTTCAGGGGCAGCAACCCAACAACAGAATGTCCGATTCATCTGAAAATTTCAGGGCAGATAGATCTTGACCTGATCAACAATTTTACTCATGTCAGATTTGCTCTAAATGCTTTGGTTTTTGAGTTATAAGCCAAAATCTGCATTTTCCCCCTATGTTCTATTTTTAGCCATGGCGGCCATCTTGGTTTGTTGGCCGGGTCACCGGACACATTTTTTAAACTAGATACCCCAATGATGATTATGGCCAAGTTTGGTTAAATTTGGCCCAGTAGTTTCAGAGAAGATTTTTCTAAAAGATTACTAAGATTTACGAAAAATGGTTAAAAATTGACTATAAAGGGCAATAACTCCTTAAGTGGTCAACTGACCATTTTGGTCATGTTGACTTATTTGTAGATCTTACTTTGCAGTACATTATTGCTGTTTACAGTTTATCTCTATCTATAATAATATTCAAGATAATAACCAAAAACAGAAAAATTTCCTTAAATTTACCATTTCAGGGGCAGCAGCCCAACAACGAATTGTCCGATTCATCTGAAAATTTCAGGGCAGATAGATCTTGACCTGATGAACATTATTACCCCATGTCAGATTTGCTCTAAATGCTTTGGTTTTTGAGTTATAAGCCAAAAACTGCATTTTACCCCTATGTTCTATTTTTAGCCATGGCGGCCATCTTGGTTGGTTGGCCGGGTCACCGGGCACATTTTTTAAACTAGATACCCCAATGATGATTGTGGCCAAGTTTGGTTAAATTTGGCCCAGTAGTTTCAGAGGAGAAGATTTTTGTAAAAGTCAACGCAGGACGACGGACGACGACGGACGCCGGACGCCAAGTGATGAGAAAAGCCTTTCGGCCAGGTGAGCTAAAAACGGAATTCCAATATACTGATAGAAAAAAATCATTCCTGTAATACTAGGGAAGCTCACAAAATAAGAATGTCTGTATTTTAAACTTAGAAAAACAATTACCTTCTAAACTATAGCAACCAACAATCAATCAATCAATCTAAACTATAGGTGGCGCCTGTACTTTAAATAGTAGTAGTAGTACTAGTACGTAGAGACAAAGTCTTTCTTGTCGCTTTCCTCAATCTTATTCTATCACAAATAGTTTCAACAACTAGTCTGATGAAGTCTTGATCAGTAAGGTGATGAAAAGTGTCATCCTCTATCCTCTCATCTTTAAGCTTTTGAAAGATTTGCAGATTAAATTCTGCAAGAGCACGTTGTATAGCAGACGACATGTTGACAGTATGAAAATAAACCCAAAAAAAATGTCCGGCTTCGTATGTTTTCGGTTATTTTCGGATTGATTGTTGGTTGATAAACGTCCAGTGGCAAATATGTCATGCATATTCAGGACGAGAACAAGTTTAGAATAAATACAATAGGTAGGTTGATACAATTGAGTCCATCTGGGATCATGGTCGGGATAATTTGGACTGCCACTGGAAAATGAGGGTATATAGGATAGGGACAGAAATTTTGCCTTGCAACAGGCTACCTACGGACCCCTCAGAGAGTTGTTGCAAGGGTTCTTAACGTGCAAGGAGCGTGACACGCTCTTTACACGAGGCATCGGATTTAACGTCCCCCTTCTGACCGGACGTGACTGCGAACTTGATACATCCCGCACAGCCAAACGGACGCCACACTTCGGCAAGCGTTTTACTGCCGGTCGGGAGAAGACCAAGTGACCATATTTCTATACCCCAGTCACCCTTGGGGTTGTTATTTTCGGAAGTCTACCACCACCACAGAATGAAAAAAGCACTGAATATAATTGATTTACCACCTAGTATAATATTTAGTTAACCAAACAAAAAACATTTTGACCACTGACCATAAAGTTGTTTGTACTAAACATAATATTTATTTTACAGAACATAATGATCAGTCTCGGCTACAGAACATAATATTTCAGTGGTTAAGATTATTGTATATTAAAAAGATTTTCGGCAAATCATAAAAATAAAAGCATTTATAGTATTAATTGATGAACGGATAGTTGGTTTGGGTCCAGAGGCGAGACCGATGCATATTCAAGACAAGAAAATGAGAAATTTGTAGTGATCCTCCTTTTTACTAGACCGACATACCGATTCGAATTTTGAACGTGCACGAACACAAGGAAACAGTTTGTCTTACAAAACACATTGATCTAGGCAAATTAATCGTTGCTCTTTCTACTTAATGATGCGTGCTTGGAAAAGAAGCAGCAAATACTCTATTTTTAAGTCATTGGTATGACCTTGCAAGGGTTTTAATCATGACCTCCTACGCTAAATGCAAGCACTAAAATGAAAACATCGCCAATGCAGTTTTTATAATATTGATGTTCATCCTTTAAATATTGCTCAATATTAAATGTAACACTATTACCTATAGAAAATGGAACTGGAAGAGGGTTGGTTTGGTTTTTACATTTCAGATCATTTTTCCCCAAGGTAAAATAGATAATGCTATACCCACCTCATAGCCTAAAGGTCGCATGGGATTGTTAAACAAAAGACGCGTTTGTATCATCATTACTGTGTGTCTTAATTTGTTTTCATCAGCAGTAGCAGGATCAATGTCTAGTGATTGACACTTGTTGATTAGAAAAGATGCGAACTTTGCAATGTCTTCCGGAGTCTCTTTTTCTTGTTGAATTGTCTCTCTAATAAAATTGATCTTGCAAGTTTATTGACTCTAATGCTCCATTCCATTTTCATAAGAAAGGGAAGTCTGATGCCTCTTTCTTCATTGTTTCATCTCTTTCCTTAATTGAAATGCCAAGTTTAGATGAAACCATTCTCATTATATCAAAACCCGACTTAACAGCTGTGCTTGAATGCTTGAGTTCCACATCTTTGTCTGTACAAATTTCAAGTGCACATTTTGCTACATTATCAAAATTCTCTTTCAACCCTTTCCTCCTCCGTTTCTGAATTTCTCCAACCCTTTGAATTGACAACAATTAAGTGTTATGTTAATGTTTAGAGCAGGGTTGGAAAGTATTACTCGGGCAGGAAAACCCTAAGCTGGGCAATAATCATATACATGGGTATTACTGGGCAATATGATTTTGAAGCTTATTTTTACATAAATTTGTAAAGACTTGTTGTAGTTTAATAGTATTACAGCTAAATAAGATAAAAAGACGAAGATCTTTCCACAGATATGGTAGACCGACATAATTAAGTTGTTGACTGCATACAAAAAAACAAGTGACTCAGCGTTTTCACTAACTGCTCTAGTAGACAAAAAGCATTTTCGAGTCATATGGAACGTGTTTCTTAAAATTATAAGGAAATCATTCAACCAGACATGCATAAGAGCAATATCACAGCAATTTTGAAGCATTCAGTGAATTTAAAAAAAAAATTCTTATCAAATTTTCCAAAAGCAGTAGCTTGGTTCTGGGTTGATGGGCAGGATCATCTGATAAACGAAGTAATCTAGAGCAAATATATTCTGCTTGCTTTAATACTATGTTCTTGATATAGTAATGTAGACATACCGATTTGTAAACAAAAACCAAAATGATGATTAAGATCAAGAGTACTGCAATTGTCTGACTGGTTTATGAAGACCTTTAAAATCTTCAATGAAAGACAACAGAGCCAAGTGATGGCGTACAATACGTTATCTTAAAAGAAAGGTATTTTTATGTCATAATTATAGAACCCTTAACAAGCATAGTAAAATTCTCAGCTAAAAAGACAAGAAGTAATTGTAACAGGATGCTGTTACGAAGTCTCCCAAACAAAGCTCCGATAACTCCCCATTCATATGGTCCCATGTTCATTTGATTTGATTTTTTGCCCATACAAGAATATATATGGCTTACGAGTAGGGATCTCCACCATTTACAAGCTTTCAAACAGGAGGGGGTGGTGGTGACCCCCAGGGACTTTACCTACATTTCATTTGATTTGTTTTATTGTCCCCTACAAAAAAATATATGGTTTAGGGGTGGGGATCTGGAACGTTTACAAGATAATAGTACATACTCAAATTGAACGGGGTGGGGGTGACCCCCAGGAACTTCCATCTAATTTGATGTGATTCGTTTTATTGTCCCATACAAGAATATATATGGTTTAGGTGTGGGGATCTGGACCGTTTTCAAACAAGAGGGGTTGGGTGACCCCCTAGGGACTTCCCTTTTATTTCATTTGATTTGTTGTATTGTCCCCTACAAGAATATATATGGTTTAGGGGTGGGGATCTGGACCGTTTACAAGTTTTCAAACAAGAGGGGGTGGGGTGACCCCCTAGGGACTTCCCATTTATTTCATTTGATTTGTTTTATTGTCCCCTACAAGAATATATATGGTTTAGGGGTGGGGATCTGGACTGTTTACAAGATAATAGGACATTCTCAAATTGAACGGGGTGGGGGTGACCCCCAGGAACTTCCATCTAATTACATGTGATTTGTTTCATTGTCCCATACAAGAATATATATGGTTTAGGGGTGGGGATCTGGACCGTTTACAAGTTTTCAAACAAGAGGGGTTGGGGTGACCCCCTAGGGACTTCCCTTTTATTTCATTTGATTTGTTTTATTGTCCCCTACAAGAATATATATGGTTTAGGGGTGGGGATCTGGACTGTTTACAAGTTTTCCAACAAGAGGGGGTGGGGTGACCCCCTAGGGACTTCTCTTTTATTTCATTTGATTTGTTTTATTGTCCCCTACAAGAATATATATGGTTTAGGGGTGGGGATCTGGACCGTTTACAAGATTATAGCACATTCTCAAATTGAAGGGGGTGGGGATGACCCCCCAGGGCATCCCCCTATATTTCATGTGATTTATTTTATTGTCCTATAATCATTTCTGAAGACTGCATGTATCTATCACTTATAGTTTTCAAGTTATATTCATTTAAAAAATTTTGAAAATAAAATCCCATAGGGTTCTATAGTAAAACCCTCCCTGCTTTCTACCCCCCAAAACACCCCTTAATAGACCCAAATGCACAAACGAAAGATTGATGGCTCACCTAGACATATTAGTCTACCATTTTATGAAATCCTAAGTCAATCTGACAAGCGGTTTTGGAGAAACGCTGCGGACAAGTTCATTTTTTAAAGCGGCGGAAGAAGAAGAAGAAGAACTAGATTTGTAATTGCTAGCAATAACGGATGGCACCCTCGTCCTCCCATTGCCAGGCGAGCGGCAGCCATTTTGAAAATTCCAAAGTGAAAGAGTGCATCTACACATGCAAGTTATCATTTTTGTAAAATTTCATTAAGTTTGGAGCATTTTGAAATTTTGGACAATTTTGCTGTTTCCATGGTTACGGCGGTCATTTTGGAAATTCAAACTTCTAAATGAAACTCTGCACATGTCAGTTACTATTCCTGTAAAGTTTCATGCACTTTGCAGCACTTTATTTTTTTTTGGAAATTTTGAACATTTGTGCTGCAACCATGGTTACAGTAGATAATTCCAAAATTCTAAAAGCAGACATCTCATTGCCACATGTCATGTTATATATCAATACAGTTTCATTTACTTTGGTGCAATACTCTCTGAGAAAATGCTGATTTTATGCATTTTTCCATAGGGTAAATGTTAAACTTGTCGCCAGTTTCCATGACAACGGCGGCCATTTTGGAGTTTCCAAATATCGTCTTGGCATCTTGGCATACTGGGTAACATTTTCATTAAGTTTCATCCAGTTAGGTCATATAACGACAGAGTTAGAATTATTGATATTTTAGCTGTTTCCATGGTAACGGTAGCCATTTTGAAAATTCCAAGATCAAAATGCAGCTCAGGCCATGCCTGTTACTATTTAAGTGAAGTTTCGTCCAGTTTGAACACTTTGAATATTTTCGGATTTTCGCTGTTTCCATGGAAACGGCAGCCATTTTGACCATTCCAAAGTCAGGTGCACAACTTCACATGCTGGTGCACATTGTGGTATAGTTCCATCAACATTGGTCAACTCAATTCCAAGAAACTGCGTGGACAAAATGTGTGGAAGAAGAATAAGGAAAAAAAGAATGGATGAATAACAATACGTCACCCCAACTCCGTTGAGGGTGCCATAATAATAAAAATAATAAGAACTGAGCAAAAACAATAAGTCTCCAAACTTTGTTTGGGAGACTTAATAACAGATCAATATTCCCTTTTTCGGCCTTTTTCCTGTTTTTCAAAATGTCACCATCATCTTCAAGAAACTCCATATCCATACCTGTATCTAATACAAATATATAAATATTTTATTAGCTCATTTATCAATTACGTATTGATGTGGTAATTTTAACAATTTGGTTTACTAAGTTTTTCAACACTTCAATCACTAGACCCTTTTTGAATGCCAAAAATTTTTTAAAACCTAAAACATGTCTCATGAATATTTTTTCTTAATGACATAATCTGGAAAACCCAAATCTTCATAACAGAGTCTGATCATTTTGTATGTATTTCCCGTAGGGTCCTATGTTAAAGCAAGTCCCCCGTTGGCGGCCATGTTGGACGATGAATCGGCTACAAAAAAAACCAATACTTGGTCAGCCTCTAATAAGGCACATTCATGCTTGGTTTAATTCCATTCAGTAGTTCTCTAAAAGAAGACATTTGTATGTATTTCCTATACATTATATTTAAAAGATCCAATATTTTTGATTCTATCAAATAGTTTCCTCCTCTCAATTTTATCTGTTTAAGAACATGATGAAGCAACCATAGTTTCCTTTGAATGACAACTTTCAAGATGTTTCTGAATCCTATGGCGAAACACTTTCCAACAAAAATAGCATGCCAATAATTTGTTAAATTGTCTCTTTCCGTTTAATTTGTGAATTCTCTTGACTTTGACTGAAAATAAAATTAAATAATTATCAATTTAAGACTCTATATTTTTTTAATTAGGATTTAAGACATCTATTTTCCAATAATTTAGAGTTATCTTTTTATTAGAATAATATATCATCTGCTCAAACATGATAAATTTACCTATTTAAAAATTAAAATTTGCAAAACAAAATTTCCCATGTATTTAAGCTATAGTCTCTAAATTTTATTGGGAATCTCACAGAGAACATGTTTATTCTCATAGGCTGGTGCAAAACAATCATCTCTTTGTTCCTTGATGAATCAGATAGTCATCATACATGTATATTTTTTTGATAGGTTACTAAATTATGCCCATAAGAATTTGGAAATTAATTCTCAACCTACCTAACCTCCTTCATTTTTCATGGGCTGGTGCAATACAGTTGTAAATCTGTAAATCTTCTTGTTTTTGCAAGAGTCGATGACAGGGATAAAAACAAAGTTTTCAAAAATAATTTCCATGATGGTGAGTGTAAATCTTCACTGGAAATGGTAGTGATCAATGCTCCAACCAATACCTTCTATCAATTTTGTCACGTGGTGAAAACTCATTTTACAAAAACAGGTTCATAAAAGTTCATTTGGTCTAGTCTTTCTTTCATAGCACTGTATTGTGGTTTAACTTCCTTCGACTTTGACAGGCTAGCTTTGATTGACCAAGAATCTGTTATTGACCGTACATGTTTCTCGTATGAATGGACTTTAGCTGTTCGCTCTCTTTGCTGCCTAAGACAATCAGCGTATTTTATCATTCCTTCTATCAAAGTTTCACATGCCAATCTGCACACCTTAAACTTTTCATTTAAATGCCATGGCATTGCAACCATATCCATGCATACCGTCAGATGTACTTCAAGGTCCTCCAGTAGAATCCGTAATATAATAATAGTAGAAACCAACATTGATATTCAAATCAGTGTATTATACTGAAAAAATGGACTTTAGTCACTTGTAATATGAAGGGAGCCAGAGCACCTGATGTCACTCACGTTTTTTGTTGGGGTTCACATTGCAAATACTTTGGTTTTTATATGCTGTATTGTCTTTCTTGTCGTTGTTTTTACGTGTCTATTAATATTTTGTTTTCTTTCTGTTGTATATGGATCATGCTTCGCCACTTTTAAGGCTCTAATTAAGGCTATTTTGTGGTGGTCAGTTTTTATTGGTGGAGGCCAGAGTGCTAGAAGCAAACCACGACTGTTGATAAGAAAACTGACAACCCTATTCAAGAAGAGAAATGCCAGAGGCTCCTGACTTGGGACAGGCGCAAACATGCGGCGGGGTTAAACATTTTTGTGAGATCTCAACCCTCCACCTATACCTCTAGCCAATGTAGAAAAGTAAACGCATAACAATACGCACATTAAAATTCAGTTCAAGAGAAGTCCGAGTTTAATGTCAGAAGATGTAACCAAAGAAAATAAACAAAATGACAATAATACATAAATAACAACAGACTACTAGCAGTTAACTGACATGCCAGCTCCAGACTTCAATTAAACTGACTGAAAGATTATGATTTCATGATATGAACATCAGGCACAATCCTTCCCGTTAGGGGTTTAGTATCATACCATCATAACATATATGAGAAGAACATAACCCGTGTCATGCCAACAACTGTTTTTGAATAAATGTTTTAGTTCCGATGCAGAGACCCTATATGTGAATCAATATTAACGCCAAAATATGCAATTTTTAATGACCTGACAACAGTATCGTAATTATATCCCTTCTTAATAAGTCTATTCAAAGGTATTGCTAGTTTAGGAGGTGAATACTGACACCTTTGTGCTTTATAAAGAATATTTCCATAAACAATTGGATGTGAAAAACCTGAACGTACAAGAAATCTTCATGTTGAGCTATATTTACGAATGATGTCCTTATACCGATGATAAAATTTAGTAAATGTTTTGACTAGTTTGTGATATCGAAAACCCTTTCTTGGTGCAGGACATTTTTAAAGGAAAAAATGGTGGGTTGAACCTGGTTTTGTGGCATGCCAAACCTCGCACTTTAATGGCAATGTTAAATATAACATTGAAATGACAACATAATATTACAGGACTACAATACAAATAAATAGGACATATTCATTAAGATGTTACATTAAATCGACCATATTCTACAGATAATTGTATACAATGTAACACCAAACCTATATTATACAGTAAGGAACATTCAAGTGAATTCCAGCACTCCCACATTCATATCTTTTAAGTTTTTAGATGAACAAAAATAACACTAAAAAAATCACTCTCATATTTAACATTTTAAAATTGTAATGCTTTACACATTGACACTGTTATCGTTAAATGCTTTACACATTGACACTGCTTTCTTTAAATGGAATATGTAGCATGATTGTTAACACTAAATGTAAATAATATAAGTTCATTTTAATGTTATGCTTATGATAGTAAAGGGCTTATTGATATTGTTTTTCGTCTATGCGGTTGTCTTCGTCAATCCTGAAGCAGGTGAAAGTAGTTCTGATGTCACATATACATTTGGTGATCTATAGAAAAAGAGGCAAATCAGATAGCAGCAGATAATCAAATCCGGTTGTTGACGTCACATCGATAAAGCCATAAAGAAAAAAATGCAAAACAATCCCCTGCATAACCAAATATGTAAATGCCAAATATCAACGTTTAAACTACGAGTTATGTTGATTATTATCTTAATTTCAGTTTCAGAAACCAGTACCCAGACTATTAGACATGTAAGACACAGAAAAAAGAAACCAGGAGCGATTGAGACTTATTCAGACAAAAAAAGACAAATTTAATTGCAGGATTAACGCGTTAAACGCTTCAAACATTAGGATAATGTTAAAATAAAAAAAAAATCGCTATGAAGTTGGAAAAAAGAGCAGGTTTATGAACCAGTGGACACTCTTTTTATTATAACGAAACGTGGAACACATCCATGCAGATGTTTTGGTTATGGGGAGCTCAGGGAGAGATTTATTAATGGTAAAGTTCTCTGCACGTTCAAATTTTCCAAAATTAGTATTTAAAACTGAAGAACTCGCCTGTTGTACAGGTAATAAATCAATATGTATGGGACGTAATTTTACCTAATTAACGCGTGTATCAAGTTTCATTTTTGTATCTTTACATAAAAGTGTATCTTTTCTTTTGTCGCTGTGTATATGTTTTATTCCGCTTTGGAAACTTAAAACGTTGTTTTAATATACTGCAAGGTAAAGGAATCTGATGTACAGTAGTTGTAGTTTGTTTATGTAATTTATACGTGTTTTTTTTTTTTTTTTTTTTTTTTTATAGATTAGACTTGGTTTTCCTGGTTGGCTCCGTGTTGAGGGCCCTAACTTGAACTATAATGGTTAACTTTTAAGAATTGTTATTTGGATGGAGAGTTGTGTAATTGGCACTCATCTTCCTTTACATAAGTACACAGTAGTAAAAATATCTCATTGTGACAAACTTGCAGGTGTTATATTTGGCAGATTTTGTTTTGCTGCTTTGAAAATGTAGGCATTTCCTGCTAGTAATTCATTTTCGGTAGCCTGCCCTTAACCACTAAAACTTTTATCAGAAGATCTGTAATTATGAGTGACAATGCTCCACACTTTTTATTGTGGAGTGCACTCTCGTTTCCTACTACTACGGCATTAATTCGTTTCCTACTACTACGGCATTATTTTACTATTGTGGGTCCTTGGCCAAGAAAAAGATCGACTTTCAGAACTTTCACAATTTGAGTCAATGGAAGCATGCATATGTTTATTATTCAATGTATCTGTACATACATTACTTGCATTAAAGCATTGTGCCGGTGGCAACAACTTTTTCAATTGCTTTTGTTCCTGATGAGATATAAATTGACTAACCTCAACTGTTTTGTAATGTACTCCGGAATCTTCCTCATCTGACATTGTCAAATCTATGATTGTCTCTTCAATAACACAGATATTTGGCTTATTATCTTAGTTGGAGACTGATAAGAATAGATCGGAAGTGTCTACACACTTTTCACCAATGGACCAGGCATTATAGAATTGAGGGGTATTCACCTCCTTGTCGCTGACTTCTACTTTTTCTTGCGACGTCTGCAATCCTCCTTCCTGTAGCATTGCCAGTGTTGGGTCGGCTACCTAGGAAGCAGTCAGGGAGTACACCGTCCCGTCAGGAAAGACAACCTTCTCTTGTTTCCTGACACAACCGTATCCATATGGTAAAACAGAACCAACATACGTCGGACTACTTACAGTTTCTTTTCTTACACTTCTAATGGTTTCGGCAACCTTGTCATTACTAAAAAGGTTGGGAGGAGCAAGAAAGCGTTACCACTTCTTGCCCTCCTCAGCTGCCTTCTTATCAGGTAACGTAAGATGACAACTATCTTTCTTCTCCGTGCTTGCGTTAAGCTTTCTCTTCTTAGGAGTGGGAGGTAATGGTGATAGTAGTTTCTTGGGACTTCCAAACAGTTCCAGAAGGTCTTTCTTAACTGGTGTAACGGACGGATGACTATCAAATCCAAGAGTTATATTGGTGGGTGACCTTACTAGTTATGTTTATTTCCCTTATAGACATATCAATTACAAACAAATAAAACATGATAGACAAATCATGAATACATGTTTAGAAACAATATGAAATTAAACATTATAATATAATTCAAATAGAAAAATATCCTCGAATGAGTTTTGTATACCTGCAACTGCTAGGGTAGCTGCAGCTACCTTTGCCCTTTTGGGTCGAACTTCTAGGATGGCTCATCTACCTCTTCCTCTTCTTGGTGCCGTTCCACTTGCACTACTGATGTTGCCACGTCCCCTTCCTCTACCACTCGCCCTTTGTGTACATTCTTCACTATCGCTCACATACACAAATAATACAGAAACCCAACTATAAAAAATAGATCATTTAAACAGTACAATACACCAATAAGACAGAAACCCAAATATAAAAAATATCATTTAATCTATAGAATACACCAATAATAGTTATCAAAAGTACCAGGATTGTAATTTAGTACGCCAGACGCGCATTTCGTCTACAAAAGACTCATCAGTGACGCTCATATCAAAATATTTATAAAGCCAAATAAGTTCAAAGTTGAGGGTAAAAAAAGAGTTGTGCCAAATACGGCTGAGGTAGTGTTGACTACTGGGCTGTGTTGACAGATACCCAACTATAAAAAATATCATTAACACTATACAATTTATTAATAAGTGAGTAACCCAACTATAAAATCTGCTAACCAACAACCAAGAGCAGCATCAAAACAGTCAACAGTCTAACTACAATATAAAGCAACAAGTCAGCAACCCAAATACAAAGTACAACCAATTCATACATTGACAGCCTATTTCCATGAGTATGTGCCTAAAGGCAATATCTTTTGTTAGCTTGCTTGCTAGCTGAACCTGGAAGTCATTATTAAGTAAGGTATACCACCCTCCTTTCTAAGTAGCCTAGTCCTACAGATAGATATATTGGTTATCTGACGGACTAGTCTACTCTTAGAGGAGGGTAGTTTACATAACCTAATGACTTCCAGGTTCAGCCAGCCAAAGATATATCATTGAAATCGACTGTAGAATGCAACTTTATGTAGACGTCTGTTAGCAACACAATTATACAACATAGTACACCTTCATCTATCCATGACCCCAAGGGTGACGGGGGAATAGAAATATGGTGACTTGGTCTTCTTCCGACCGGCAGTAAAACGCTTGCCGAAGTGGGGCGTCCGTTTAACTGTGCGAGATGTATCAAGTTCGCAGTCACGTCCGGTCAGATTGGGACGTTAAATACGATGCCTCGTGTAAGGAGAGTGCCACGCCGCTCTTCGTACGTTAAAAACCATGCAACAACTTTTTGAGGGGTCCGTAGGTGGCCTGTTGCAAGGCAAAATGTCTGTCCCTATCTAATATACCCTCATTTTCCAGTGGCAATTTCCCCGACCATCATCCCAGATGGCCTCTATTATTTCAAGGCCTACCTATAGTATTTATTGTGAATTTGTTCTCGTCCTGAATATGCATGAAATATTTGCCACTGGACGTTAAGCAACCAACAATCAATCAATCAATCATCTATCCATGAGACAACAACAAAGGGACTGAAGACTGTACAACATACAGTTAAAATTGTTCAACCGATAATGGAAAAAATCAAATTTGAAAACCGAATTAAAGTTTCTTTTTTTTTTTTATCTCCGTTAAAAGCACCAGAACAGGAAAGAAAAGTTTGAAAGAAACTTAAAAGAAACTAAAAAATTAGACGATGCTTTTACTGACGTTGGATATGACATTCATGTTTTTCTTGCATCCGAAAAATCTTTGAACAATATTCGTGTTGTAAGCCGAATTTGTCCTACATTTTAATTGTTCTTCTCAAGTAATGATCCCTTGAACAGGTTTAAATGTTAAATTAAATCCTATAAAATCAATTTGGTGCATTGGTTCTTTGAAACACAATTGTGTTTATTTGAGCGTGTCAACACCTAGTCTAGTAGTAATTTCGGTTTGTATATAAACATACAACAAAAGTTTATATTGGTATTATAGTAAGTTATTGTTTCATTTTACATGTTTATCATTGGTGACATCAAATAAAATGTGTTGCAGGTTGTACTAAGCCATACGAACTTTAAATATCATATTTATATACTGAAGGATCTAAAATTTGAATTATGTATGTTTAAACTATAATGAATAATAGTGGATCAGTGGAATTTTACGAATTGTTTCCACAGAAAGCAACCGATTAAAAATCGTAATTTCATCTAAATGTGGAAAAATTAAAGAATTTATTTTCTTTTCTTCAGAAAAAAGTTTAAAACTGACAACTATCCATGTTATAAAAACAAATAAAAGACTAGCGCGACCGTACTTCAGTTCCCCAGTCACCATACGGGATTTAAGATTGAGGACATTAACATGCCAGTGCTTGTGAACAATTCACTTCACTAATAAACAGGCTGACCTTGTGTTATGTATATGTATTGTATGGTCGTATGTGTTTTGTAGTTAAGTCGTGAGAGTTGTGTCCCTTTGTATGATGATGATGTATATTTGTCATGTGATGTTATCTGGCTCTTTGAAATAAACGTGCTATGGAAATAGACGTGTTTTTGTTGCTCTTAAGCAAATATAACTTTAGCGGCATGGGGAGGCAAGTATGTGTTCCCCCATGAACGTAATATGGTGGAGGACTTCAAAACGACCCCTTTTAAGTGTATTTTATGTTAGCTGTCCCCGAAGATGAAGAATCAACTTTCTATAAGTCTAAACCACGAGGCTGGCGGCGCCATTATTTAACTTTTGACCACGTTGAAACCTTGGAATTTTCGTTCAGTACGTGGAGTATAGCAGTACCATGCAGTTGACACTGGAATCAATTTTTGGATTTTATGTGAAAATTTTGATGTTTCAAAAGTTTAATTTGGATTAAACTAATATTCAGACTGAATCACCATAGGAGTTTTCGTCAACAAAAGAAAACGGTAAATTCAAGGAACTGTTTTTAAACAACATTGTATACATGCACTGATATTAAAGTATTTCGCAATTGTTTATTATCATTTGAACTTTGATTTTCATTTGGATTGTTGGACGCGATTGAAATTTCTACACAAACAATTAAATTTTAACCGCAATTTGGCGTTGGTCAGTTTGACATCAGGAAATACAGCTGTGTATGTTTATGTGTGCAGAAAACTGTAGCATGTGTCATGTGACGTCCCGTCCTATCATCTTACAGTACTTCGAATATAATTGCTAAAGTAATTGGCGTTATCGTTACTAACTAATCAGCTTGACCTATATGTGTATTTAGGATTTAGCAGGGAAAATGTGTTGCAGTTTTGAACTATTTGAATTATACTACGGACGGTATGTGTGAGATTTATCTCGTCGTACGCTACCCAGTTACAAGGAAAACACCGACTTTAATTATGAATTCAATTTTGTCTGAAGGATTTTTTTTTTATTATTTTAAAATACCTATATTTCTGTTAACAGTTGGACTGATTTGATAGCGGATTGTCAGTAGCGGTGAGATAATAGTCATAAATAAAACCTAGGTTGATATTGACATTTCTGGAGCTTTTCATTTGTTTCATCTTTATTTTATTTTGTGAGTGTGATGTATGAGAGATTGAACACGTTAGGGAGGGAGAATTAGTCGTATTTTCTTTTGACTCCATATGTAACTTATGAAGTGTTTCATTGATGTAATATTTACTATTTTTAAGAGTTAAAGGTCTCTGATGATTATCTATCAATGTTTTGTATACAGCTACATTTATGACAATATTCTAGTATTTTCCATTTAGTAGACTGAGTAAATGTATCAAATGCATATTTTTTTTTATGTTGAATGAACGTAATGCGTGCATAAGGTCCTAAGGGGGAGATCGAGATGCCAGACGTTCGGATTTTTCTGCATTGTTGATACTGGTGTGTATGGATGCTAGATTCAGAACTGGTCAGCCACGAATATTTCAGTAAATATAAATGTATTTACAAAGATTATTTGGAAAATTGTTACTGATTTGAGTCTTAATATACAGAAGTGCTTATATAGTTTGAATTTATTATAGTGCATTTTTTTCTTCTTCTTGAAATAGTATATGGATAAAACACATACACCATTTTGATCAAATTTGGGAAATTTTCTTTTTGAGGGCGGGATGTTATGTATATGTATTGTATGGTCGTATGTGTTTTGTAGTTAAGTCGTGAGAGTTGTGTCCCTTTGTATGATGATGATGTATATTTGTCATGTGATGTTATCTGGCTCTTTGAAATAAACGTGCTATGGAAATAGACGTGTTTTTGTTGCTCTTAAGCAAATATAACTTTAGCGGCATGGGGATGCAAGTATGTGTTCCCCCATGTACGTAATACTTGACAACAAAACTAAATGGATATTCACAGTGGTTATCTAATCTTTGCATTTACGTGGCTTGATTGCAAGATCATATACAAACAATTGAAACTCATCCTCTTCAATATGTCGAAAAACCGGTTTTAGAATTTGGAATCTTGAAAGCCATACATTTTATAGTGGACACTAATTTGAAAAAAAATAATATTGGCATTATATTTATCTCTGGACAGAATGAGATTGAAAAAAATATGAGGTAATCGAAGATGCACAAGGATATGGCTAGTATGGTGACGGAGAACCCAGTGATAAGGATCAATGATGATTGTTTAAAGTTCAGAAGATTTTCCTTGGATGAACTACCTTCATATGCAAGAATTGCAAAGGCAACATTCGCCCCCTTTTATTGAGAAATACTTTGACAACAATTTACAAAGTGTCAGATGTCAACAGGAAAATACGCCGGGAGTAAGTAAATTAAGGCAAACATAACGTAAGTATAAAGGGTACATTTTTATTTATTAAATGGGCGTATAAGTACCCTTGTTATTTAACAAATTCTCATCATTTCAGTTTATTCACTGTTCATTGATAAAGCCATAACCGTCAGTAGCGTGTGTGTCCGCCATTAGCGTTGAGAACGTGGATGGACAAAAATACATGCTCACAGACTTGCCTACATGATTAAGCACAAAAAAAATAAACTATGAAGGGTTTGATGTGTCACATTTGTGCCACAATTCAAAGTGCATAAATACTGAACATCTTTCACTCGAACCGCATTGGCTTGACTTGTGTCTGTAGCAAAATCTTTTATAGGACATCCATGAATAGAACTGAAGATGTCAAATAATAATTTGAGTATTAATAGATATACATTATATAACTGAAGTGGGGACTTACTACAGAATAAAAACGGATACTTAGTACATCACATTAAATAACAGATAGCCGCGCATAAAAATACACAGACGAGTTAGCCAGAGCTAGTTTAACGCAAACAGCGACGTCACATTTGAATTTCTAAAACTTTTTTCAGCCGTATTTGGCACAACTTTTTGGAATTTTGGATCCTCAATGTTCTTCAACTTTTTACTTGTTTGGCTTTATAAAGATTTTGGTATGAGCGTCACTGATGAGTCTTGTATAGACGACAAGCGTCTGGCGTACTACACTATAATCCTGGTACCTTTGAAACTATTTCTACAATAAAGAAAGAATTTAGATAATATTCAAGATTGGATTTGTAAAGATTATGCGTCAGATCAGAAGTTGATCACGCCTGGTAAACCATCTAATGTCAACCAAATATTGAGACGGAAACAAATATTCTGGCACTTCTTGTTGAGCTTTTCTGGTTCAAAATATTCAAAATAAACACAGGGTAGGTCGACTTTTCGTCTATTTACTGAAAATTTAATAATATTTCAGTTTACTATAATATTTGTGTAATAGTATTACATTTCGGTGTAAATATGTAATAATTATAAACAGCTGTCCAATGACCATTTCATTGACATTTGTTTTTGTTCAATTATTCAATATATTAATGCATAATAAGGTTTTGTAATATTTAATAATTAGTGATTCGCGATTGCGTTATATTAAGGGGAAATCACTCTAAGCAGTAACCACGCTCCACTATTCATTAATTATATGTACCTCTTAAGACAACATACAACTTATGAACTCAGCAACAGTATCCATGACTTCCAACAGGCCATATCTACAGTTATTTTTGAAGACATCAGTAAAAGTCCTGACAATAAACCTCATAGCATCATGATTGATGAATCAACTGATATAAGTGTTGATCAAAACTTGTTAATTTATATACGATTCCTAAATCAATTTCTAGATTAATTAGAACCAAGGTCGTGCTTACTTGGTGTTAGAAAATTACTAGATGGAGCCACTGCTGATAACATAAGTATTATTCGATTCCTTAAATGATTTAAATACAAAATTGTCTAATATGAGTGGAATAGCAACAGATGGAGCTGCAGTAATGGCAGAAAAAAAAGGTTTTTCATTTTTTTTCCCAATTTAAACTAAATTTTACATTCCAAAGTTAAGTTAGAAAAAATGGTCAACTTCAACAATAAATACCAAATTCTGTTATCTGTTTTAAATTTAACAAATATCCCATCTACAAAATGAATATATTTATATTAAAGTATAATTTATGAAAAATAAGAGTGCCTGTCTTTTTATGTTTTGTATATTAAAGAAGAGATCAAAGATAAATAATATTTTATCTAAATATCATATGTATCTAAGAAAATTACAAAACAACATCATGAAAAGAACCAATACACATCCTTAAAAGACATTTGACTTGTATACTGTATACAAATAAAAGCTATAATAATATGAAATCCAATAGAGGATTATGTTTTTTTTACAAAAGCAAAGTCATGTTGTACATGATTTAAAACTTTTGTGGGAAAAACTTAAAGACAAAAATAAGATGTCTCAAATGTGAGAGAAAAAAATCGTTACAATTAACGAGTGTCTACACTGCCCGACAAATTTCACAAGAAAACATGTAGCGAAAAAACATATTACAACCAAACGAAATCGGATTACATGGAGAAACAGCCACACCGACCAAACCACAGTGTGAAAACTAACTAGAAGAAATTATAGTTGACATCCTCAGAGAAGACCTATATACATGTATAAGTGAACCAAAAGATTCGGATGACGGAAGTGATTTATATTATAACAACAGGACCACCTAGATGTAATACCAACAGTTACGGTTACTTACGTCACCGTGTATCATCAGTACAGCGGATATAGGTACTAACCAAGCGGGCATAATCGGTTTTGACCTTACACGGTAGCGAAAATCTTTGGTTTGCTTCCTCAATATTCAATGTACATTTCTCAAACATTTGAAATCCTGCTCCCAAATAATTTGCATCGATTTTTCCTATTTATAAAACAACTTTGATATTCTAATAAGAACAATTAACTTGTACATATGCAAATAGTTCTGATTGTCAACACTAACTTTAAATTTCAATTATAATCCTGGTACTTTTGATAATTATCGATACAGTTGTCGAGACATTTACATGTATTATCTGACAGAAAGCTTTTACAGGGCAAAAGTAAAAGTTACCAATCATAAACCTACCTGTGATTACTCATTCCTTTTTTTTTCTTCATATTCCAGACAATCATTATTTTCTCCTTTAGAGAATATTCGACATTCATCTTCTTTGCTTTCAAAGCCATTTTGCAATTTTGGAATACAAGTGGTTTTTTTGTATGTCCAATCAGGTCTCAAATAAGTAAACAATTTCTTATGGACCAAAACAGGAGGTCCCTTAACTTTTTCATATTATTTACATTTCAATGTATGATTTCAAAAAATATATATCGCTTAAATCTAGCTTGTTTGATTTTCAATATTTATAGGTAAATATATATTTGATACACTATGAGGTTTGAATTCCCATCGGATACCTTATATTCAGCTTTTATACCTGAACAGGTATTACTTTCCCAATAAACAATACATGTATAATAAAAGAAAGGCTTTACAATGAAAGAAAGAGACACTCTTTTTGCTATGATTTTAATGATAAACATGCAGTATCAAATGTTAAAAAATGTATGCTTCTTCCATACAACACATAATCACTGTGCTTAAACGGCTGTGGGTAAGTTACCCATACCAAGATGGATCCGCCTTGCGTCGGTTAGGGACTTCTCTTCTATAGAATAACAATACCATTACGATTCGGTTAAAATTTATAGTGGCCTGTTGCATTCGATGCTCGAACTATATAAATTTGCAGTTAATGAGAAAACTAGAAGAAAGGACATTTTGTAAAAATGTATAAAACCTAGTTTTACAGCTAGCTGCATATTTCACTTGTATGCAAGTTGCATTAAATTTCATTAAATTGAACTAAACTAAAAGACGCAATTGTTAAAATTCAGTGACATAAAAGTAATAGAGCAATCAACATAACGTTAGTGTAACAATTAGAAGTAGTATATGACAATATAAATAACTAAGACAACAGGGTAATTTAATAGTTTAACAATCCCTGATAACATACAAAGAGAAATATTAAAAATATACTATGAAACGTTTTCAAAAAAACATAACACTACAACTTACTGGTGGGATGTATAAATACCGAGCCGCATCAAAGAGTATTCATCAAAATACACATTAAAGGAAACAGAGGTGAAAATAAACCGCAAACAGATAATTAAACTATAAAATTTAAAGAGTATGACAAAGCCATGGTGCGAATCGAAAAAGTCGATAAGACGCGCATCAGTTAAAAAGATTTCAAACCATAACCAGGATCGAGTACCTTCTGTGGTGTAAGTATGATGCGTTAATAAAATCTCATTTTGGTGGTGAATGAGTAGTATAAGAGGCCGTGCAGGTTACAAATATGATGTTAATTGTCTTCTAATTGTTGAAATTATAATTCTTAAAATTTTAAATCTAAAGTTACGGACAGTCTTCTTAGTTTCGATCAAAAAGTTACGGACGTCTTGTGCATTTTTTTTAAAGTTAACCTTGCTCTTTACTGACCTCTATATTAACTAATTTATGGTAATTGTTAGTTATTTCTTTATTTAGAAATCCTATAAATATTTACATTCTGCATGAAAAACGTCGCAAAAGGTTCATTTTGTATGAATTAAATATCAACGAGTTTATGGAACTAAACGTATGTTTCCTATACTGATACAACTCTAATGCTGATAGAGTACGTATTCTATCAGCAAGCTCTTTATCTATACAATTCCCATTGAAGAAAATTGTCACATAACTTAACATGCACAAGATGAACTATACGTTTTTTTGGGTTTTTTATAGTCCGTGTTGTATTTGTGAAAAATTCCTTATTTGTAATCAAGAGTAGTAATACTTGTAATAAACTTTCCGTGCATATTATTCTAGCTAAAGTACATTAAACCGAAATACAATTAGAATACGACGACAGACCCATGCTATAAATAAGTTGCTATTTCTTAGATCTTTAAAAAATGCGCGCGAAGATTTTCTTTCTCTTTTTAATTGCTTCTTCAATCGACTCAAACAAATTGTACTGTTTACGACTTCAGGGTTTTACATTGCCAAGCACACAAATCCAAACAAATTAGTTAATGACATCATTATTGTTCAAAACAGAACACTAGACGGTAGGCGGTGTTGAGGCGATATCGAAACTCGTCAGGAAAAGAAAATAATTTGCATCCATAGATATTGAGAAAAATGTGTATATAAATCAGCCTTTGTAGATGGATGGATCTATCTTAGAGTTATCAATTAACAGTAAACAAATGATCGTTTCCAATTTATTTAATGCGGTGCAGTACCTTTGTTTTGTGAAATCAACTTGCATTATGTATAAATTTTTATTGCAGAGTGAAGTATTGGAACCAGTGGGGTTTGAGATAGGGAGTGCGGAGTTGACTCGACGGAGGAGGTGACTCCAGTGGTGTTTGCCTCAAGAGGAGCACTGCTGTTTTTAGCCGGAAAATGCAGGACAATTTTCAAACTTATGTGACAGGTATTTGATATAAATGATAAGTGTTTATTTTTTTATAAGAGTTTGCTGCTATAAGGAAATATTTGACTCTTACTTGTGTTTTTGTTTGTAAATTATAATTGTCGAAACGGCTATAAATAGCAAATTTGATTGTCAATGTAACAAGTTTGAGAATTGACTATTGGTATTTGCTACTTCTCTGCCGTGTACCTGGCATATAGGAGTAGGGATTGTTGATAGTTTCGAAGTCAAACTAACGCCACCTAGGTAGAATTATGTGTTCCACTGTTACCTAGTTAGTACGGTGACCAGACACAATGTTTTTTAGATTTAATCGTCAAACATACTATATGGCTATATTATATATCACTGGATTCGGAAAAATGAGTACTTTTGAAATATCGATGTCGTCAAAAAGAAATGTGGTAACAGTTTTGCATAAATTAAGGTCAAAGATCAAAGTCTGTTATTATTTTTTTCTTCCATATTTTCAAAATTTTCACATATATACAACAATTTAGGTTAAATTTCAGATAAAGACATATTCTAAAATCAATTAGCAATAAATTATCTTGAAAAATGTAAAAAATAAACATTATTATTATCGATTTATTCTGAAAATTGGCGTTTTTCAAACACTTGTTCTTTTATACAAAATCAACAAATATTCTGTTTCAGTTACAGTAGTTACCTCACCGGCTGACATTCAACCTCAGCAATAAATTAAAAATATTATTTTTACCTGAAGCCTATTATCATGAAAGCGTATTTTGCAAAAGCTCATTCATGTAATTTACCAAAACTCAAAACCACTCATTACATCAAAAATAGTTACAATTAAAAATCCAATCAAAGAGATCCACACAGCAGAATTAAGCCAGGAGTATCTTCTGGTTCATCTGTCAAGGAACATAATTCTGACCTTTAACAGGAGCAATGCTCCAAACATACAATGATTTATTGTGAACAAACACATGACTTTTTTCATGAAGATTTTCCCTTACATGAAAACACAAGGTCCTGCAAGATTTCTGCTGACAGATGCCCTTTGAAATACAAGGGGTTTAATGAATCATTTAACTCTCGCCAACAGTATACTGAAGATGACGGAATAGGGGTTTAGCAATGTGTAATGCGGTTCAAATTTCAGTTTACAACAAAACACATAAAATATACTGTTTCAGTGCCGCTTTACAGAGAGGTTAACTGACTTAACTTACATCTTTACTGGTGGCAAGCTTGACGTGCATTGTTTTAATAAATATATCATGATGGAATGATTTAAAGAGATTTTTCTGCTCATGAAGCTTTGAAATTAATGTTCATGCCCAAACAAGGGCTTCAACTTTGTCCATATTACCAAAGCTCTGCAAACCACTGTCCTTCAAAGTCTTGTAGTCAGTTTGTTAACTTACTCCAAACACAGACGGAGTAATGGCGCATCAGATAAATGCATTTATAGAAGGCAAATTGTTGAGGAAAGACAGGTACATGATGAATGGGTAACAATCTTCGCCCTTACTTTACATTGCTTATGTTCCCTATCTGCACCCACAACTCGCTAGTATGTGACATATGTTTGTTGTATTCACAGAGGTCCGCATAATTTTGCTTTTCCCATTTCTCTAAGTTTGAGGCATGGAGAATCATACGAATATCGGCCTCATGTTGAGTGCTAAACAAGTGACGACAGTCATTAACAGTGTTGGTATACATAACTTTCACAATCAGGTGGAATTATAGGGGATTTGTCAAAGTTTTGAAGAATAAAACCACCAAAATAATTAAGGAGTGCCTGTTTGTTTTCTGTAACAGAAAGAAACTTCTTCCAGTCAGGAACCTCTCCCTTCAATAATCTGATACATTTTATTGGAAGCTGTAGTCTTTGTGCGGCCTGCATTTCCTTTCAGCAGACTTTATAATGTTGTTCATCGTGTAACGGTCAAAAACATCAACTACTGTGTGCGCTACAGAAAAGCATTGAGACATATTTTTTTAATAATCAGCTGCAAGATCACCGAATGTTCTGCTTTTATTAACATCAATACATTGAACTAATGCCATACCATCTCCGATTTAAGTTGTGAGTGATGGTACAATGGAAGGTAGGGAAAGTGCACAATAGACTTAAGATTCTAATTGGTTCACCAAATCAGACTTGCATGATTTTCTCGTGGTGCCGTCATCATATCAAAGGGAAATTGGAAGGGGACCTACAGGTTGCGACAATACATGTTCTATTCTAACATCATCTTTTCAGTTTGCCAAAAGCAATGCCAATCTTAATACAAGTTCTTGAATTATTTGACCTGAAATTATTTCCCCCGATTTACATTGAAGGTTTGTTTTTGAGGTCATGTTTTCAAACGTTATTAGTTTTGACTTTGATATAGGACTATATAAACTCCTTGACTAAAGAAAGAGAACTAGTGATGAAAAGTATAGACATATTCAAGCCTTCATCGACAGCGGTGAGCAAAGACTCTTGACTATCTCTTATAACATGAATTTCAGAAGAGATATTGATAACACATTAAGGATGCGATTCCACATCAAAGTGATTAGTCATGGTTCATTTAGATGGTTCACACTGACAATAACATGTTTTTCATCTAATTGCATTTATTTCAGCCATTTCCAGTATTTAATTACCAAGGGATTCTATGAAATGTCTATTAAGGGTCTATCTAACAAGCGCAGACTTTTAATTTGCTATGCCTACAGTGCCACCTGATCCCCTTGATCCTTTTATAATGTTCCTTTAAACAGAAAAATGTCTACTGCTCTAAGGAAAATACCCCAGTATATAAATGTCAGTAATACAGCACAACCCCATTGTTTATATGTATCTATAAGAGGTTGTGTATGAGCTTCGAATAGCTCCGTCATATGAGCGTTAGGGCTTGTGTCTGGGTTGAATGGCTGAAATGATGCTTCTGAGATAAATGAATTTTATATTATTGATTGATAAAGGTATGAAATATCATATAAATGTTGCTTATTTAACATTTTGTGTAAAAACAAGTGATGAAATTGAATTGAAATGTACTCTATTAAATGCAATATATTTGTAGTGTTAAACTTTTACAAAACCCTTTATGAACGGATTAATTTTACTAAACTTTATTTGAAATCGTCAAAACAAGGTGTAACAACAATGTATATAATAACAGGAATCATATTACGAATGTTCTATTACCATATAAACCTCAAAACTTTTCAAAATCACAAAATGTCATTGATATTATCAGCTAAAAATAAGTAAACATTCTTTAAGGTGGAACAAAAGCCATTATTTCATTAATTCAAAGCTGACACCAAGTTTTACATAACCAAATAGTGGTGCATGCCATATAAATATTGGTTCTAAAATAAGTTATAAAATGATTAATTTGGTAGATTAACTAATACAGTGTCCTCACGACTGGGTCTGTAGACAGTGCAAAAAACCTGGGCATAAACAAGCAGATTGTACAAATGATTCAAGAAGTAGCAATTACGAAGACGCTATTAATGAACAACCAGATGCCAATGACGCAAATACTAAAGACAATGAAGAACCTCAATCCCAATTGATACTTCGGCCATTAACTTCAACGGCATAAATCAAGATCATAAAATAAAATAAAATTTCCAATTACAACATACAGTTGGTGTGCCAGCATGTACAACATAAGATCCACTATTGGCAGCTGGTGATGATGGAATGATGCACTGGGGGCAGCTGGTGGCTCATGATGTGATAAACTGGAGGCAGTTGCTGGCTCATGAAATGATGAACTGGAGGCAGTTAGATGCTACTGACATGATGAACTAAAGCCAACTAGTCTAAGAAAACCAAAATTTGGGACTTATGAAGTGAAATGTTGTGGTGACTGACCGCGATTTTGCTGATTCTCCTGTTCAAACAATGGTCTAGTGGTCAACTGCTCATTTTCTGATTCTTGTTCTGTTTCCACCAATAATTGAGGAATCTGAAAAGAAATTGAATATCTGTAAGAAGGTTGCATAGTCTATATATGTTTGTAGTATCATATCCCCTATTGGCAAAGTCATCCCTTGTCTACTCCGAACCTGTGTAAATTAGAAAAGCTGAAATGTCTCCATCCAGTGCTGACCCTCAACGTATCTGCTATTTGTTGCTTTGGTGCAGGAGCAGATCCTTGTAAGAAAGATATCGTTAAGTAACAAGAATCTCCAAGAAACCCAAAAGTTGTTTAAGTGTCTAAAACTGATCATCTATTTTGTGCATTTTGCAGACAAAAACATACCATACCAAAAAGTACAGCCCCTAGTTTGGCTATAATTTTGGAAAATGCAACTTAGAACACAATAACTAAAGGCCCCCATGAGCCATTAGATAAAAAGACCAAAACTCAAAAACTTAACTTTGACCACTGAACCATGAAAATGAGGTCAAGGTCACATGACATCTGCCCGCTAGATAGGTACACCTTACAATCATTCCATGCAACAAATATAGTAGACCTATTGCATATAGTATGAGAAAAACAGACCAAAACACAAAAATTTAACTATAACCACTGAACCATGAAAATGAGGTCAAGGTCAGATGACACCTGCAAGTTGGACATGTACACCTTACAGTCCTTCCATACACCGAATATATTAGCCCTATTGATTGCAGTATCTGAGATATGGACTTGACCACCAAAACTTAACCTTGTTCACTGATCCATGAAATGAGGTCGAGGTCATGTGAAAACTGTCTGACAGACATGAGGACCTTTCAAGGCTTGACCCCCCTAAAATATTTTTGACCTTACATTGAAAATGGTGCAGTCTGAGTCATTTTCAAACTATTTACAAATGCATGAAAAATGGGGTTTCATAGGAATGATATCGTTTTTTTTTAGATTTTAAGGTCAATCTTGTGATATTGCGTATTAAAATACGACAAATAAAAATATTTCAAAAATAATCTTGTTGTATTACCAGATTTTGCTAAAAATAAGAAAGCAATGGAGGGTCAGCAATAACCATTAATACCAAGAAACAACATAAATATAAACTATCTAAACATATAGCCGACTTTATGGCATGAAGTTTTCTCATTGTTGAAGGCTATAGGGTTGCCTATATTTGATACATCCACTTTATTTGAACTTTGGTAGATAGTTGTCTCAATGGCAATCATACCACACCTCCTTTTTTTATATGAAACACAAGCTGTCATTGTCTGTTCATGTGCTTAGGAAGACCAGGCTAGGGTAAGCAAAACTTCCCACGTACACCCTTACAATTTCACCCTATTTCTAGCACATTCAGAATATGCTGCTCATAATAAAAAATATTTGTCAAAAAAAATCACCACAAAGGGTAGATATTATTAGTGTTTTACTAGGAAATTTTGCTTAACCTGGCCATGTTGAGCACATATACACACAGTGACAACTAATTGTAATGTAGACAAACATATTGTGACAGTCAAGACTTGAGAGGCAATGAAAAGAAATTAGATTTGTTAAATTTTGTTCAGCACTTCAATCAAAACACAAGTATCAGAGAGTCACATTGTCATAGTCAAACTCATCAGTCTTCACTTTTATTGTCATCTTCCTCACTGTCATATTCAGCATCATCTTGGAAGTTAGTAAGATTGAGCAGCTTTAAAATGTGTGACATTTTTTTCTCATCCGTCCCATTTCTTTCTTCATCGTTTTCGTTCAAATTGGCTTGGACACCTGCATCTGCAGTTTCCATCACTTCTGCAGGAGCAGTTGTCCCGACTTTAGCAACTGCAAGGCCCTTAAGTTTTTTCCTTGGTTTTGACTTGTACCAATTGTCAACAGCTCTGTTGCCTCATCAAATCTCTCGTCCAAGTTGTTTCTTAAGGCTTCAACATACTTGGCCATCTTTCCTGTTGCTTCCTTTAACTGAGCATCAGTGGGTGTTAACTCTAAAAATCCTAGTCTCTCAATACCTCGGGTTTCTTTGACGATTGCTGTTTTCACTTTTTCTGTCAAATTACTGTCTCTAAGTGCGTCTTTATCTTCCTGGATGCAAGGTTGAATACATGCATAATTGATTGTTCCAGCTTGAAAGGTTTTGCTCAGTGTTGCAAGAATTGGCAAGATTTCTTTCAGAATGAAGATGCTGGGGGCAAATCTGACATTTTTCATCTTCTTTAAAAGGCCCGTGGCAACAAATCTTTCTCAAGCAATGACAAGCATTGCATTATTGCTGGGAAGTCATCATAACATCCCTGAACTGCTGCATTAAATGACAGCCATCTGGTTGAACATGCCCTTTTTTTACTTTGTGGACGATTGAGATCCTTGAAGTTTTTGGTAGTTGTTCATTGCATTTTGCCATTTCCATCTGGACTCTAACCAAGGTTGCAGTCCGTTTAGGAGAATCTTCAAAAACTTTCCAAAGATGTCGAAGTATGTCTGATGTGTCAGTAACAAATTTACAGTCTTTGTTAGAATCTGTACATGCCAGCGCTAGGCGATGACATATGCAGTGTACTGACTGTTGGATATTCCTTTTTAATTCTAGCAGCAAGGCCATTCCTTTTGCCTGTCATGGTGCTTGCTCCACCAGTTACAAGTCCACACAAATTGCTTCCATTTTATCTTTTATACACTCCTTTAGTACTTGGTGAAGAGATTTTTTTTTTTGGGGGGGGGTTATTTTTTTTTTTTTGTAAATTTTAGGATTTGTGACAATTTATTTTGCTATTTCTTTGTCTATAGCCTAAAACAGATTTATGATGTTATATTTGTTATTCTCGTGGGATTTTGTCTGATGCTTGGTCCGTTTCTGTGTGTGTTAGTTACATTGTAGTGTTGTGTCGTTGTTCTCCTCTTATATTTACGCGTTTGAACATCGGTATACTACTGTTACCTTTATTTCCCTCAGTTTTAGTTTGTTACCCCGATTTTGTTTTTTGTCCATGGATTTATGAGTTTGAACAGCGGTATACTACTGTTGCCTTTATTTATTTACTAAGTATTGCACAACAGCACAGTGTATTGTGAAACAGCAAATTGTTTTGCGCAACAGCATGAAATCTTCAATTGAAAATAAATTCAAATCATTTAACCAATTTCAAGTTCTTTGACTACATTTATTCTGTGACAGAAAACTATTATGTGTCAAATATTTAATTAAAATCCAAATTCAGCCTCTATCAAGCTTGAATATTGTGTTCTTTTTTGCCCAAACTGATCAGGATTGGACCTCTGCGGTTGTATCAATCTGCGCTTGGCGAAGCACATTTTTGTTTATGATATATGCAAAAGACCATCCATTTCATACTTTTTAAAACAACTGCAAATTATTATGGTATGACAAGGTCAGTGTCAATGTCGTCCCCTGTACATAGGATCGTTTCCATGTGATAACTACTGTCCAAGATAATCTATACTTTAAAATTTGTACATGATGATCCTTAGTACAAAAAAATGTATTGATATTAGGAGATCTAGCCTGTATCATATCATATTTTGGGGAAGGGTTAAAAGAGGTTTTCTTTAAATTCTGTTATTTCTTTTGATATTCATCCCATTTCAGTTGAATTTCTTTTTGATGTACTCCTTTTTAGAGAGATCTCATCTGTTTTGCCATCTCTCTTTGGTTTTTGAGTTAAAAGGGACTGCTGAAGTTTTAAGTTGTTTAATGGAATGTATTATGTAACTATGGTATTGCTGGATGTACTGATGTATTGTGGGACGTACTGATGCATTGTGGGACTGGTGATGCTTCAATTTTGCTATACCATTTCTGAAATTGTGCTTTTCTAAAAAAAACCAGATGCTCCGCAGGGCGTAGCTTTATACGACCGCAGAGGTTGAACCCTGAACGGTTAGGGCAAGTATGGACACAACATTCAAGCTGGATTCAGCTCTAAATTTGGATTGTGATTAAATAGTTGACACAGCATAGGTTTCTGACACAGAATGAATGTGTTCTAATGAACTTAAAATTTTTGTTTCTCTTAGAGCAATTCACTATGCTGTTGAATATTAATCCTCTCAAAAAAATGTTTGAAGAAATTTTCTTTTTTATTTATGAAATTTCAAATGAGAAAAATTGAACCCAATTTTTTTAATCACATCCCCCTTTCCCTTATTCCAAAACTAATCTCAATTAAAATTTCTAATGGAGTTTGCAACAATAACTACTCATTTAAATACATCATAAAATATTAAGATGTAAAAAAACTGCTTGTTATCACTGAATGGTAAAGATTATTTTAATTTTTCAGTTGGTAGTAAAAAGTGAATATACATTGTATATTGTATATAACAAAGATTTAAGTTGATTCTGGACAAAGAAAGATAACTCCAATTAAAAAAAAATCTTGCTATTGCACAATATTTTGCAATTAGATATTTCTTGCTTACTATTCTGGACAAAGAAAGATAACTCTAATTAAAAAAAAAATTGATATTTCACAATATTGTGCAATTAGATATTTCTTGCCATTGCGCAATACTGTGCAATTGAAAAGACTTGCTATTACACAATACTTAATATAATAATTTTAGATCCTGATTTGGACCAACTTGAAAACTGGGCCCATAATAAAAAATCTAAGTACATTTTTGGATTCAGCATATCAAAGAACTTCAAGATTTCAATTTTTGTTAAAATCAGACTAAGTTTAATTTTGGACCCTTTGGACTTTAGTGTAGACCAATTTGAAAACAGGACCAAAAATGAAGAATCTACATACACAGTTAGATTTGGAATATCAAAGAACCCCATTTATTCAATTTTTGATGAAATCAAACAAAGTTTAATTTTGGACCCCGATTTGGACCAACTTGAAAACTGGGCCAATAATCAAGAATCTAAGTACATTTTTAGATTCAGCATATCAAAGAACCTAACTGATTCATTTTTTGTCAAAATCAAACTTAGTTTAATTTTGGACCCTTTGGACCTTAATGTAGACCAATTTGAAAACGGGACCAAAAGTTAAGAATCTACATACACAGTCATGACAGTTAGATTCAGCATATCAAAGAACCCCAATTATTCAATTTTGATGAAATCAAACAAAAGTTTAATTTTGGACCCTTTGGGCCCCTTATTATGTTGGGACCAAAACTCCCAAAATCAAACCCAACCTTTCTTTTATGGTCATAAACCTTGTGTTTAAATTTCATAGATTTCTATTTACTTATACTAACGTTATGGTGCGAAAACCAAGAAAAATGCTTATTTGGGTCCCTTTTTGGCCCCTAATTCCTAAACTGTTGGGACCTAAACTCCCAAAATCAATACCAACCTTCCTTTTGTAGTCATTAACATTGTGTTTAAATTTCATTGATTTCTATTTACTTAAACTAATGTTATAGTGCGAAAACCAAGAATAATGCTTATTTGGGCCCTTTTTTGGCCCCTAATTCCTAAACTGTTGAGACCAAAACTCCCAAAATCAATCCCAACCGTTCTTTTGTGGTCATAAACCTTGTGTCAAAATTTCATAGATTTCTATTAACTTAAACTAAAGTGATAGTGCGAAAACCAAGAAAATGCTTATTTGGGCCCTTTTTGGCCCCTAATTCCTAAAATGTTGGGACCAAAACTCCCAAAATCAATACCAACCTTCCTTTTGTGGTCATAAACCTTGTGTTAAAATTTCATAGATTTCCATTCACTTTTACTAAAGTTAGAGTGCGAAAACTAAAAGTATTCGGACGCCGGACGACGACGACGCCGACGACGACGACGACGACGACGACGCAGACGCCAACGTGATAGCAATATACGACGAAAATTTTTTCAAAATTTGCGGTCGTATAAAAATTAAATTAATCCTTCTTTAATAAATAAAAAAAAAAAAAATTTAAATCCCAATTTTTATAACATATTTTTTTAAATTTTTTTTACAGATCATGAAAGTGCAGATGGATTATCTGGTATAAAAGGAGATTGTAGTAGTGTCAATTCTGAATTAGAAAATACAGAAAGAGTGGTGAATGATGATGAGATGTTTGAACAGAACCAGATTCTCCAGGATAATACTAAACTGATTAAAAAAGGTATAATACCAATTGTATTACATTTTTATACAAAATCTAGGTATGCATATGATAAATGAGGGGGGGTATATATTTTCTTTTAATAAAAAACGCTTATCTCTACAAAAGTATTTCTGTATTTCTGTTGAACTATTGTATAAAATCTAACTTTGTAAACAAAATTTATCAAACAAATATCAAAGTAAATCAAATAATTGTAAGGAGTATGTACCCTTGTGTTATTTCAATGCTAAACATATGGAATTTTTTTAGAAATTCCACAGCCTTTATCCTTGTTCTATCAATCTTGGCAATTCTTTGACCGATAGATATAGGATCATTGCATGCAGTGCTAGCATTGATTTCCTTAAAACAAGTTTATTAATGTAGTTATTTGTTAGAACAAATAAAAGTATGGACCAAATCGTACTAAAATGGCTACAGAAGGGTACATAAACCTTAAAAAATAAAACGTCAAAGTGGCTTGGCACTTTATAAATGGCTGTGTGGTGCCAATAAATCTTTCTTTAGCATGATTAAAATTAAATAAATCTTCATTTTCAAGTATAAAGACACATTCCAAGCAAGAAGAGGGTGACCCCTACAGCCTGTCAAGTTGTAGGTGCCAACTATAGATTGTTTAAGACTTTTTCTGTGAGACGTAACAAAGGAGTATGATTGACAACTAGACTTCTAGGCACAAGAAATGACAAGTCGGTCAGCAAAAAGAACATACTTCAACTTCAGTTCTAATGAGGAGATGCGATATATTTTGTCTACAATCTGTCACGGCAGTGTCCTTTTTCAGTCTTTTGATGTTGAATCTGTAATAACTCCTCCTGTTATCTAGGGTTTTCTTGCATCGTGTCATTTTTCCTTTTTTTTTATCAGATTGTCAGATTGAGGTGGACACAGAAAGAGAGTCAACAAAGATAGTGCAGGTGAACGTAGGAGATCATGTCGCCATAAGGCATGGACAAATTATTTTTCCAGCTATGGTAAGCAAACTTTGACAACTTCTTCCCCCCCCCCCTCCCCCCCCCAAAAAAAAGCAGATGAAATTGACCTTTCATTTGACATGTTTGAGTATCAATGATGAATTGTTTTATATTCATTGGAAAATTAACTGCCAAGAAAAAAATTGCTAAACGTGCTCAAAATGGACAAATTAGAACTGCTTGTATTTTTGAGATTAAATATCTGTTACATGTAATATAATATAAAAATTTATCCACATATTTTCTTTTTTTTATATTTCAGATCACCAGAATAGATGATCCTGATGATTCAGTGTTTTGGATCTAGTATTTCAGAGAAATATCCAACAACAAGTGGAGTCTAGAAAAAAAGTAGTTTTCTGCCATTCATACCGATTTTTCAAGAAATTTAGCACCACCGGACTTAGCATTTGAAAGCTGTTCTAGATTTTAACATAAATTTCTATTAACTTAAAGTTATAAAGCGAAAATCAAGAAAACGCTTATTTGGGCCCTTTTGGCCCCTTATTCCTAAAATATTGGGACCAAAACTCCCAAAATCAATCCCAGCCTTCCTTTTGTGGTCATAAACCTTGTGTTTTAATTTCAGAGATTTCTATTCACTTTTACTAAAGTTAGAGTGCGAAAACTAAAAGTATTCGGACGACGACGACGACGCCAACGTGATAGCAATATACGACGAATCATTTTTCAAATTTTGCGGTCGTATAAAAAGTGTTCTGCTTGAAGATAATGCTAACAGAAAATAACTTTGATGTTCATCTGCATTTCATCAATAGTACTTGCGAAAATATTACGAGATGTTGTAACAATGGTGATTAAATTAAATTCACTTCAAATGTTAAAAAGTAAAAACACAAAAATACTGAACTCCGAGGAAAATTCAAAAAGGAAAATCCAAAATCGAAAGGCAAGATCAAAAGTCACAACACAGAAAACGAATGGATAACAACTGTCATATTCCTGACTTGGTACAGGCATTTTCTAATGTAAAAATTGGTGGATTGAACCTGGTTTTATAGCTAGCTAAACCTCTCACTTAACAGAACACTACATTCAGAAAGTCTAGCAAGATCAAACAAAGTACAACAACTATCAAAGCGAAAGTCCATATAAGGAGATTCGGTGACGAACATAACTAGTTATTTGGTAGCTTTCATTTATATACCGTTTCCGACTAATGCTTTCTTTTACAATATGATAATTGGCTATTGCCTGCAGTTGAATTTGATCGTGAACATCTTGAATCCCATGTTTCATACATTTCTACTCTCATTTCAACCCACAAACAAAGAACTTTTTATCATAAAATATTTTTTATGTTATCTGTATAGTTGCAAAAAGTAAAATCACAAAAATACTGAACTCAGAGGAAAATCAACTAGAAAAGTCCATAATCACCTGACAAAATCAAATAACAAAACACATCAAAAACGAATGGACAAGAACAGCAATTCAGTCGCTATGTAATATTTTGTTATTTGGTGTATATCACATACTTTTTTCGTAGGAACTATGTCCATATAAAGAGATTCGGTGACGAACAAACTATTTCTTTGGTAGCTTACATTTAAAATCGTTTCCGACTAATGCTTTCAATTACGTAATGATAATCGACTAATGCCTGCAGTTGCATTTGATCTTGAACATCTTGAATACCATGTTTCATACATGTTTACTCTCATTGCAACCCGCAAACTAAAGAAATTTTATATTAAAAATATTTTTGATGTGATCTGTATAGTAGCAATTCAGTCACTGTGTAATAATTTTGTTATTTGATGTATATCACATACATTTTTCGCAGGAACTGTGTTCATATAAGGATTTTTGGTGACGAACATAACTATTTATCTGGTAGCTTTCATTTAAAAATCGTTTCCGACTAATTCTTTCTTTAACATTATGATAATTGGCTACTGCCTGCGGTTGAATTTGATCTTGAACATCTTGAGTCCCATGTTTCATACATTCTACTCTCATTTCAACCCGCAAACTAAAGAAATTTTATCATAAAAATATTTTTGATGTGATCTGTATAGTAGCAATTCAGTCACTGTGTAATATTTTTGTTATTTGATGTAAATCACATACATTTTTCGCAGGAACTGTGTTCATATAAGGATTTTTGGTGACGAACATAACTTTTTATCTGGTAGCTTTCATTTAAAAATCGTTTCCGACTAATTCTTTCTTTAACATTATGATAATTGGCTACTGTCGCAGTTGAATTTGATCTTGAACATCTAAAGTCCCATGTTTCATACGTTCCTACTCTCGTTATCATAAAATATTTTTGATGTGATCTGTATAGTAGCAATTCAGTCATTATGTAATATTTTTGTTATTTGATGTGTATTACATACATTTTTCGCAGGAACTACCATTTAACTTCTGATCCTTTTAATAAAAGATAATAATCTGGTGAAACATATGACGACAGAATCACGAATTCAATTTCCTACACCAAATAATGATTACTTATGAAGAAGATACGTCGATAGAGTCTTACCAGATGCTCCGCCAGCATCCCCACTTTGAATGCCGGGCTTGTAATGAATCTTAAAAGTTAAAGTCGGCAAGTTCGGCCACCCATCTGTGTTTTGTCGCATCTAATTTTGCGGTAGTTGATATACATGTTAAAGGATTGGTGTCAGTATAAAAGTCGAATTCATTTGTGTAGTAAAGATAATCCCGAAAACGGTCACAGATTGCCCATTTAAGTCCTATAAATTCTAACTTCCAAGAATGCAGTTGATAATTTTGTTCCGCCGGTGTAAATGTTCTCGATCCATATGCAACTACCCTTAAAAGTCCGCCTGCCTGCGTCTGGTTTAACACTTCGCATAATCCTTCTTGTGATGCGTCTGTATGTACAATATAAGGTTTTTCGTATTGTGGATAAACCATTATGTTCGGCTTAACGAAACATCTTCCTCAATAATAATTAGGTTGAATGATTGTTTAGTGTTAAACGTCCAGTGGCAAATATTTCATGCATATTCAGACGAGAACATGTAAACAATTAATACAATTGATAGGTCTTGTCATTAAAAGCTATTCGTGATAATAGTCTGGGAAATTTGGACTGCCACTGGAAAATGAGGGTTTAACAGAAATTTTGCCTTGTAACCGGCCACATACAGTCTTATGTAGACGAAACGCGCGTCTGGCGTATAAAATTATAATCCTGGTACTTTTGATAACTATTTACACCACTGGGTCGATGCCACTGCTGGTGGACGTTTCGTCCCCGAGGGTATCACCAGCCCAGTAGTCAGCACTTCGGTGTTGACATGAATATCAATTATATGGTCATTTTTATAAATTTTCTGTTTAAAAAACTTTGTATTTTTCAAAAAACTAAGGATTTTCTTACCCCAGGAGTAGATTACCTTAGCCGTATTTGGCACAACTTTTTGGAATTTTGGGTCCTCAATGCTCTTCAACTTTGTATTTGTTTGGCTTTTTAACTATTTTGATCTGAGTGTCACTGATGAGTCTTATGTAGACGAAACGCGCGTCTGGCGTATAAAATTATAATCCTGGTACTTTTGATAACTATATTCAAACAGTTGTTGCAAGGGTTCTCAACTAGGTCCCTAATATGACCGGACATGACTGCGAACTCGATACATTCCGCACAGCCAAACTGACGCCTCACTTCAGCAAGCGATTTACTGCCGGTAGGAACAAGACCAAGTAACACGTTTTTTTGTCCTTAACAAATGAGTCATTGGCACCATCTTTTTTCTTTCTTTCAATCCATCTTTTCTACTGTAATTTGTACATATTAGTTTGCGCTTACCATTCAAAGCTCCACAATGTTCACATTTTATATAGTTTTCTTCATTATGCACATCCTTATTAACCTGATCATCAATAAAATCTTGAAAACATCTCTCAATTTGCTCCTGCTCCTTCGACACAGTGCCAATGTCATGATCAATAAAATAGTATAATTGATTGTAATGATCTGTTTCCATTTTTAAATATCTGTCTGTGTCCTGATCAATTATTTCATTGATAAGAGATTGAAGTTTTGAAGCTTGTATAGTCTCATTCTCATTGTCATTTTCCGCTTTATTATCATTTTCAATATTGGGCAACTGTAACTTCTGTTCAGGTTTTAAGCCTGCTTTTTTTGGTGAACTTTGCTCCTTAGCCCAATAGTCTTTTAACGACCTGCTGGATAGGTTTTCCAAGTAAATCAACAACTAACCTGCTTCCAGTTAATATTTATGCAGTTAGATTTAGCAAAAAAGAAAGAGGTGAAATAAAACTTCTATTGCATACACTAAGATTGTTCTACTGCTCTACAAATTGGCAAGATGTCACCTGGTCTATCTTTCAGCTTATGGAGAGAGACGTCAAAATTACTGAGTCCCATTATGTTACCTATTGATGGTTCATATCTGTTGTTGATCCATTTTAAAATATCAAAATTTGCCACTACACGGGGGTCCTTGTAAACATTTGAAAAAGTTTTTGAATCCTCAGATATATGACTATGCTGCTTTCCCCCAATACAGTTGCACAAGAGAGATTCTTCTTTCAGAAATAAAATGTTAAAAAATTCATTATAAAAACCTGTTTTTGATTTTCTTCCATCTTTGACAATGCTAAAAAAAATCAGTGTTAAAACACCCAAGAATGAAATCAATCATCAAACAACCTAATGTCATTTTGTTTATCCAAATGCAGACTTGCAATTGACATTCCCTCTTCTTATTGATAATATACTACAAATTATCTTAACACATATCTTTATTCATTTGACATTAATGTCCAATTATGAAATGGCGGATTATAATATTGAAGCGTTGTAGCGTTGTTGATTTTAACCCTCCACTTTAGAACTTAAACATAAATCTAGTAATCAAATAGCGATCATTATTCAAATAGTTGAAAGTTTTGGTGATTTTATGATTTTTTCCTCTCGCGTTGCCAATTTTGTTTGTCACTGTTGTATTGAATGTCACAGTCGACACACTTTCCCATTTGTTCGATTGGCAGTGGTAATTCACATATTTTGCGATAAAATAGATAAAAATACATTTTAAAATTTGGATTGAAAACAACTGATTGAATGTCCATAATTTTGTTATCAAATTACTTGATAAAATAAACCATACACACATTATTTGTTTTGAAAATGAAACATTACATATATTCACCTGACATTATATAAAATTGAATTTTTATTCACTTGACATTATATAAAAAGATTTTTTCAATATAACAAAGAATGAAAACAGGGTAAATGAGACCATGCAGCACACAGCAGGAAATAGTTCAACTCAAGGCTTCCAATCAGGTGCATTGAATTTTCCTACACGTGTATCTCTGAAAAAAGGTTAAACTGGTTGTCAACTGCATGGTGTTACATTTACTGCAGATCCATTAATGCTTGTGGTCTTCTTTTTTTAGGAGTCTTACATTTTGTTAGAGTTACGCCTAATGCTGTAATCTCTTCTCTGTTTGGGGCTGAAATGAGTCAGTAATGACAGAGTATTTCAATATGGTTACTTTTTTAGACTAAATTGAGTCAGTAAACGTATTGAAATACTCTGTCATTACTAATTGTGACCAAAATGAGTCAGCTTTGACAGAGCTTTTCAATAGGTTTACAGTTTGTGGCTGAAATGAGTCAGTAATGACCTGCTGATAATTCACCTGAATGCATTTTTTATTTTTGGTATGAGATTTAAAGTTATTTATTGCTATTCAAAACAAAACCATGCATTTTATTAATATCTTGAAATTTCAGATGACGATTCCGGTACAGATTCTACAACGCTATAGAGGAAGCGTCATGTCAAACTGTAGAAGAAGTTTGTAGCCCTAGATCAAAATCAATCAAGTAAAAAACAGACAATGACCAACACTAAATCGCAAAACCAACCTCTCCCAAATTTTCCTGATCCGTCCGATAAACATTCAAAAAATAGAGACAGTGTCTAAACTAAAGTAACGACAAGTCAGCCTATCCCTAATCTTCCGTCAGGATAAACATTAACTAATCACCGGACTCAATCAATGAAAATGAACCATTACAGTTATATGTACCTTACCTTGACCATTTAGCATATGAATGGAACAGTCTTTACCTGATATTGCCATGGATAGTAAAACATTTTTTTCACAACAGGTAATAGATAATTGACAGCTGCCAGTGTCTTTTTTTTTTTTTGCACAGATAGGTAATGCCACCACCTTAAACAGTTTATTCCCTGTTGATATAAACATGGAAGATGGGACCAGAATCAGTTTTATAGAATTTGAAGATATGTGTGTACAGCACATGATTAGTGTTTCATTAATTTGTATATATTGATTATTCTATCATATCTACGAATTTTTGTATAGACGCTTGGTTCCGTTATGAGTTAAAAGAAATCGAAATGTTTTTATTTGGAATCAGAAAGGAAAGTTTAACTAGTAATAATGTTATATTATTAAATGTGTCCATTTAGAATGAATCCCAAGAAGTGCAGACAACACAAGAAGTCGAAGCCAACCAAGAAGTGCGTGCAACCAAAAAAAGGCTATCCAAAAAGTGCAGGACGACATACCAAATGCAGTAGGATACAAGAAATGTAAGACCTGTTTTATGAAAAGATTAACTTTGAGATTATATATAAATGTTGGTTATTTATGTGTCAATGTAGTCATGATACTTACAATATCTTTTTCATTCAAACCTTCAGCTTGGTTAATATTTTTGTTATTTGAAAATGCATGTCACATACAGTCCTCCGAATGATATACTAATGTTGTTGACCCATAAATGTGACTGAACTGAACAAATGTTGCATTCAGTCAATGGACGACCAAATGTGATGCACAACTAGCATGCGTTCATGTTAACGATCGGCCCTCCTACTCGTCAAAGCTTGGCACCCAGGGTGCTCGTATTGCCTTGACGGTACGGTATAGATAAAGAAAGGCAACAGTAGTATACCGCTGTTCAAAACTCATAAATCCATGGACAAAAAACAAAATCGGGGTAACAAACCAAAACCGAGCGAAACGCATTAAATATAAGAGGAGAACATCGACACAACACCGAAACGCAACACACAGAGAAACTGACCAATCATCAGACAAAACACCACGAGAATAACAAATATAACATGAAAACCAAATACAAATGCCACGTCTTATCTCAATATCTCAAAAATAAGAGAAAACACAAACGACTCAACGTTAAAATGCAACACACAGAGAAACGAACAATAATATAACAATGACCATCATCCTGACTTGGTACAGGACACTTTTAAAGGGGAATAAAAGTGGTGGGTTAAACCTGGTTTTATGGCATGCCAAACCTCGCACTTTTTTTGCGAGCGGAGGCATGCTATAGGTCTGACGCTCTAGCGAAATCCATTTTAGGGCTAGTTGAAGACTATTCTGACTTAATCTTGTGTTTGAGTTAGAACAATTGACCGTTGCCTGCAGTGTTAGTTGGTCGTATTCGTGTTTAAACCCTTTAGGCAATTTGTTTTTATACATTCCAGCTTACAATCACTTAAACTATCCTTTTCCTAGTTATGTGAACCCATGATTGGAGAAAATATGTTAGTATTTGTTTTCATTATTATTTTTTCATATACGACTTAATAGCTCATGAAATGTCATCAACCAAAATTTTAGAAGATTCTTGATTTTCTTTCTTTTGTTTTGAGACCCAAATAATATCAATGCAAATACTAGTATCTCAATTGCGGACAATTGAAAGGTCTTTCCTGTAAAAGTGATGTTTTCGTACGACCTTTCGTTTGATATACGACAAGCAAACCTTCTGAAACTTTCCGCTTTCAACACTTAATCACCTCATTTGCCTACATTTTGAAATCGGAATTATGATATACATAACATAAAGTACATGAGATTTCATTTGATATGCAACAACGCCATGTTCTAGAAAGTTTGATTTTTGCACTTAATAACCCTAACCAACTAATTTTTGGAGGTTGGGAATTTGATATTTCAAATGTATACATCATGGCATTTCATTTGATATACAACAACCCTATCTTAAAAGAATTTTGTTTTTGCACTCAATGACCCCATCCAACCCTTTTTTGGGAGACGTCAATTTTAAATTTAAAATGTACGCTTTATGTTCTTTCATTTGATATGCGACAACCTTACCATCTGCGAAATATGAATGTTTGCACTAAATGACCCCACACGTCCCCCTGGGAAGAAAAGGGGGTTTAGAATTTTCATTTTTAAGTAGAGTTTATTTAGACCTTCAATTTGACATATCAGATGACCCCATTTGACAAAGTGCAAATTATCAATGATATAAATAGAAGCTATGAAACTTATATAGTCAATGCAAAACTTAAAAATTTCAAATTGATTTTTTGGTGTTTTTTTCCATGGAATGGTCTTAGTATTTGGTCAAACATATAACCATTTTAACCTCTTCAATTTCTTAAAAATTTTAAGTGGTAAGCTGTTGTTGATTCAGAAAAACATGCCTCCGCTCGCAAAACTTTAAACTGCATCATCTCTAAAACGACAATAGATATCTCAAATCTGTTAAATGATAAATGATCTACAGTTGAAGGACAACATTATAGAAAAAGAATTGGGACAATTTCAATGTTCACCATGGTCACAATTAATCGTCAAACATATGATGTAATACCAAACTTATGAACCGGAAGTCGTAGAGACATGCGACTACCACCATTCAACTCAGGACCACTTGACCTTTCACATATCACAAGGTCAAGGTCATAGTATACTGTGAAGGTCAAGGTGAAATTTCATCATGACCTGACATTGACCTCAAAATGAAGGTCTTGAATTACTGATCATCTTTTCAGTTTATAGTAAGTTGATATCTGCTTCCTTTTGAAAGATGTACAAAAAATACTAAACTTTTAAAAATCATCCCGTTGTAACTTTTGAACAGACAGTCGGACTTTTTTGGACTTATATAAAATGTAGAGCTCGTCGATAGGAACATTTTATACACTGTATGTATGCAGCAAAGTCTAATCGTTTTCCTAATATGTAAGCTTGAAATTGCACCTTAAATTTTTTGGTGCACTCGGTGACCTTTGACCTTGGGTGCATACTAAAGGTCACATGAATTAAAGATTATTGGTGAAAGTCCCAAGTCTCTACGACTTCCGGTTCTGGAAATAAAAAAAATCTAAAATTGTTTACAATTTTTCAAGGGGAATAACTCCTTATGAGGGTTGATAACAAAATGATTGTATATGTTCATTAACATTGCCATCTGTTCCTGTACATGTTGCCGTTTTCAAATCGATTCTATCTCTTATACTTTTTGAGAAAAATACAAAGGAAAGAAATTGTTTCAAGGGGATATAACTCTCATAGGGGACGATGGAATCATATTCAGCCTCACATGGTAATACATCATGATGAGATCTACATTTTGTCCAATCAAAGTCATGATATCTGTAAAACCAACGAGGGGGGGGGGGGGGGCATGTTGAAAAAAATCAATAAAAGGGAGATAACTCCTAAAGGGGATGATGAAATCCTTAACAGGGTCATTTTGTAATACATCATGGTGAGGTCTAGCGATGGTCCATATTTGGGCTTGATAACTTCAACAAAAACAAGAGACGGGCATGTCAAAAAAAAAGAAAAGGAAAAAAAAACATTAGAAAAACAATAAAGTCTTTCCTCACGTAGGGGAAAGACCTTAATAAGGTAAAAGTCAGCCTTTTCCCGCCATATTTTAATCTCAAATATCTCACAAAGGAGGACCATTACCTATCAATATTTTTAAATTAACTTTATCCTTAATAGATGCTCTACCAGCTTATAGTATAAATTATAATTTCTTAATCTAATTACTTAAACTTTATATTTAGGACTATCAATCAACATGATATTAAAACATATGCATAAATTATAAAACTATTTACTATGAAAACTGTATAAAATTTTCTAGTATCATGAACCATACAATTTATAGGAATTTTTTATTGGATATATAGCAGTATGAAAAGAACTTATTTTGATAATTGAAAAACTTTCTTTTCTTTTTTTGCGGTGGAAAATAGAGAAAAATAACTAGGGTTTAAGGGAACATATATTTATTCTTTCGAGCTTCCCCCAGGCATGCTTGGGGGATGCTTGGAGCCTTTTAGAAAAGCTTATTTCATTAAAACACCATTCAAACCCCATAAATGTCAATCAGATTGAGAATCCACGCTGAGTTCAATCAGTAAAAAGCTCATATGAGCCTGTAAAAGATGCTTGTTTATAAATGTGATGTTTAAAAATATATTGGCAATACGTCTTTATTCTGTGTAGTTATTAATATTTTGCAGACATTTCAATGTCTTGGTAAAATGCCTTTTTCAACTTTCTGGATTAATTTACACTGCAAGCTATCAAACTGTGCAATACATTTGGGGGGGGGGGGGATATAAAAGAAAACTTTCGATGTGTATATGAAATTAAGAAAATTAAATCTATATATTAACTTTATTTAAACCGAATAACAGTTAACATAATTATTCTGTTTTCAATTCTACAACATTTAATGTCCCATGGAATGATGTGCATTTATATTGAGCTTTAATATATATAGGGCAAATAAACTGGTCTTATGAGCTTTTTAGAGAGCATTTTTAAATCTTTATTAGAATATATCGCCATGCATGTTCTATGATATAGCATTTAGCACTTTTTCTTGAATGTATTAAAGTGTACTATGAGTGAACTCTTACCACCGGAATTGTGGTTAATTGTATTTCGGTATTTGGAAGTAGAAGATTTAGTGCGACTTCGTCAAGTTTGTATTTTTTTTAAAAGTGTAACATTAAATCAACATACACTGGGATCTTTTCATTTGAGTAACATTCACATTACGGACATTGATTTGATTAATATTACAGAATCTGTTTACAGATTTTTGGACTTTGATATATTTCATTGTACATCTATAAATGGATCCTTTGCTAATGAAACAGGATTTTGTGAAAAATTCAAGAAACTAGTAAGTCTTAATATAGGCCATACTTCAGTTACTGACACTATTCTAATAAAACTTCTGGATTCTGCAATAAATTTACAATCATTGTACATAAATGATTGCTTGAATATCACTAATAGGTCTTGTTTACAAATATCATCCTTGAAATATTTGCGCAAACTGGTTATTGGATCCATAAACAACTTGATAACAAATGTAGGAATTTTGCAAATAGCAAATGGGTGTAGATTTTTAAGTATGTTAGACATATCAAATGGAATTATTATTTCTGGTGAGGACTTCATAGCAATTCTTTCATACCTGTTGAATCTTGAATACTTTGATGCATCATACTCTGTTATTTCTGATGATGTCCTTATTAATTCTTACAAGACACTGGCAAAATTGACAAACATTAGAATTATTATTTTGTGTTACACACTTGTTACTTCCAATGGAAAAAACTATATAGAAAATAAAATACAGAATGTCAAAGTTCTTATAGATCCGAATACACTTGGGTAAATAATGGATAGTGTATCAAGTGACGATGAAATTGACTGGATGTTCGATAAATCTAACCAAACGCCAGTCAAGCAGTTGGAGGAAGCTACTTCTACAGAAAAATCAACCCCATCTGCTTGGATTTTATCTAGGTCTGGTAATACACCAGACACACCATATAATCTTAAATCAAACACTGTATCATCGCTCAAAGATCAGCGAACTGAACCTTGAAAACGTGGGAGAAAATCGCTAACTTCAATGTTTCCAAATATCGTACCAACTGCAAAAGATTTCATTGAAGAACATGGTTACCAGGCAGATTCGCGTAGACGTTGTGATACAGCCCGATCTTCCGGTGTTACATTAGATCAGATAAAAAATAAACTTGTGGATAAGATTCCAGGTTTAAAGGAAAGAGGAATCCACAAAACCACAGTTCATCATATGTTAGCTCCCCCAGATAAAAGATTAAAATCATCATCGACAGTTTATAAACAAGAGATAGATGCTAAGCTGTGTAGTAAACAAAACAATATTAGAAAGGAAGATGCGAATTCTCACTTTTATTCAACCCGTGTGAAATACTCGATGGAATTTGCTTCAAAGTACTCAAATGACTGTGTTTTATTATCTTGTGACAATAAAAATAAAATTCATATAGGAACACTTGCAGTAAGTAGATATCATCAGCTACGTCGGTTTTATCCTTCTGGTGACAGGCCAGATTTTCCTGACCATGATTTTCCTTTTCCAGGATATTTAATAACACCATGTGGATATATGTTATTATGTTCAAAATCTTCTGAACAAAACATACAAAATAAATGCCAAGATGAACTGAACAGGGAGCACTATCCCATTTACCGCACCGGACCACTAACTGTAGTGAATAGGGTTTCTCAGTTTCACAAGTCAACTGTTGAAAGTCATACAAATGATCTTATTCCGATTTTAAAAGAACAGTTTTCTTTGGGTAAATCTATATGCATTATCATAAGTGATAATGGCCCAGACTGGACAATGCACTCTTTAACTAATATTTATTTTATGTATAGACTTTGGAAACTTAGTAAATTAGATGCACTAGTATTGAACAGTTACTGTCCTGGTCAATCTGCTTACAATCCAATAGAACATGCATGGTCACCACTTTCTGATGCTCTTGCTGGTGTGATTCTCCCACCAAACATACATGGTGAAGAAAAGGCTCCATGTCAACAAAAGCTTTCTAAAGAGGAGAAGACTCAAAAAGAAGCAGTTGTTTTTGACACTGCAATGAGACGCCTAAATGAATATTGGAATAATCTTAAATTTGACGGTTTTGATGTAAAATCTTTATATCAGCCTTGTTTGGAAGAAGGGGGTCCAACTCGAGATCACTCTCATATACATGAACTACTGTCAAAATCTCCTACAGCTATTAAGAAAAATCCGGAATTATTTGAAGAATTACAGCAATGTATTGGACATATCTATAGACGCATCCATAGCATCACAATTATTAAGTGCACAAAATTAAATTGTATACATTGTACAGAGAACCCAGTGATTAAACAGGAAGCTTGTAGCTTATTAAGAAGATTTAAGGGATTACCTTCTCCAAGACCAGATACTAAGCATGAGGGACATTTTTTAACTTTTATTGATATATGTGACTCAGATGTTACCGAATATGAGGATATACACATGCCGAAGTACCAACAAGCAGAGCTTGGAAAATGTCCTGACTGTCCTCTGTATTGTTTTACAAGTCAGACAGAAAAACAGAAGCACAGAAAGTTATTCCATCAATAGGTAAGTACAAATATCAAACATTAATGTATGGTACAATTTATTCATATGATGTGTGTGTTTTATTTTTTTTGGGGGGGGGGGGGTAAACAAATTGTTTGATTCTTAATTTCTTGAAAAAATATTTTGCTTCCTAAGATAAGTGAGAAAGAGATTTTTTGTTCTCCTGTTAATTTAATAGGGAGATATCATATTTAATATCAAGTTAAGTGTAAATAACAAATTATTACTCCAACACTCCACCACCCAAGATAAAATTTTGGTGCCTTACACAATATTTTATTTTAAACCTTGGTATGAAGCGTGTCATGTAGTGTATTAATTTGAACTTCATTTAAATATTCAAAAAATCTGTTAAAACAACATTAAAAGATCACCGCTAAGACTGTCAAAGGTATGTTTGTGTATTTTGGTTAAGGTAATTAAATGATGACTAAAACTTGTATCAAATAAGATAAATCTTTTTAGTATAAGCATCAATGAGATTACAACTTTGAAGAATCATAATAGTTCCCACTATACATAATGTCTGTCATCGTGCACCTCGTTTTGACGACTTTCTTCACAGAAACAAAACTATAAATATGTCAGCCATTCTAACTTATCTTAAATCTCTTAATGTTTGTTTTGTTTATCCCAAAACTTTAGTACCATCAGGAATGAAACTGGACGCTTGAAATTGTATTATTATGTATAAATTTATATCGTGACCCTTAAACCCATGCTTTAGAATAAGACTTGTTGTTATTAAGAGTTGATGTACTGCATTATGTGCTTCACTTAGAAATGGGTAAAAAGTTACAAATTATTTGGTTAGAACCAAAAAGTGATCTTTATGTTAAGAAAAAAATCATTGACACTGTTGCTAGAGAAAGAGTTCTATCCGGTAGTACAATAGAAAAGGATGCTATTGTTAAAGTTCTATTCAGGACCAAGTATTATAATGCAAGGATTGTTTCAACAGATGGTAAGTGATTTTGATATAACATATTAGACCCATATTACTGTTGAGTATCATTTTCAGCTTTGAAACATTTTCCTAAACTTTATGCTCTTTGTGAGTTTTCTCGAATAAAAAATAACTTAAATAATAATTTAATTTAGATATATTATTTACACAGGTTTGAGTTAAATTTTACATTTAAGGGAGGCTATGGTTATTTTTTTCTTAGTCTTAGTACAAATTTTATTTATTTTTTCAACGCTATCAATCAAATTATTTTTTTCAAAATTTAACACTATAAGATATAGAAAAAATCTGGTATCAAAATATTTTTATTTGTCATCTGCTTGAACAGAATATTTTTTTCAACAAATTGGGAATCAGAATATTTTTTTAGAAAAAAAAAACATAGCACCCCCCCCCCCCCCTTTTTGAAGTTTAATGGTCGTTCCCTAAATACAACTTTTTATGCACAACAACTCAAATATCATTGTTTGGCTTTAAACTGACGGGTGAAAAAAATATTACCCATAAAAAAATTATTGTTTGGTCGGTGTCGGGTCTGTGATTACAATTTTAGTACATTCCTGCGAACAAGACTTTTGTAACTTTGTAAGAGAAGATTAACTAAACGTGTTTATTACATTTTTGTGGGATACAAATAAAAGCAGGAATACATAGTATCTACAGTTAAAACGGTTTGTACAGTGAAATTCAGAATAAGTACTGGCAACCTGATGACTGATAACCATCATAGCCATAGGTACATGTAACATCAGGGTACCCAAATCGCCCAGTTCGGAGGGTGGTTTTCGACCATTGCAGAGAAAGAGTTGCAACATCATTGTTGATTTTTATTTTGGAACAAGTAGACTACACAATTGTTTTTCACACAAACATTTCGCATGTATACATTTATAAATTTCCTGCATTTTTTCAGGGACCTATATAAGTTATAACTTTGAGTTATACATAGGTCCCTGATTTTGTGTTTCAAAATATTAAAACTACATGTAGTCTATATATTTTTTTATATAATTAGCATGCAGATCCAACAAGTAAATTAAACAGAAGGAGTCAAATGTTTGCATCTTAAACACAATTTAAAAACAAATGAAGACTTTGATGAGGTTCCTGACTTGGGAGAAGAACATGAAATGTGAACCCACTAAAAACTTTTTAGGGAATAACCATCCCCCTTTATAATACCAACTTTACTTCCTTACCCATACTGATTATTTTTTAACAGTTCCATGTATTTTAAATTTGAATGATTTGTTTACATTACTTGTAGGCAAGTCAGTAGAATTTTAAAGAATGCAATTTCAACATGTTCAATGTTGACTTATTTCTTTGGAGAACTTTAATTAAGCACTGATTTTGCCTTACAAACAGCTACAGCCTTTGAACCATGTCATTGATTGTTTTGCATTAGTTTCACTCAGTTTGGCTATTAAAGCCTGATTAGGTGTAACTAATTTTACTCCATTATACAAAAATTAATGGTTCAATCTTGATAATTTAGTAGGATGTCTTTAGCTATGCAATATAACCTTAATGCATGATACATGTACATGTAGTCTATAAATTACATTTAATGGGATCATAGTGAAAAACAAATAATTAAATGATGATAAAATGTGCCCTTCTTATAGTGTAAGACTGCTGACAAAACTACCAACAAACACAGGTGTGTTCCCAAATCATCTAAACAATTAAATAATTATATTATAATTATTTAATATTTACAAATTGCATATTAGTGCAGTGACCATTATACTAGTTTTTTCCCCTTTAACATTTTTATATTATATACTGTTGTACAGTACAGTCTAAGAAAGCAGATGACAGGGGGATCTCATATTACTACATTGATTAGTTCCACAGTTTGAATAAAGTAGATCATTAGTCTGACTGACCCCCAGATGTGAGTCATTGATAAAATGATAATAGATGACATGGCATCATTTATACCTGCTGATAGTCTTCATATTAATTATATTTCTAAGAGAGAAAAAAAGAAAAATGTAAACATTGAAAATTTAAATAACTTGCTATAATTTAAGATAAAAAAAAACTTAAAAAGCAGAAAATGACAATAATGCAAAAACATGACAAAAAATCAAAGAAAAACAAATTATTCACCATGTACAAATTATAAAATGTGTGCATATTAGACAGCATAAAGCAATCTTGAAAAGCAATATTTTGCAAGTAAATGGAGAGATACAAAAAAACATAAAAAGGCAATTACCTACATGTATATATATATAATAATAAAACTAAAAATAGCAATATTTGTTGTAATTATATAACTAAGGCTAACTGTATGTTCTCTTGAAAAAATAAAAAAAAAAAAAAAGAAGATGTCTAGTAAAATACTACATGTAAAGTCACTATCTGCATCTGACTTGTCTCCCATAGGAATTGCCATGCGTCCTTTTATATTTTGAACTCCATAGAAAATTGACCCTCAGGCTCAAAATACCCCTATGGTAAATTAAACCCCCTGCCCAATGGAAAAATAAACATTGTGATAAACTGACACTGTATTTTTTCATTCTATATTCTTACTGGAAAATTATATATTATTTAAAAGCTTACTATAGATTGATATTCAGACATCTTAAAAAGTGGTAGGGGGTATGCATGGTATGAGGTGAAAATGCCATAACGCAGAAAAGAAGTAATTCCATATACCTGTACTAATTATTGAAGCATCATACATGTAACTATTAGGGTAAAAAAGTTTAAATTTGTTTTTAAAAATGTTAAATTATTATCAGTAACCTATTTAAACAGTATTTCATGTATACTTTGTTAAACTCACTAGTTGGGGACTTTAAATAAATATACATAACACATATAGTTTGAATTTAGACAGTGAGTCCTTTACTGTTCCCCTTTAAAACTTGGAAAATTACAAAGCTTGGAGAATTTGTGGCATCTTCCTTGACTAAAAACTTAAACCTGATCCTGGACAGAAGGGCTGCCCAGTAAACATAATTCCCCTGTACTATTGGAGGTGGTTCATAAAAATAGTTCATACAAAAATCTAGTTGTCTTGTGGTGTAGAACCACTAATTAGGGCCCGGTAAAAAAGAACCTACCCAAAAGTAGTACATATTTGAGAAAAAAAAGTTCCTATGCATAGCTGTAACTTTGTTAATCTGTAGAATATTTGGTAATTTCTTTGTATCAAATGAAGCTTAAAAACCTGGGATCACTACTGAACCATTTTAGACTGATTATTATGAATATTAAAAAAAAAGATATGTATTAAATTTTAATTAAGAGGGGTCATTTTGCCCTTTTCTCAGATCTGAAGTACCTGTTTTGGTACTTCCAATGTTCTGGGAACCAGTTCGCTCTTATATACTGGTTTTTTAAGCACCAGTCACAAAAATATACTGCTTTGACAAAAACAGACTGTCACTTTATTTGAACTTAAGATGAATGAGCCACAAAAGCCTAAAGTTGACTCATTTAACATAGAGAGCAAGGGGGATTTAATTAGTGGTTTGTCACCTTTACCAAAGAAACATGGAAAATTAAAAAATCAAAAGTAACAGTCTTACCAAAGAAAATAGGTCTTATTAAATATGTACATTATCATGTTGAATCAACTTTTTAGGCTGAAAATTCTATTGGTGTCAAATAACAACCTCAAACTGCTAAAATATGAATTTTAATAGTGCTTTTTTGGTCATACAGCATGCATTCATTTAAGACTCATTCTGAAGTTTCAGTTTTTGCAGTTTTTGTTACTGAAATCAGTTTAACAATTATATTATGACTTGTCTATAGTTAAAAAAATGGCCTTTGATCAAATTATTTTGTGATTTGTTTACTTTTACTTGTTTTCTTTGTTAACCATTTTGGACTTTGGTATGTACTTGTATAAGAATTTGAATATCTTACTTTTAATGCAAATTCTAACCAAAAAAAGCAACTTGCCTAGGTGCAATCTGTACAAACCGCTCGTGTGTTCCTGTGTGATACAATAAAAGTAGTTTTTTTACCAAAATTCTCTTTTCTAACATAAGGAAAAAAAGAGGGATGGCAAATTTTTGATTTATTTGATATATGAACTTCCTTATATTTATAGAATAATTATTCCTTGGTATAAATATAACAAGCAGGTGGGAACAACACTTTTTAAGTATAAATTAACAAATGGGGAGTGGTCACACAAGAAAAAGTCTCATTTTCTTCACTAGAAATACCCTGCACAGATTTTATTGTACCAATCATATACTACAAGTTCAATTTCAGCTTCAATTTAGTAAAAATATGTTTGGACTAAGGGTTCACATGGTTTTTTATGCTAGGAAAATATCATAGAATAAAATGCACTAAAGCAAAAGTCAATATGGTGAGTTTTGTTCTGTTATAGGTGTTGAACCACTAATTAGGGCCCCGTAAAAAAGAACCTACCCAAAAGTAGTTCATATAAATTGAGAAAAAAAAGTTCCTACGCATAGCTGTAACTTTGTTAATCTGAAGAATATTTGGTAATTTCTTTGTATCAAATGAAGCTTAAAGACCTGGGATCTCTACTGAACCATTTCAGACTGATTATTATGAATATTAAAAAAGATATGTAAATTTTAATTAAGAGGGGTCATTTTGCCCTTTTCTCAGTTCTGAAGTACCTGTTTTGGTACTTCCCATGTTCCGGGAACCAGTTCGCTCTTATATGTCATTAAAGGTATACTGGTTTTTTAAGCACCAGTCACAAAAAGATACTGCTTTGACAAAAACAGACTGTCACTTTATTTGAACTTAAGGTGAAAGAGCCACAAAAGCCTAAAGTTGACTAATTTAACATAGAGAGTAAGAGAGATTTAATTAGTGGTTTGTCACCATGTGACATGAATAATAATACTGTTGTCAATTTGTTAAACAAAAAGCAATCCTCACACAGTATATGCATATGATTTTATTTTACAAAAAAAGTTTGAAAATTATACACTTTAAAAATAGTAAATTTATGTTAAAATTGCTGAAGATAAAATTTAAAAATTACTTTTTCAATATGAGTTTATTCATTTATAAATAGTTGTATATTAAATATGAAAGAAATTAGTGTCATTTGTGCAGAATTTCAAATATCAGAACAGTATTGTAGATCAAAACATAGTTTACTATGTTAAATCTTGATAATTAATCTAGAATATAAATTATCTTGTTGGGTAATCTTAATGTGTATGTTGCTGATTTTATCAGTGGTGTGTGAGACTGTAACACACAGTGAGAGAAGCACTTATCCTTATCATATAAATTACATTATTTGCATAAAATCAACAAGTGTTTGAATAAATAATATATCAGTAAGTTGTAAATTGGATAATGTTCTGGCTATTTAGCTAATTATGTAACCTAGAATATGTTGTTGATTAACTGTACAGCAATTTAATTATACAAATAGTAGTTTATTACTATTAAATACACTTAGGCACACAATGTGTACAACAAGAGCATTATGATTTAGTATACAATATAAAATAATAAATATTAAAAAAAAAAGTATGAAAATTAAGAGATACAAAAATGAGATATATTTAGTTTTAATACTTGATTTATAAGATCAAATTATTTCATGGGCATTATGGGGAATGCCTTTAAACAAAAGAAAGAATACATATCGACTTTTTTCTTAAAAACAAATAAACATGGATTTATACAAATTCCAATATATATATGTATGCGTGTCTGTCAACTTTCAAATTAAAAATTGTGAATCTTTGCTGCATAATTAATTTCTCTTTAGGATATTTTTTCCTGAATCTCTCTGTTCTAGTATTAAATGTTCTATTTAATACAAACATAGGTTTATAGATGATAAAAATGTCCACATAGCAACATTTAAATCAATTTTATCCCAAACTATAACCTGGCCTGTTCCTAATTGTGTCCAACATTAATGATACCATTATCATAATGGTGATTTTGATTTGTTCTATAATTTAATACTTTTTTTATTTAAACGAAGTTATCATTATGTCCTGTCCCAGTATAACATTGAAAATTAAAAGAGTGTGAATCTTTACATATTTTTTCAAGAGTTTAATTTCTAAGTATTTGCAGGGGAGGTATGAGCTAATGTTTTGTAGAGATATTATTTAAAGGGAACATATATTTATATATATATATATGAATTTCATTTTGTACTAACCCTTTTATTTGAATTAATGAATAATTATTTATGACATCTTGGTGCTCCAAATATATATGAAATCTTATATTAAAATTTTTTAGACCTTGTCGCAAATTAAAATTCAGTTCAAGAGAAGTCTGAGTCTGCTGTCAGAAGATGTAACCAAAGAAAATAAACAAAATGACAATAATACATAAATAACAACAGACTACTAGCAGTTAACTGACATGCCAGCTCCAGACTTCTATTAAACTGACTGAAAGATTATGATTTCATCATATGAACATCAGGCACAATCATTCCCGTTAGAATATCACCACTTAAAAATTATGGCTTGAAGATGTCATCAGATTATTAATGACTTGAAATTAAAGTTGACCATTTGGAATAAAGATCTGTCTATGTAGCTACTAAAAAATCAAACGAATCTGAGGTTAACATTATTTCAGAGCTTAAATCCCCAAAAGATTCATTTAGCTCAAATTTTATGCTGATTAATAGACTCATTTTTGGTAAATACCTAAACAAATGTTATATTGACCTATAAATCTTTTCCAGTGATTACACAGCTGTGCTAAGTTACATTCCCTGCTAATTTTGTTATATAAAGATAAAATAACAACTCTCCACTCAGGATGTACAAATGTAAAGCAATTAAAGGTAACCATATAGCCTTCATCCCAAAGCAAAAGCCAACTCCACAAAGTGAGCTATAAAGGGCCATAAAATAATCATGATAACCAATTTAAGATAATTAAAACAAAAAAAAACAAACTGATAAATAACTAGAAACTGGCACATATATTATGTGGCAGATTGCAAGTCAAATCCTAACCTGGGACAGTGATGTAACAGTACAGCATGATATAAGAACCCGCTTAACTCATCAGATCAATGAATATCTAACACATACATGTAGACCAGCAAGATAACATGAAATTGTATCACAAGGTTCCATACCACAAAAGGAAGGTTGAGATAAATTCCCCCCCCCCCACCCCCTTCCTGTTTGATAAATTGTAAACGGTTGAGATCCCCACCCCTAAACCATATATATTATTGTAGGGGACAATAAAACAAATCAAATGAAATATAGGGGGGGTCACCCCAACCCCTTCCTGTTTGATAACTTGTAAACGGTTGAGATCCCCACCCCTAAACCATATATATTCTTGTAGGGGACAATAAAACAAATCAAATGAAATATAGGGGGAGTCCCCGGGGTCACCCCCACCCCTTCCTGTTTGATAACTTGTAAACGGTTGAGATCCCCACCCCTAAACCATATATATTATCGTATGGGTCAATAAAACAAATCAAATGAAATATATGGGGAGTCCCCGGGGGTCACCCTTACCCCCTCCTGTTTGAGAACTTTTAAACGGTAGAGATCCCCACCCCTAAACCATATATATATATTCTTGTATAGGACAATAAAACAAATCAAATGAAATATAAGGAGTCTCTGGGGTCACACCCTCCCCCCTTTTTTTTTGAAGTCAAGATCCCAACAAAACTCATTAGAAAACACAATCATTTCAAATTTTCATTGTCATCAAATTCTTTATAAGCAAGTGAGATCGGACAGTTATAATGGGGAAAATTATAGGGGTAGTACCACAGGGTTTATTATCACAGGGGCTTTGTTTGGGAGACTTTGTAACAGCATCCTGTTACAATTATGTATTTTTTTTAATTTCATTTTATGCGTTTGGGATTTATGGGACTTTATTAGAAAAAGGGGGGGATTTTCAACACTTTGGACAATAACTCAAAAACGCTTTACCAATGTCCATGAAACTTTGGTTAATTGTTTATGTCTATTGATGTAAACTCTCTTTCGTTTTTTTTATTATTTCATTTTATGCGTTTAGGATTTATGGGACTTTATTAAAAAAAGGGGGGGGGATTTTTCAGTTTTCGGATAGCTCAAATTCCTTTTAACCTTTCCCCACATTTTAATAACACATCATTAGGATTGACAGAAGAAAGCTCCCTTTCAATTTAGAAAAAAAAATGGCCATGTTGTTTCAGGGTAGTAGTACTTTAACCATTTGAATTAAGGCAATTTTTCACAATTTGTATTTAAGGAAATTATTAATGCCTTCTTTTCCAATTTCTCTATGCCCAATAAGGGTGTATCATGCGCTCTAAGCCCAGCTGTTTATTGATATTTTTGCCCAGTTTTCAAGTTGGTCCAAATCTGGGTCCAAATTAAATTTTGTTGATTTCAACAAAAAAATTGTATTTTTGTGGTTCTTTGATATGCTGAATCTTAACGTGTATTTGGATTTTTAATTTTGGGCCCCATTTTCAAATTGGTCCACATTGAGGTCCAAAGGGTCCAAAATTAAACTTTGTTTGATTTCATCAACAATTGAATTCTTTGTGTTTTTTTTATAAATTATATGCTGATACATACCATGTATATTGGACCATAACAAGTATGTTATGTCATTGATGTTTGTAGACAAAACGCTTGTTGGGTGTGTAAAATTATACCCCTGATATCTTGAAATACTTTTTTATTTGTGTGTCTTGAATGTGTAAATGGGGTCAATCCTGACATTATTGTATTATCTTAAACACTACAATAGAGAAAACAGCAACACATTTCACCTAGATATATGCTACAAATGAGCAAATATAACTGATCATGACTGCAAAAAAGGTGAACATGAATATCAACATAACATTTTGTTAGAAGAGCATTTCATACTGTTAGTAGTCTCTTGCTCTATTGAATTTTAAATGTTTTATATAGTGAAGGAAAAACTTACTTCACATTTGAAATTATTTGCAAAAACTCAGTATATATATACAAGGGACTCTACTCAGTACAAGGGGGAGATATTAATTTTTCCTGCAAGAATAATTGAATGACTTATTTTTTTATTGTATTTCAGGAACTAAGAAAAAGATATCAAATGATGAAGGTGAACTTGATAATGAACCAATTGCAAAAAAGTCAAAACATGACAAACATTATGCAGAACTTGAAGGGAATGCTTCGGATAGTGATGATGAACCTTTGTCAAAATTAAAAATAAGTAACAATGGTGAAACCGGTGGATGTGAAAATTTTATACCTCAACAGCAAAGACAAATCGGTCAATTAAGTCCAACTCAAGAAAATACAAATACATCTGTGTTTGCTGAACAGATAATTTCAGCACAGGAACAAAATGTGAATAATGAAGGTGGAAAACTTGTTCTAAATTCATGTCTATCATCTTACACGGATAATAAAACCACACTGAAGGATTCTACAAATGTCTCCATATCAGCCATTAACAGCAGTAATACAACTGATGAAAATACAATTACAACTGTTGTTGCTGAACAGATAATTTCAGCACAGGAACAAAATGTAAATAATAAAGGAGAAGAACTTGTTCTAAATTCGTGTCTAACAACTGACACAGATAAAGTTTACACCACACTGAAGGATTTTACAAATGTCTCCAAATCAGTCAGCAACAGCAGTGATACAACTTTGAAGACACCACTAAAACCTTTGATTTCTCTGTTTCCAAATTTTGATGAAGATCCATCTTTCTATGGATTACAAGATCATGCACAATCTGCACTTGACCATGATTACCATGTTCAAGTGGTAGCAGAACCATATGAGAATATGAATTTCTTTCAATCATCCATGGATTCATGTACATATACCAGCAAAGAGCAAGAAATAATTCAAGATCCTATGCCCAACCTGACCTGTCAAACATTGCAACCACCTGATCAGGAATTTTCAAAACATCAGACATTATCTGAACAGCTTGATTTCATTGAAAAGCAAAATGGAACCATACTAGAGGCACAGAACATTGCGTTTGAACAAATATCAAATATTTCAATATCTATGGACACTGTACAATCAAATTTACAATATTTAATAAACCTGATCAAATGTAGGAGCACGGTTAAAAGCAGTAATAAACAAACACCTGTGACACCAAGAGGAGATAGAGTTCACCTAGGGAAGACATTAGATATCAACTGTCAGATACCAGTCGTCGTAAGATCAACAATAAACCCAGAGAATATCAGGATAGGCAACTCAAATTTTGAGATGAGCTATGATAAGTACTGCAAAATTTTACAAAGAAACAGTAACCTTCCAACTACATTTGCAGTAAAATTACTTTCTGTTTTGTTCACTGATAACGAACTATTTGAGAGAAATGTCACAGGAAGGGTCATACACGATAATGTCCAGAGGTCAAAACTTAACCCCATAAAGTTAGATGCTATTGAAAACCAACTTCGTTTACAGTTTCCACAATTTATGGATTCTAAGGAGAACAATGACAAAATATGGATTGCAATAAATGGGAAATGCAGAAAAACAACTGCTAAACTTAACAAGACTGTGTTTTCAGATCCAATCTAAAGTTCAATATTTTTCTTAATTAGTTCATGCTTGTTTAACCTCTTGGCAGAGTTTCATATGATCTATTGTAATCATTTTGTTTCAATTTCCAACATGAGCTTTATCTCTGAATTCTTATGGTCAAGTTTAAACATAATTGTCAACTCTGAATTTGCAAGGTCAAGTTTAAACAAAATTGTCAATGTCTGTATTTTAAAGAATCTTAAGAATTAATATTGAAAAAATTCTGGCTTATTTTTATAGGTTCCTGAAACCTCTTATTGGCTGTCCCTCTTTTGATATCTGATCTGAAACACTTGGAGCAATTTGAACTAAAATTATTATTAAATTCCCTGATTGGTTCCCTTGTATTTAAGCACAACTCGTCCTTAACAGCTTGATAGATATTAATGAAACTTTACACAGTTGAAGGACACAACCTGAGAATGTGCATGAAGGAAAATAATTCTGGTCTGAAATATTTCAACAGAGACAATTGAACTTACTTATTTTATTAACTATGGGGGGGGGTATCCTTTAGTTAGTTGACTCACAGTTCTAAATTCCTTTTTTCACATATATATATATAACAAATAAGGAGATGAGATATATATATATATATATGGTATGATTTCCAATGAGACAACTTAACTATCAACTAGAGTAGAGACACATTGCATGGATTTGATCAACTTGGGTAACCATAAGACTTTAAACAGTGAGCTATAGATTTTTATTTTATTCAAAATATTAGTAGACACAATAATCTGTAATGGCAGATTCTTGATCCTATGAGTTAAAAGGTACATTGTATTTTATTTGACCTGATGCATAAGAACCCAATATACCAATATACTTCTTTCTTTAATTTAAGAAGCATGTAATGATGGGATGATTCATTAATATTTTGATATTTTTAATGATACTTGTACATGTAATAGTGATTTTAAAGGTAAAAATGTTGGAACATAAGGTAAAATATTTTATTTTTGTATCACCTTGAAGGAGTCAAAAAGCAAGACATAGGTATATAAAAAAGAAGATTTGGTGTAATTGCCAATGAGACAACTCTTCACAAGAGACCAAATGACATAGAAATTAACAACTATAGGTCACATGCTGTTTATGGCAGCGGTGTCAACAATGTATTAGTTTGGGATTAGGTCTAGTTTATGGTGATTCACTAGTGATAGGTCAATGATATTTGGTACGCAGTTGTCTTAGCTTTGGCACATCTCATTTACATGGAGATTATTTGGCCCTGCCCTCTCAGTTATGGTCTATTGACTCTGAAACGTTTGCTTAAGATACATGTATTAGTTTGTGATTATGTCAGTTTATGATGAACCATTAGTGGTAGGCCAATGTTTATTGGTATTCAGTTGTATAAGCATTAGAACATATCACTTCCATGGAGAATATTTGGCTTCACCCGCTCAGTCATGGTCTATTAACTTTGAAACTTTTGCTTAGTTCACATGTATTTGTTTGTGATTAGATCAGTTTAAGATGAATCGCTAATGTTTAGTCAATGATATTAGGTATGCAAATTTATTGGCATTTGCAAGTCTCTTTTCCATGGTGATTATAATCATGGTTTATCGACTTAGACACTTTTACATAGTTTACAAGTTTATTAAGTGTTTAGGTTTGTTTAAAGGCATGGACTTATGATAAGTCAATGGTATTTGGTATGCAATTGAATTAGAATTGGCACATCTTTTATACATCTCATTTCCATGGGGATTGTTAAGCCATGTACCTTCAGTAATGGTACATTGACTTTGAATATTTGAATAACTTACATGTTAAAGTATTGCTATTTTGATTTCAAAATTTGCATTATTAGAATTACAGAAAGGCGAGACATATTTCTGTGTTAACAGTAAAAGAAATGCCAGTTATCAAATATAGCTCATCATACATCTTTGAAGATGGTGAATTATTTCTTTGCTTTTTCTTTTGTACATAAAATGTTGAGTAGACTTTTTGTTTGTTTAGCTTTCATTATTTTATGCATGTCTTTTCTGAAGATTTATGGAATATCCTTTGATATTGTTCAAAATAAAGGCATGTTCAGAATATGTGGATATTTTTAGAGAAATATAAAGTAGCATAATTGTTCAGTAGTTTTGAAGTTTATATCAACAAAATTCTTTATTTTTTGTTTACATTTTTGCTCAGGTGTTTATCATTGTGCAACAACTTGTGTTTAGGAATATTTTTGCAGACATTTCAAAAGAGTTCTTTTTTTCATATTTCCTAAATTAATTCAAATCAAATAGTTATTGAATTACTTCATTGTTTTATGAAGTGAATTACTTCATTGTTTTATGAAGTAACAAATTATACTCAAAAAGGGAACTTTTCCAGTGTGACAGTACCAGCCATCAACTGGTTGAAAAAGTAAAATCCACATTTAATAGATAGAAAGATATATGTAGTGTGCTATTTTCATTTGCATGTTTCACTTTACTCATTTGGAGTACTTTGAAATTTTCTTACTGACAACAAACATTGAAGCAAATAGTGATTTCAGAAAATGTTAATTTTCAATAATGCTGCTATTTTTTTGTGATGTTGCAATTTTCACAATGATAAAAACATTGCATTAATTTCTGATTTTGCAGTATTGTTTTTTATAAATTGTCAAATGTTTATAATGTAAAACTTTTCAATGTCCCTATTTAAAAACCATTTCTTATCACTAATATCATTAACATCAGTGGAGGTCAGTTGAGGTCAGTAGTCATAAAACTGGCAAATTATCCCATTAATAAAGTGTAAAGCACTGTCCACATGTTTTTATCTTTAACACCAAGAAGCCATTAAATGTAATCAGATATCCTTCATTTATCATGCTTCACCATATGATAAGGTCAGATTCCTGAAAGACCCCCTTAATTATTAGAAATATATAACTTTGCATCAACCATAATATCTTGGTGTTACTAATTATAATCAGTATGTATTAAAATGACAACTGGTTAGATTGTATCTTCTCTATAGAGTACAGAATATTAAAAAGTAATTTTGATGGTGAAATGTTGTAAAAATGGTTTTTGCAACCTGCTACCCAAATACAAATTTACAAGAAATATATTGATTAATCTAATGGTTTGTACATGGAGTTTAAAAGTTAATTGTGAAGAATATAGGTAAGCTGTACAACATGTATTATAATAGAACTGCATGTGATATGAAAAAGCTGAAGTTAAAAAATGAATATGTATATGCTATGATTGTATCTTGGAAATAAACAATGAATATGAACATGAATATCAGTTTTTTATTAACCATTGAAAAAATAAAAAAATAAAAAGCAGTTTGTATAAAAAAGAAGATTTGGTGTAATTGCCAATGAGACAACTCTTCACTAGAGACCAAATGACACAGAAATTAACAACTATAGGTCACCGAACGGCCTTCAACAATGAGCCAAGCCCATACCGCATATATAGTCAGCTATAAAAGGCCTGAAATGACAAATGTAAAACAATTCAAATGAGAAAACTAACGGCTTAATTAATGTACAAAAATATGAACGAAAAACAAATAATATGTAACACAGCATCAAACGACAACCACTGAATTACAGGCTCCTGACTTGGGACAGGCACATGTATCACTAGCGGATTTAGGGGGGTTCGGGAAAACCCCCCCGCTTGGAAATCGTAAAAATGTTTTGACCAAAAATTTGTGAACTTACTGTACAATCTTTGTTCAATATCGATTTCCTTCAAACTTTGTATAAATTAAGCTAATTATCAAAGTGGCATGTTATCATAAGACTCTTGTTATATACACAATATCATAATCACATTGACCCCGGGGTATACCTGTTTAATGAGTCCTGGCTACAAATTTAAAGGATTAATGTATGTCATAATTTTTTTTGGTAAAAAAGGGGGTGTTTTTTTTCAAATTTCGTGCCGTATCTCTATTGCTTAAAACCTAACACGTTTATGTTGCGACTGGTTTCCATATACATCTTATATTTTAAAACTTCCTATTGAGCTGGAATAAGGAATGAGTCTGGATATATTAAGCATGACATCTTGTACAACCCCGTGTTATGCCAAAAACATTTATTACGGTTTTTCACAAGACTACGGGCGTATCATGCCCTCTTGGCGCAGCTGTTTATTTTGTTTTTTATGGGTGACGTCTACTCTCTATCAAATTCAAATACTGCAGTTTACATTTGTATTTGCTTCTTCTTCATTATCTACTTATAAGAAATGTTTAAAATATTTCGTTATCAAACAATTTTTTTTCTAGCATTTTCCCTAATTTAATTCCATTCTAATATGATTATTTATTTATATGTATGATAGTCGAGAAGGCCATATGTTAAGTTAAATTGTTAGAACTATAACAATCTTTTAATTAGTATTAAATAGAGTAGAGATCGTTTGCACACTATTTTTAATTGCAAGTAACTTTTACAAATTTATCCTGTTGTGATCTTTGATCAAATCATCGTCTGCTAATTTTTGACATGAATTAATACATGTCTAGGTAAACAGTTTACTTAAATTGTATCTCTATCATTTACTGCGGTCAAGCAAAGTTCAATCCTGTATGCATCGCAGCTAGTTTATGAATTACTTTTATTGCTTATGTGGTTTAGATGTGTTAAATGTAAAATCAGCTGCTACTTCATAACTAATCAAAACATTATTAAATGGTATATATATACATGAAATGATTAAAGAATATAAAAACTATTATAAAAAAAATTCTACTTGCATGTAACAATAAAAGCGCATTTTAAACTTATTGAATTAGTTATCAAATCTTTGTTTTTGTAATAAATATAACTTGATTGTGCACTAGCATTACATTTTGGAGTGTACGAATCATAAAATATTCTTTGTAAAAATGAACATTTGCAATTTCAAAACAATTCATATGCAGCTTATGTTTACTTAATACTATAAATAACAAGCTTTTTTATGAGCTTATAAAAGCTCTTATAAAAGCTCTTAATAGTAAACTCACAGTTGATTTGCTTTTTGATTGACATTTATTGGATTTTGATTGCTTCTTAATGGAAGAAGCTTCTCTAAAAGGCTCCAGGCATCCCCCGAGCATGCTTGGGGGAAGCTCACTAGAATAAATATATGTTCCCTAATTCAAACACAAACCTATAAAAAAGGAAGTATCCTGGTCTTCAGTAATAATACTTGTTGCCTCCAACATATCTTTTTGTCTACTTGCAATTTGTTTGAGGGTGCCAACATTTGAAAGGGCACAGTATGTTCTATCCTTGGCAAATATCCTTCTTGTGTCTTTGTTAACGCTTAATTTCTTCCACGCCTAAAATAGGTTTGCCTTCTTTTAAATTCTGTAAAAAAACTCCCCGGACCCACAAAACTTAATTAGTTGTCTCTCTTGAACGTTGTCTCTAACACAACATACCACAGACAATTCTATAGTCTGAAGGTCAGCAAGTCTTTTAATCGGCTTAGTAATTTGTTTTATGACATTTGACTTTATCCTCCTTTCATTGTTCCTTAGCGTGTTAAACAATTCATCATCAGAACTTAGAAGAAAAAAATTAAAAGAAAAGGAAAATTTCAATGTACTTTTTTATTTGACCATTTGTTTCGTTCTATTAAAATTTAGATTATCAGATGATAAGTTGCATATTAATTAAACCCTAAATACAAAAAGATAATAACATCTGCATTTACATGATTTAGGATGTGTGAAATGACTCATACCATGCCAACTTGCCAAATTTGGTGACGTGAATCATACCAGTAATGAAAAAAAACAGGTGGTTGGTTTAAATTTAAGTCAAAGAAATTAAATCCCTGATAATCATAGCCATTGAAACAGTTTTAGTTTTATAAAACGATATAATAAATCTTATCTAAGCATCTGTATAAAAAAAGTGTTCATCATGCAGTTGCGAAAATTTTAGACCTCAGGCACCGATTATTTTTAGTAACAAAATATACATTTTGATCGACGACGATGTTTTTCATGATTCTTCTATATACTCTTATTCATATTTATTTACTTACTTATATACAATTGTAATATTCAAAACGAAAAAAGTACAACACCACTTCAAGCAATGATAAGTTATTATTTAAGGGAAAAAAATATAGTTATAAAATATTATTATTTTCTTCTCCCGGGCGCTAATTTTCCTTCTCCGGGCGCTTTTTCTTTTCCCGGGCTGTTTTTAGTAGGACCGTAGTATTTGATTAATTAAACTGCACCCGTGCTGCTTTTTCCTTATACCCCCTTCACATACACGAATGTGTCTTACGATTCCTTACGAATGTTGTTTGTTTTATCAAATGCAAGCATTCGCAAGCAATCGTAAACCACTCGCAAGCAATCGTAAATCACTCGCAAGCAATCGTAAACCACTCTTAAACAAATCGTAGACATTCGCAGACAATCGTATCGATTCGTAAAACTATTTGGAAATTTTTGGACATGCCAAAAATTTTACACGAATGTCCACGAATCATTTCATTCGTAAAGAGCTCGCAAATCACTCGCAACAATTCGTTAATGCATCGTTAACCGATCGCAACAACTCGTAAATCATTCGCAAGAAATCGTGAACAGTTTGATTTAAGAATGTTTAACGATTCATTTACGAATAGTTGCGAGCAGTTTACGATCGCTTTGCGATGGATTAACGAATTGATACGAATTCACGCGAGTGCTTTACGAATATATCCGATTGCTTTACGAATGTATACGAATACTTTGCGACTGCTTTGCGAGTGCTTTGCGAATGTTTTACAAATAGGAATATTTAACAAATGATTTGACGATAAAATTGGGGTTTTGTTTTTATTCTAAAAGATTTAGGAAAATCTTGAATAGAGAACCTTTAAATGTATAACTATTTGTAGATTGCAGAAAATTTGTAGCTTTTTTTGAGAATGAAAAGAAATAGGTTAATCCACATTTGTTTATGTTGTTTATTTTAGGAACCAAAATTTTTAAACAAAACCAATAAAAAATGACATCGCTGAAAAGTGTAATATGCAAACGGAATCTTTTGCCATTACTTGGCGCCTGTGCCCTTTTCAATGTACATTTAGTTGTAAATCAAATTCGAACACACTAAGGAGCAATCAATAATCATAAACCACAAAGAAGACAATGCCATGGCAAATACACAACAGGCAACACAAATAACAACATAACAAAAACTAAAAACAAAGCAACATGGACCCCAAACAAAAACAAAATGTGGTGAACTCAAGTACCCTGGAAGGGTTAGCAGCTCCTGCTTCAAGTGTGACAACCGTCGTTTAGCTTAAATGTCAAAATCATTCTGAAACTCATTTATTGATGCTTATCAAAGTTTGTGTTTAAACTCAACCTATTCTTTTTTGCGCGTGTTGGGTCGTTGCCTCTTTGACACATTCCCCGTCTTCACTCATATTCTATCCCTTAAATACCATTCCAAGTACTAGTATTGCAACAAATTTGTATTATAAAGTGTATGTCAAACAAAGTTGGAGTGAATTATTCATTATGATAGAACCTCATTCTGAGATTTTTTATAGTCCTATCTATATCTAAATTTTTATTTTTAAACATTACATCAATTAACACAATACTGATGCATTCAAAACAATCAATGTTTCTGAACCAGTCAAATCATGTTCTCTTGCCAATCTACGGCGCCTGCTTCCGAGTTGAAGTAATTTTTAAGATAGTTCCTTTGATCAATTCCAGCAGCGTTACCAAAATTTCTCTGATACCCTGGGTCTCCGTCGGTAAGTTGCGCACCTTGTCGCCATTGTCCCTCTATTAAATTATGATTGTTGTTTTCTTCGTCAGCAAACAGTTGTAGATCAGCACGTTTCCTTATCCGAAGTAAGTTATGAAGAGTAGTACAAGACAGTACGATTAAATCTACTGTTTCTGGCAGTTGTTGCATAGTTCCAATCAAAATCTGAAATCTCATGGCAAGAATGCCAAAAGCATTCTCCACAATTCTACGTGCACGGGACAACCTATAGTTAAAGATGCGCTCATCGTGGTCTAAACGTTTTCTTGAATAGGGTTTCATCATCCATGATCGGAGAGGAAATGCGTCATCGCCAATAAGAAAATAAGGAATATCTGTTTCACCATTTGGAAGAGGGGAGGGAGGCGGAAGATCCAAAGTTCCATCTTCTAACATTGGTCGTAGTTCCGAGTCCCTAAATATCTGGCTATCAGATGCACTTCCGTATGAGCCCACACTCAGCCAAATAAACTTATAATCTGCATCAACTAGAGCCATCATCACTGTAGAGAAGAAATGTTTGTAGTTAAAAAATAACGACCCCGAGTTAGGCGGTTTTCTTATTCTAATGTGCTTCCCATCCAAAGCACCACAAGCGTGTGGGAGGTTCCATATTCTTTCAAAGTCAGATGCTATACGCATCCAATCTTCCGTCGTAATCTCATCCGGCATGACTTCATCTTTGTATGCTAAGTAAATTGCTTCGCAGACTTTAGGCACAAAGAGTGATATGAAGTTCCGGGCAACACGAAAGGCATACATAAGATCAGCATACGTGGAACCGGTAGCCAAATGTCTGAGTGTAACGGCTAACTTCAGTCCTGGTTCAAGTGGTTCCCTGTAACGAGAAATATTTATCTAAACTTACAATGCAATTAAAAGAATATTTTTTGTCGCATAAAAGGTAAACTGGAAATGTGTCATACATTAGAATAACAAAAGACAAGACAGTTTAATATACCCACTTCCATATGAATACGAACGTTATTTGGGGCGTTACTAACACGTACTTTGTTCACTTTGTATTAAATTGAATTATTTAGAAGCAAAGTGCTTAAGGAAAATTTTTTAAAAGATTGTTTTGCTGACCTTTTTACTTAGATATGAATTTCTGAAAAAACAGTTAGTATGGTTTTCTAAACTGACTATATCATGCGGAAAATCCAAGCCTCGTCCTTCGGCACCGTCGGATATTCATATGATATAGTCAGCATACAAAATAAAACTAACTATTATTCTTAATGTACATTTCTGTTTTATTTTGCTTGAAAATTGAAGTACTTACCTGAAAGAGGTAGAGCTTTTTCTGATTGCAGGGGTAATTCTGTCAAGTATCTCCCCAAACAAGTCGGCATCAACTCTTAAAAAGTTTCTGTAACCAGACGCATCTTCCCGGTTAAGCTCATGCAGGAGTTGGTCATATTGTCCAAACAAAGTTCTTCTGATGAGCCATGGCCTGCACCAAAATCTACGTTGAGTCCGCCTCCTCCTCCTCCTAAAACAAAGAGGAAACAGTTGTTGATTTTCTTCCTCTGCCCTCTGTGCCAGTGGAAGAAGAAGTCGAAGGAAGTTATGGAAGAGTAATAATTTATTTCTCTCGTAAGACATGTCTTGTTACTCCGAATGTTTACATGGATAATAAATGAGACTGTATGGCCTACTATCTATATGAGTGCATGCATTTCCCATTGCAAAAAAAATAAACATTCGTAAAACACTCGTAACTCAATCGCAAATGTTCGTGGGCTATCGTAAACTATTCGTTAACCAATCGTAAAAACTTGGATCAGATCGTTACCATTCGTATTGTGCTCGCAAAACACTCGTATGCATTCGTTAATTGCTCGTATCTATTCGCAATGAATCGTCTACTGTTATCGTAAAAGCATCGCATTCATTCTTAGTAAATCGTAACCAATCGTAAAGCACTCGCAAATCACTCGTAAAAGTGGTTTATTCGCAAAAGATTCGTTAAACGAATCTTGTAAATTTTGGTGATTCGTTAGCATTCGTAAGAAACATTCGTGTATGTGAAGGGGGTATTATCTAGATGGCATAAGCCACTTCTCTCCCTCAATTATCAATTATGTCAAACTCTGACATGTTAATATTCACAAGCAACCATAACGTCAAAAGAATTATGTATAGTACTACTATTAGCGCATTTTGATAAAATAATGACATTATCATACAAGATACAAGCGGTTTCATGAAAAGGTAAAAGATTAAATACAGACAATTATATATAGATCAATGCTACCCCCTTTCCTAGCTGGAGATTAATTTTTTTTAGCAAAAGTATGTTTTATTATTTATGACCTTTTAAACGTTTTTACACAAGTAATATGATAGTATGCACTACACCATAGTCCCTTACCGGTTATAATTTCATTAAATTGGAGCAAAAAGCTATTATTGATCTGTAACCTGTTATGGCGTAAACTATAGAACAAATATCAAATGAATATCGTCAAGCTTGATGAAAAAAGGTGTGGAAACGGACTATTAGAGACCATGGACAATAACTCTGAACAAAATATAATTCTTTCTTTCATAATTCCTGCCTTGTTTTATTTTACTTGTTCTTGTCCTGTCCATGCATGGATTAACGTTAGGACTGACCTAGAACAAACATCTTATGGAAGTTAGTTTCCGAAAACTTCTATCATGTGTCTATTTAAATTTGATTAATTTTACAAAAGTACTGCTATAAGTCTCATTAACTTTCACAAGCAAATTATACATCAATAACTCTGCTTTAAAGATGGGGAAAATGATTTAAAGGGAAAATTCACGATTTTTTACTTATGGTTTAAATATGTTCATTATGACATAATATATATATTCACAAAGTTTTATCGCTATATGTGCAGTAATAAAGGAGAAATTCAATAATTAATGAAAAAATATCAACTACTTCCTGTAGGTCGTGACGTTTTCTCCTGATTTTTGCATGCCGGGATTTAAAATACAATCATTAAAAGTCTTGGTTTTTAATCATATTTTAACGTAATCGTAAGCGCGCCGATGACGTATGCTTTATCTAATAACCATCCGATAATAAGAAGATAAAACGCACAGACGTTCAATTGTACTCATTCGTGAGATAAATTATCTATGTTAAACGTATATATTCGAATTATTTTTGTAGACAACACAAAAAGTTATAAATTTATTTTTAATAAATGCATTTTCGGACTGATAAGGTGAACAAATTAAAGTACAATAATCTGTAAAGACAATATGTTGGTGTACTATTATTGACCTTTTACTATCTCTGCTATGGCTAGGTTTATACGATGTGTGTATTCACGGTTCTGTGGCAATACTCGTAGATGGCTTGTTGAAAGGTAAATTGTTATTTGCACTTCGGTATTTAACCACGCCTCTAGGGCACACCTTTCCAGGTGTGACTGTCTATTCGGATCAGTGGTAGCATTTAATACACACATTAAAAATACATATTCAAGTTGGTGACAAATAAAAATTGGTCGCCGTGGAATTATTTAATTATATTTGGTGCTATTATTTATTTGAATTCAAATAAGTTAATTTACTAAGAAATACACAATTTTCGGTTAAAGGGAAATTCCGCGATTTTTTACTTATCATCTAATTATGTTCATCTTAACATAAAAAACACATTTGCAAAATTTTAAATTTATATTCCTTCTAATAACGGAGAAAATCAAGTATTTGTAACTTTTTTGGTTGAATTCTCGAGTGGGTCGTGACGTATTAGCCCGATTTATTGAATTCTGGGGGAAAATAAAATCTGTTTAACTCTTATAGCTTATCGACAATATACGTAATTAAAAGCGCACAGCTGACGAATGGTCGTAGTTATTAACCACAATATAATAATGAACGAAAATGAATATGCATATACCGTTTTGTATTCATTGAATTAAACTCCTATAAAATTATATGTCTCTGTCTCTAGTAAATGTTTTTGAATAAATTTAATTAATTATTGTTGAGATTTTATTCATAAAATATTTATTGAACATTTTTACTATTTATTTGTCTATTTACCGTTATTGTTTTGATAATCATTTCAATGCAACTAATGTGTGAGCAGAGTGTGTATATTATTTTGTAAAGGTCACTGTATATTTCTCGGCTTGAGGTCAATTCGTTTACCTTGTAGCTATTTAGCCGCAGGTGTGAGTTCAAGCGTACACAGGTATAAATGTTGTTATTTGGAAAGGATATACAGAAAGTATTAGAAAGAGTATGATGTCACGATGTTAATACACTAAGATTTAATACACGATGAGAATAAAGATTCAATAATTAAATTGTGTAAATTAATTGAAAATAAAATTCAGATTCGTAAATCCGAAAATGTATAAAAATAAAAGGAAACAATTTTTGATTACTTTCTTAGCGGCAATTGGCGTAAAGATTCAAATATGAAGTAAAAAATAGTAGTTTTAATCTTTAATAAAAACTAAATGCAATATTACCCAATTTGATATACCATTGTACATCTGTTTGATATCATTGACTTTACCGGAATTTCTTAACTTGTATTCAAATCTGGCTGTGTTTAAATGCTAATGAAACTATTGCAATTTTAAAGTTTTTAATTGACAAAAAAATACAACATACATGGTTTTTTTTAGTTTCTTTTTAACATTTTATTCTTACATAATTAAATTCATTTGACAATCATTTACACGAACTTTTTGTGACAAAATACCAATTATCTAAGCTAAGGCATTTTTTTTTTTAAGGATTTTTGAGGATTTTTTTTTAATTCTATGATAATAGTTGTGCAATGTTGAACATGATAGCCGTCATTAATCCAAATAAGTAATACAGTAGTTGTAATAAAAGTTATATTTTAGTCATGCATAACTGATATTGACGAATTTAGAATAGTTCATCCATACATCGTTGTTCTTAAAACAATCATTATTAGTATACATGTAAGTTTCCTGACGTATAAGAGCCATTGAGGATGAGCTCCAGAGAAAGCAGACTAGTAGCGTTTCGTTCGTTTGTTTGTTGGGAAAGGAGAGGAAATGCAACCGCTTGTACAGATAAACAACAGAATTACCATACAAGCATTTATAGTCAACACAATCAGAAACAGTTCCCATCGTTAGACGGGGAATATGAAGGCTTTCAAGAATGAACAAGTGACATGTCTAACTCGAACAGTTAGAAAACGGACTATCGACATCGACCGCTTGTTCTTGATAGTTGAAATTGTATGCATATATACGTATACGTTTATGATAGTGATGAGTTCTTGTGTCTGACAAAAACTAAATTCCTTCATGGTTATATCTTGCCATACGTTTATATTGGTTTGTAAGGTGATTACTCAAAATCGTTATTTGAAAATCCTGTTTGTGAGATGTATATTCATTTCAATACAGAAATTTCGTCTATATATTTCACAAGTGTATAACACGGAGAAGCTCTGAAGGTCCATTACTCCCATTTTGTTTGGGTGTGAACCATCGATGTTGACAGCAATATCAAAGAATAAGATGATGATGGTAGAAAGAACTATGGGCGTCATGTGGCAAATATTACATGCATATCGGACAATGAGTTGTCAATCTGTATGAAAAGATTTCCAATACAACCATATTATTGAGAAGGAATGTTTACATGCTATACTCTCGTACTAGTATTACAGGGTTCTTGTGGCGTTCACCTTAGACACACATCTTTTTAACGATGTTTAAAAAAAAGACAGAACCAATTTAATGTCATATTTCCCTATTTTTTTTTAAATATAACTAAAAGTCTTTCATCTGACAAGAATACCCCTATTTAGCGGACAAGTAATTTTTTCTTTTTTCTGTTATTGAATACCAAGAAAAAAAATAAATCCCGAAATTAATTTGAAACTTTGATACTCAAAAGTTTCCCAGCAAAATATTCACATCCCTTCGGGATAATTAGTGTTCGTCCAGTGGCATATATAACAATTGTGATGACGAATTCCTTCCTTTGTTCGAGAACAATCTTATTGAAATATAAATCTGTGATTTTACTATGTCCACAACTTCAATGTACCAAAGCAAAAGTTATACATCGACCTGTATTTAAATCAAATTGGTTCTCTTCTTGTTCTTCAGGTATACAATAGTCTATCGACATTCGATGATTACATACTGTTGGCATACGTGGACTAGTCTATTTACAACACTTTTACCCCTATTTATTCAAAATATATGTTTTTTTCTTATGTTCAATGTATACATGTATATATTTTAAATTGCGCTATAGTTCCGTAACTTTCTATCCAGTCGTATAAACGAATCGTCGGCAAGTGCGTACATATTTTTAAATCAATATTTCTGGTATGTTCCAATCTGTCCTTCACTTTTGACAATGAGTATATATTACATTTTCCCAAATTCACCCTGGGAAAAAATATTTAAATAGATTTTAATTTCATCAAATCTTATTTTTTGGGTATTATTTATATTTTTATGAATAATATTCTTTACACCAGAAATGTTATTTATAAACAAGCGTATGAGTTTGGTAATGACAAGTAAGACAGAGTTGTATATTATACATCTGATAGTTCAAAATGGAAAGTTAAATGTTATCAGCCGTGTACACTGATCAATACCTGCAGAAGTGAAACGATGCGTGAACTTGCAAGCCCGACAGGAAATCGCTTGAATACCTGGACGTGTCACCTCACACCCCTCACAATACCTTTGGAAGTAATACCTTTAGCCATGCTGGTAATCAGAAGAGGGAAGATAAAAATTTATTTGAAAACGGTTTATTACTTTAAAGAATTATGAACAAATTAGATTTTCGAAAACAATTTTCACGGAACACTTATTTATGATTTCAACTTTGACTTTTCACCTAATTCTAATATCAAGTTTAAAAACAACAGACCATGGTTAGTTAGTCGGATAAAACAACCGTACGATTGACAAGATATCGACACGCAATTACGACTACATCGGTTACTGTAGTTTTGTTTCTTTGTGGTTTATAGACATATCGTTTCATTAATCGGGAAAGAAGGACAAAATGGCGGAACTCAGAGAATTAATACTCTTAATTTAAAATCGATGGTGATCGCTTATCTAGCGGAATAAAACTTTAATATCTATGAATTTGAGCATTTTTATACAGAATGAACATAATATCAATTTTTGATTTTTTTTGCGAAGTTTCCCTTTAATACTACCGAACATATGCCAAATACACTTGATGACTGGTAATTAATGGACTGAACCTGTTTTTTGCAGAATTGTCGTTGTGTGGTCGTAATCTCCACATAGTTTGCAATCTCTACTTTGGAAAACATTCATTACCAAATGCATTAGACGGTCTTCTATCTTTCCCTAATTGTGATATTATGTTCTATGATAGCATTGGCTGCCTAAGCCGAAAACAATTTGTGATATTTATAAAAATCTGTTTCTGTAGTTATAGGCCATATCATTTATATCGGCCCTGTATTGATCTAGCTCATCTCGCCGTGGAGGGTATACTTTACAAACGATATTCCGCAATTTCCAGAAGGCCTTTGTGAACTCATCAAGGGTCAAACATTTTTTTTAGACGAAGATCCTTAGGGGCGGATAACTCTACAGTTAACCTTTCAGAAAAGACAGAGCGTTTTTGGGAACCTCGTTCTTTGGAAAAAGTAATAAAGAAAGGTTTATGTCCTTACTTTCTAAAATTGCTTGCGCAAAGAAGTAGACACGTTGTCTAAATTTGGCAAATCCTCCGCAAATACAATGCCTTTTGAAGCGTTTACTTGTCTGTGGAAGGGTTGTTCAGCATTAACAGAAGAGATTGGGGTATTGTGTTCGTATGTAGCTTGATATGCCGAGACAAAGTCATAGTTTGACTCTGAATTATAATCCTGATTCTTTTGATAACTATTCGACATACTATTGCTACTGCTTGATGAAGCATCTGTGTTGGCAAGAAGTCCTTCAACCATATATGACATCACCGACAAAGCTTCATTTGGCGACTTCAGCGCGGATGTCGAATCCTTTTGCAATTCTGCTGTACGTGACATTGTACTGTTTTCATTTGCGTGTTGGTCAGTGTCCACGGTGGTCATCGGCAGCGACTGTCACTTCATCAATATTCGTAGAATTTGATTCTGTAGTTCTGTTATATACATATTGCTTAGCTTTATATACCTGTGTCTTTTTTGTCTTTTCTTTCTAGAAACCCGATCGAGTTTTCTATTTTTAGCTCACCTGACCTGAAAGGTCAAGTGAGCTTTTCTCATCACTTGGCGTCCGTCGTCTGTAAACTTTTACAAAAATCTTCTCCTCTGAAACGACTGGGCCAAATTAAACCAAACTTGGCCACAATCATCATTGGGGTATCTAGTTTGAAAATTGTGTGGCGTGACCCGACCAACCAACCAAGATGGCCGCCATGGCTAAAAATAGAACAGTGGGGTAACATGTAGATTTTGGCTAATAACTCTGAAACCAAAGCATAAAGAGCAAATCTGACAAGGGGTTAATTTGTCTATTAGGTCAAGATCTATCTGCCCTGAAATTTTTAGACAAATAGGAAAATCCGTCATTGGGTTGCTGCCCCCGAATTAGTAATTTTTAGGAAATTTTGCAGATTTTGGTTATTATCTTGAATACTATTATAGATAGAGATAAACTGTAAACAGCAATAATGTTCAGCATAGTAAGATCTGCAAATAAGTCAACATGACCAAAATTGTCAGTTGACCCCTTAAGGAGTTATTGCCCTTTATAGTCAATTTTTAACCATTTTTCAGAAATTTTAGTATTCTTTTACTAAAATCTTCTCCTTTGAAACTACTGGGCTAAATATAACCAAACTTGGCCACAATCATCATTAGGGTTACTCGTTTAAAAATTGTGTGGCGTGATCCGACCAACCAACCAAGAATGCCGCCATGGCTAAAAATAGAACATAGAAGTAAAATGTAGATTTTGGCTTATAACTCAAAAACCAAAGCATTTAGAGCAAATCTGACGGGAAAAAATTGTTTATTAGGTCAAGATCTATCTGCCTTGAATTATGTAGACAAATAGGAAACCCCGTTATTGGGTTGCTGCCCCTGAATTAGTAATTTTAAGGAAATTTTGCAGATTTTGGTTATTATCTTGAATACTATTATAGATAGAGATAAACTGTAAACAGCAAAAATGCTCAGCAAAGTAAGATCTGCAAATAGGTCAACATGACTAAAATTGTCAGTTGACCTCTTAAGGAGTTATTGCCCTTTATAGTCAATTTTTAACCATTTTTCAGAAATTTTAGTATTCTTTTACAAAAATCGTCTCCTCTGAAACTACTTGGCCAAATGTAACCAAACTTGGCCACAATCATCATTAGGGTTACTCGTTTAAAAATTGTGTGGCGTGACCCGACCAACCAACCAAGATGGCTGCCATGGCTAAATATAGAACATAGGAGTAAAATGTAGATTTTGGCTTATAACTCTGAAACCAAAGCATTTAGAGCAAACCTGACATGGGATTAATTATTCATTAAGTCAAGATCTATCTGCCCTGAATTATTCAGACAAATAGGAAAACCCGTTATTGGGTTGCTGCCCCCGAATTAGTAATTTTGCAGATTTTGGTTATTATCTTGAATATTATTATAGATAGAGATAAACTGTAAACAGCAAACATGCTCAGCAAAGTAAGATCTACAAATAAGTCAACATGACCAAAATTGTCAGTGGATCCCTCAAGGAATTTATGCCCTTTATAGTCAATTTTTATTAAATTTTGTAAATTTTTAGAAAATATTTTCCAGTGTAATTATTTGGCACAGTTCATTATAGAAAGAGATAATTGTAGAAACAAGAATGTTCAGTAATTAAAGATCTAAAAACACATCATCACCAAAACACAATTTTGTCATAAATTTATCTGTGTCCATTTTTTGATATGCAAATAGACCAAGGTGAGCGACACAGGCTCTTTAGGGCCTCTAGTTTTGTTTAACAGTTTTTACTTTCTTTTTAAATCTTCGAGCCATTCTTAATATTGACGATTGCCAATCTGATAGTTATAAATGCGATCACAATTATATACTGTATAGTCTAGCCCCAAAAATCTCACTAGTTACTAGGGAGTATCAGATTTCTAAAATTTGTTATGATTATTAGCAGACAGCTTCTGCAAATTGTTATCTGTAGCACCCCCACTGAGCTTGTACTATGTATAAGAGTGTCAGTGTCAAATATAATCTAACGGTTCTTTTGACCTGGTATTATTATATAAAGAAAAAGAAGGAGAAAGAGAAAGGCAGATACAAGGAGAAATTAATGTCAAAGGAAGATACAATTCATTATGAACTTTGAATCAAAAACTGCACCAATTAAAATATCAAATCATTAGCATTTTATTAATCATTTCAGTATTTGATTTATTTATATTTATAACAAAATTTTAACAAAATTATTTGTAATATCTCAATCTTTCTAACAGTTTTTTTTTAACTAGTGTTGATAGATCATGTGTTCCAATATTCTTCTTGTATATTTGTGTAAGCATAAAAATAGGAAAATAATAAAGAGAATTTTTTTTTTATCTTTGTTTATATAATTATTGATGAAATGTAACTGAACATGTTTTTGTGTATTTGAAATGTTTGTGAAAAATCAAATACAATTTGGAAAAGCAATATTTAGGAAGTTAAATTTTAAATAAATATTATTTAATATAATGATATCTTTTCTACAAACAAATATTATTTGAAGTTGTGTTACTTTTAAATATTGACCTGTATATACATATTGGCTTATAAATGTGCTCATCACTTTCAACATGTGTTTGTCATTTAATCAGTAGATAATCTTAACTTTATCTACAGGGTATCCCACTGTGCCACTGACCATAAATTGTTTACAGAATTCATTAAGCAATTATTTATAACAGTTATTAATGTCATAGTTCTCCAGTACAGATAAAACCAATCCAGGGCTTGTCCTATAAGTATATAACTTTTACGCCTAAAACAAACCACAGTGGGTAAACCAGCTGTCTGCAATCACAGACAAATGGAAACTAAATGCACACATTTTATCGTACATCTACTTAATGATTAATCATGATGTTGACCTCAGCTGACCCAATATGTCAGTAGTTGGAAAGTAAACATGTGTTTTCAAATATATTGATACCTTAATTAACACGGATAACTTAACTTATATGTAATGAGGAGTGGTAGAAGTGCTGCTAAAACATTTAAATCCAATTTTAAAGATGACAGATTAACACTTGTTTTATTAAACAAGAAATTAAAAAATCCAATGACAACATAATAAATTTCCATAGTATTATAAATATATGAAGTGTCCCTGTATCTTTTCCTTTGGTCATGTGGCCCATTATGTTTTTTCGGGTTGTTTGTAACGGATTGCTGCTTTGAATTCTGCTAACTTCCTGTCATTATGGTCCTTTAGCATGTTTAGTTCTATTTTTTTTGTACATGATGGATCTTGCTGTACCTGCACTTTTACTTGTAGTTCCAATTTTTTCTTTCGCCTCTCTTCTTATAGTTGTTATTGTTTCCTTTTTTTCTTCCAGGAAACCGTCTAATGTTCGGATTATTCTGTCCGTGAAAGTATTTCTTGTCTCTTCCGTGGTGTTCTTCATTTGATCCCTAAACGAATTGTTCATTTCAACATTGTCCAGATCAGGGGTGCATCTCATGTTGAGATGACAGAAGGGGGACATATTATTGGATGTTTTCCCGTACACCATCCCTTCTCTGGCTTTGTCTATTCCTAATCTCTGTCCCAAAACTTCCTCTATTCTCTATTCATTTGGTTCTTGTTTGAATATTCAATTGGTATCTTCATTCTCTATAGAATGATCAATCGTTTGTATGTATCAACTAATGCGTTTAAATAGCTAATTGGTATCGTTCGCCTCTCTATAAAAGAATTAACGATCGTTTGTATATGTCGACTAATGATTTTGAATACTCATGGTATCGTCCGCCTCTCTATAGAGGATTATCGAAGGTTTGTATATACCGACTAATGAGTTTGAATATTCATTTAATATCGTTTAAGTATTCATTTGATATTGATCGAATATTCATTTGGTATTGTTCGAATATTCATTTGGTATGGCTTGAATATTCATTTGTCATCGTTCCAATATTCATTTGATATTGTTTGAATATAAATTTTGTATCGTTTGAAAATTCATTTGACATTGTTTGAATGTTAATTTGATATCGTTTGAGTATTCATTTGATATAGTTTGAATATTCATTTGGTATCGTTTGAATATCCATGTGGTATTGTTCTAATACTCATTTGATATCAACCCAGGGGTGACTGGGGTATATAAATATGGTCTCTTGGTCTTATCCCGACCTGCAGTAAAACAGATGCCGAAGTGGGGCGTCCGTTTAGCTGTGCGGATTGCATCAAGTTCGCAGTCACGTCCGGTCAGAAGGGAGATGTTATATATGATGCCTCGTGAAAAGAGAGTGCAACGGTCCTTGCACGTTGAGAACCCTTGCAACAACTCTTTGAGGGGTCCGTAGGTGGCCTGTTGCCAGGCACAATTTCTGTCCCTATCCAATATACCCTCATTTTCCAGTGGCAATCCAAATTTCCCCGACCATCGTCCCATATGGCATCTATTGTATCACCCTACCTTTTGTATTTATTGTGAACTTGTTCGCGTCCTGAATATGCGTGAAATATTTGCTACTTGACGTTAAGCAACCAACAATCAATTAATCAATTATTTGGTATCGTTTGAATATTCATTTGATATCGTTTTAATATTCATTTGATATCGTTTTAATATTCATTTGTAATCGTTTGAATAATCATTTGGTTTCTCCAGCCTCTCTATAGAAGATTATCGATCGTTTGTTAATATCGACTGATGAGTTGTTTGAATATTAATTTGGTATCGTCCGCCTCTCTATGGACGCTTATTGATCTTTTGTATACACCGACTTATGAGTTTGAATATTCATTTGATATTGTTTGAATAATCATTTGATATCGTTTGAATAATCATTTGATATCGTTTGAATATTTATTTGGTTTTGTTCGAATATTCATTTGTTATCGCTTGATCATTCATTTGTAATCGTTCCTATATTCATTTGATAGTGTTTGAATATTAATTTTATATCGTTTTAGTATTCATTTGATATCGTTTAAATATTCATTTGGCATCGTTTGATTGTTAATTTTATATCTTTTTAGTATTCATTTAGTATAACATCGAATACAATTATCAATACATATTAGAAAAATGTCTTGGTGAAATGACCGATTTAAGGTAACATCAAATACAATTACCAATAAATATTAGAAGTCTAAAAAGTGGTCAAATTTATTGAAATTATTTACATATTTATAGTTAACTTTTGATTGGTTCAAGATGACTTCTGATACAATTATCAATACATCTGAACAAATTATCCAAAAAGTGGTAAAATTTACTAAAAAAAAGTATTAAAATTCTATAATGAAGGTTTGTTTTTTTCAAATTGACTTCAAATACATTTGTAAATGCATGTAAGAAGATATTTCGGTCAAATGACCGATTTAAGGTAACATCAAATACAATTATCATTACATATTAGAAAGTTGTCTTGGTCAAATGACCGATTAGAGGTAGCAAATTACAATTATCAAAAAAATGTCAAATGTACAGTAAAATGACGAAAATTTATCAAAAATACCAACAACAGGTTCGCTGTTGTATTATTAACAATTATCCTATAAATAGGGTCAATTGAAGGTAACATCTGAATAAATTATCCAAAAAGTGGTAAAATTTACTAAAAAAAAGTATTATAATTCTATAATGAAGGTTTGTTTTTTTCAAATTTACTTCAAATACATTTGTAAATGCATGTAAGAAGATATTTCGGTCAAATGACCGATTTGAGGTAACATCAAATACAATTATCAATACATATTATAAAGTTGTCTAGGTGAAATGACCGATTTAAGGTAACATCAAATACAATTACCAATAAATATTAGTGTAAAAAGTGGTAAAATTTATTGAAATTATTTACATATTTATAGTTAACTTTTGATTGGTTCAAGATGACTTCTGATACAATTATCAATACATATTAGAAAGTTGTCTTAGTCAAATGACTGATTTGAGGTATCATCAATTACAATTATCAAAAATATTGTCAAATTTACAGTAAAATGTCGAAAAGTTATCAATAAACCGACATCAGGTTCGCTGTTGTATTATTAACAATAATCCTATAAATATGGTCAATTGAAGGCAACATCTGAATGAATTATCCAAAAAGTAGTAAAATTACTAAAAAAAAGTATTATGATTCTCTAATGAAGGTTTGGTTTTTTCAAATTGACTTCAAATACATTTGTCAATACATGTAAGAAGATATTTCGGTCAAATGACCGATTTAAGGTAACATCAAATACAATTACCAATACATATTAGAAAGTTGTCTTGGTGAAATGACCGATTTAAGGTATCATCAAATACAATTACCAATAAATATTAGAAGTCTAAAAAGTGGTATAATTTATTGAAATTATTTACATATTTATAGTTTACTTTTGATTGGTTCAAGTTGACTTCTGATACAATTATCAATACATATTAGAAAGTTGTCTTAATCAAATGACCATTTTAAGGTATCATCAATTACAGTTATCAAAAAAATTGTCAAATTTACAGTAAAATGTCGAAAAGTGATCAATATACCGACAACAGGTTCGCTGTTGTATTATTAACAATTATCCTATAAATATGGTCAATTGAAGGTAACATCTGAATGAATTATCCCAAAAAGTGGTAAAATTTACTAAAAAAAGTATTATTATTCTATAATGAAGGTTTTTTTTTCTTCAAATTGACTTCATATACATTTGTCAATACATGTAAGAAGATATTTCGGTCAAATGACCGATTTAAGGTAACATCAAATACAATTACCAATACATACTAGAAAGTTGTCTTGGTGAAATGACCGATTTAATGTATCATCAAATACAATTACCAATAAATATTAGAAGTCTAAAAAGTGGTAAAATTTATTGAAATTATTTAGATATTGATAGTTAACTTTTGATTGGTTCAAGATGACTTCTGATACAATTATCAATACATATTAGAAAGTTGGCTTAGTCAAATGACCGATTTAAGGTATCATCAATTACAATTATCAAAAATATTTTCAAATTTACAATTAAATGTCGAAAAGTTATCAATATACCGACAACAGGTTTGCTGTTGTATTATTAACAATTCTCCTATAAATATGGTCAATTGAAGGTAACATCTGAATAAATTTTCCCAAAAGTGGTAAAATTTAATGAAAAAGTATTATAATTCTATAATGAAGGTTTGTTTTTTTTTCAAATTGACTTCAAATACATTTGTCAATACATGTAAGAAGATTTTTCGGTCAAATGACCGATTTAAGGTAACATCAAATACAATTATCAATACATATTAGAAAGTTGTTTTGGTCAAATGACCGATTAGAGGTAACAAATTACAATTATCAAAAAAAGGTCAAATTTACAGTAAAATGACGAAAATTTATCAAAAATACCGACAACAGGTTCGCTGTTGTACTATTAACAATTATCCTATAAATATGGTCAATTGAAGGAAACATCTGAATAAATTATCCAAAAAGTGGTAAAATTTACTAAAAAAAAGTATTATAATTCTATAATGAAGGTTTGTTTTTTTCAAATTGACTTCAAATACATTTGTCAATACAGGTTAGAAGATATTTCGGTCAAAAGACCGATTAAAGGTATCATCAATTACAATTATCAAAAATATTGTCAAATTTACAGTAAAATGTCGAAAAGTTATCAATATACCGACAACAGGTTCGCTGTTCTATTATTAACAATTCTCCTATAAATATGGTCAATTTAAGGTATCATCAATTACAGTTATCAAAAACATTGTCAAATTTACAGTAAAATGTCGAAAAGTCATCAATAAACCGACAACAGGTTCGCTGTTGTATTATTTACAATTATCCTATGAAAGTGGTCATTTTAAGTTAACATCTGAAAGAGTTTTCTTAAAAGTGGTAAAATTTACTAAAAAAGAATTATAATCGTATATCGAGGTTTGGTTTGTTTAAATTGATTTTAAATATATTTGTCAATACAGGTTAGAAGATATTTCGGTCTAATGACCGATTAAAGGTAACATCAAATACAATTATCAATACATAGTAGAAAGTTGTCTTGGTGAAATGACCGATTTAAGGTAACATCAAATACAATTACCAATAATTATTACAAGTCTAAAAAGTGGTAAATTTTATTGAAATTATTTACATATTTATAGTTAACTTTTGATTGGTTCAAGATGACTTTTGATACAATTATCAATACATATTAGAAAGTTGTCTTAGTCAAATGACCGATTTAAGGTATCATCAATTACAATTATCAAAAATATTGTCAAATTTACAGTAAAATGTCGAAAAGTTATCAATATACCGACAACAGGTTCGCTGTTGTATTATTAACAATTATCCTATAAATATGGTCAATTGAAGGTAACATCTGAATGAATTATCCCAAAAAGTGGTAAAATTTACTAAAAAAAGTATTATTATTCTATAATGAAGGTTTTTTTTTTCAAATTGACTTCAGATACATTTGTCAATACATGTAAGAAGATATTTCGGTCAAATGACCGATTTAAGGTAACATCAAATACAATTACCAATACATATTAGAAAGTTGTCTTGGTGAAATGACCGATTTAATGTATCATCAAATACAATTACCAATAAATATTAGAAGTCTACAAAGTGGTAAAATTTATTGAAATTATTTAGATATTTATAGTTAACTTTTGATTGGTTCAAGATGACTTCTGATACAATTATCAATACATATTAGAAAGTTGTCTTAGTCAAATGACCGATTTAAGGTATCATCAATTACAATTATCAAAAATATTGTCAAATTTACAGTAAAATGTCGAAAAGTTATCAATATACCGACAACAGGTTCGCCGTTGTATTATTAACAATTATCCTATAAATATGGTCAATTCAAGGTAACATCTGAATGAATTATCCCAAAAAGTGGTAAAATTTACTAAAAAAAGTATTATTATTCTATAATGAAGGTTTTTTTTTCAAATTGACTTCAGATACATTTGTCAATACATGTAAGAAGATATTTCGGTCAAATGACCGATTTAAGGTAACATCAAATACAATTACCAATACATATTAGAAAGTTGTCTTGGAGAAATGACCGATTTAATGTATCATCAAATACAATTACCAATAAATATTAGAAGTCTAAAAAGTAGTAAAATTTATTGAAATTATTTAGATATTTATAGTTAACTTTTTATTGGTTCAAGATGACTTCTGATACAATTATCAATACATATTAGAAAGTTGTCTTAGTCAAATGACCGATTTAAGGTATCATCAATTACGATTATCAAAAATATTGTCAAATTTACAGTAAAATGTCGAAAAGTTATCAATATACCGACAACAGGTTCGCTGTTGTATTATTATTAACAATTATCCTATAAATATGGTCAATTCAAGGTAACATCTGAATGAATTATCCCAAAAGTGGTAAAATTTACTAAAAAAAGTATTATTATTCTATAAGGAAGGGTTTTTTTTCTTCAAATTGACTTCAAATACATTTGTCAATACATGTAAGAAGATATTTCGGTCAAATGACCGATTTAAGGTAACATCAAATACAATTATCAATACATATTAGAAAGTTGTTTTGGTCAAATGACCGATTAGAGGTAACAAATTACAATTATCAAAAAAGGTCAAAACTGGTGAAATGACCGATTTAATGTATCATCAACTGCAATTATCAATAAATATTAGAAGTCTAAAAAGTGGTAAAATTTATTGAAATTATTTAGATATTTATAGTTAACTTTTGATTGGTTCAAGATGTCTTCTGATACAATTATCAATACATATTAGAAAGTTGTCTTAGTCAAATGACCGATTTAAGGTCTCATCAATTACAATTATCAAAAATATTGTCAAATTTACAGTAAAATGTTGAAAAGTTATCAATATACCGACAACAGGTTCGCTGTTGTATTATTAACAATTATCCTATAAATATGGTCAATTGAAGGTAACATCTGAATGAATTATCCCAAAAAGTGGTAAAATTTACTAAAAAAAGTATTTTTATTCTATAATGAAGGTTTTTTTTTTCAAATTGACTTCAAATACATTTGTCAATACATGTAAGAAGATATTTCGGTCAAATGACCGATTTAAGGTAACATCAAATACAATTATCAATACATATTAGAAAGTTGTTTTGGTCAAATGACCGATTAGAGGTAACAAATAACAATTATCAAAAAAAGGTCAAAACTGGTGAAATGACCGATTTAATGTATCATCAAATGCAATTACCAATAAATATTAGAAGTCTAAAAAGTGGTAAAATTTATTGAAATTATTTAGATATTTATAGTTAACTTTTGATTGGTTCAAGATGACTTCTGATACAATTATCAATACATATTAGAAAGTTGTCTTAGTCAAATGACCGATTTAAGGTATCATCAATTACAATTATCAAAAATATTGTCAAATTTACAGTAAAATGTCGAAAAGTTATCAATATACCGACAACAGGTTCGCTGTTGTATTATTAACAATTATCCTATAAATATGGTCAATTGAAGGTAACATCTGAATGAATTATCCCAAAAAGTGGTAAAATTTACTAAAAAAAGTATTATTATTCTATAATGAAGGTTTGTTTTTTTTTCAAATTGACTTCAAATACATTTGTCAATACATGTAAGAAGATATTTCGGTCAAATGACCGATTTAAGGTAACATCAAATACAATTATCAATACATATTAGAAAGTTGTTTTGGTCAAATGACCGATTAGAGGTAACAAATAACAATTATCAAAAAAAGGTCAAAACTGGTGAAATGACCGATTTAATGTATCATCAAATGCAATTACCAATAAATATTAGAAGTCTAAAAAGTGGTAAAATTTATTGAAATTATTTAGATATTTATAGTTAACTTTTGATTGGTTCAAGATGACTTCTGATACAATTATCAATACACATTAGAAAGTTGTCTTAGTCAAATGACCGATTTAAGGTCTCATCAATTACAATTATCAAAAATATTTTCAAATTTACAATAAAATGTCGAAAAGTTATCAATATACCGACAAAAGGTTTGCTGTGGTATTATTAACAATTCTCCTATAAATATGGTCAATTGAAGGTAACATCTGAATAAATTTTCCCAAAAGTGATAAAATTTACTAAAAAAAAGTATTATAATTCTATAATGAAGGTTTGGTTTTTTTTCAAATTGACTTCAAATACATTTGTCAATACATGTAAGAAGATATTTCGGTCAAATGACCGATTTAAGGTAACATCAAATACAATTATCAATACATATTAGAAAGTTGTTTTGGTCAAATGACCGATTAGAGGTAACAAATTACAATTATCAAAAAAAGGTCAAATTAAGAGTAAAATGACGAAAATTTATCAAAAATACCAACAACAGGTTCGCTGTTGTACTATTAACAATTATCCTATAAATATGGTCAATTGAAGGTAACATCTGAATAAATTATCCAAAAAGTGGTAAAATTTACTAAAAAAAAGTATTATAATTCTATAATGAAGGTTTGTTTTTTTCAAATTGACCTCAAATACATTTGTCAATACAGGTTAGAAGATATTTCGGTCAAATGACCGATTAAAGGTAACATCAATTACAATTATCAAAAATATTGTCAAATTTACAGTAAAATGTCGAAAAGTTATCAATATACCGACAACAGGTTTGCTGTTGTATTATTTACAATCATCCTATAAAGATGGTCAATTGAAAGTAACATTTGAAAGAATTATCCAAAAAGTGTTAAAATTTATTTAAAAAGTGTTATAATTTTATAATGAAGGTTTGGTTGGTCCAAATTGACTTCAAATACATTTGTCAATACATTTTAGAAAGTATCTCGGTCAAATGACCGATTTAAGGTAACATCAAATACAATTATTAATACATAATAGAAAGTTTTCTTGGTCAAATGACCAATTTAAGGTGAAATCAATTACAATTATCAAAAAAAAAAAATCAAATTTATAGTAAAATGTCGAAAAGTTATCACTATACCTACAACAGGTTTGCTGTTGTATTATTTACAATTATCCTATAAATATGGTCAATTGAAGGTAACATCTGAATGAATTATCCCAAAAGTGGTAAAATTTACATTAAAATGTCGAATAGTTATCAATATACCTACAACAGTTTTGCTGTTGTATTATTTACAATTATTCTATAAATATGATCAATTGAAGGTAAGATCTGAATGAATTATCCAAAAAGTGGTAAAATTTACTAAAAAAAGTATTATAATTCTATAATGAAGGTTTGGTTTGTTCAACTCGACTTCAATTGCATTTGTCAATACATGTTAGAAAGTATTTCGGTCAAATGATCGATTTAGGATAACATCAAATACAATTATCAATACATATTAGAAAGTTGTTTTGGTCAATGACCGATTAAAGGTAACATCAAATACAATTGTCAATACATATTAGAAAGTTGTCTTGGTCAAATGACCGATTTAAGGGAACATCAATTCCAATTATAAAAAAAAATCAAATTTAAGGTAAAATGTTGAAAAGTTATAAGTATTCCAACAATAGGTTTGCTAATGTTTTATTTACAATTATCCTATAAATATGGTCAATTGAAGGTAACATCTGAATGAATTATCCAAAAAGTGGTAAAATTTACTAAAAAAGTATTATAATTCTACAATGAAGGTTTGGTTTGTCCAAATTGACTTCAAATACATTTGTCAATACATATAAGAAAGTATTTCGGTCAAATGACCGATTTAAGGTAACATCAAATACAATTATTAATACATATTAGAAAGTTGTCTTGGTCAAATGACCGATGTAAGGTAACATCAAATTCAATTATCAATACATATACGAAAGTTGTCTTGGTCAAATGACCGATTTAAGGTTACATCAAATACAATTATAAATACATATTAGAAAGTTGTTTTTGTCAAATGACCGATTTTAGATAATGTCAATTACAATTATAAAAAAAATGGTCAAATTAACAGTAAATGTCGAAAAGTTATCATTATACCTACAACAGGTTTGCTGTTGAGTTTTTAACAATTATCCTATAAATATGGTCAATTGAAGGTAACATTTGAATGAATTAACCAAAAAGTGGGAAAATTTACTTAAAAAGTGTTATAATTCTATAATGAAGGTTTGGTTGGTCCAAATCGACTTCAAATACATTTGTCAATACATTTTTAAAAGTATCTCGGTCAAATGACCGATTTAAGGTAACATCAAATACAATTTTCAATACATATTAGAAAGTTGTCTTGGTCAAATGACCAATTTAAGGTTACATCAAATACAAGTATGAAAATAATTATCAAATTTACGGTTAAATGTCGAAAAATTATCAATATACCAACAACAGGTTTGCTATTGTATTATTTACAATCATCCTATAAATATGGTCAATTGAAGGTAACATCTGAATGAATTATCCCAAAAGTGGTAAAATTTACAGTAAAATGTCGAAAAGTTATCAATATACCTACAACAGGTTTGCTGTTGTATCATTTACAATTATTCTATAAATATGATCAATTGAAGGTAACATCTGAATGAATTATCCAAAAAGTGGTAAAATTTACTAAAAAAAGTATTATAATTCTATAATGAAGGTTTGGTTTGTTCAACTCGACTTCAATTGCATTTGTCAATACATGTTAGAAAGTATTTCGTTCAAATGACCGATTTAGGATAACATCAAATACAATTATCAATATCTTTTAGAAAATTGTTTTGGTCAAATGACCGATTAAAGGTAACATCAAGTACAATTATCAATACATATTAGAAAGTTGTCTTGGTCAAATGACCGATTAAAGGGAACATCAATTCAAATTATAAAAAAAAATCAAATTTACAGTAAAATGTCGAAAAGTTATCAATATACCTACAACAGGTTTGCTGTTGTATTATTTACTATTATTCTATAAACATGGTCAATTGAAGGTAACATTTGAATGAATTATCCAAAAAGTGGTAAAATTTACTTAAAAAGTGTTATAATTCTATAATAAAGGTTTGGTTGGTCCAAATTGACTTCAAATACATTTGTCAATACATTTTAGAAAGTATCTCGGTCAAATGACCGATTTAAAGTCACATTAAAAAGAATTATCAATACATATTAGAAAGTTGTCTTGGTCAATGACCGATTTAAAATAACATCTATTACAATTTTTAAAAAAAAGGTCAAATTTACAGTAAAATGTCGAAAAGTTATCAGTATACCTACAACAGGTTTGCTGTTGTATTATTTACAATTATCCTATAAATCTGGTCAATTGAAGGTAACATTTGAATGAATTAACCAAAAAGTGGTAAAATTTACTAAAAAGTGTTATAATTCTATAATGAAGGTTTGGTTGGTCCAAATCGACTTCAAATACATTTGTCAATACATTTTAGAAAGTATCTCGGTCAAATGACCGATTTAAGGTAACATCAATTACAATTATCAATACATATCAAAAAGTTGTCTTGGTCAAATAACCGATTTAAGGTAACATCAAATACAATTATTAATACATATTAGAAAGTTTTTTTGGTCAAAGGACCGATTTAAGATAACATCAATTAAAATTACCAAAAATATGGTCAAATTAACAGTAAAATGTCGAAAAGTTATCAATATACCTACAACAGGTTTGCTGTTGTATTATTTACAATTATCCTATAAATATGGTCAATTGAAGGTAACATTTGAATGAATTAACCAAAAAGTGGTAAAATTTACTAAAAAAGTGTTATAATTCTATAATGAAGGTTTGGTTGGTCCAAATCGACTATAAATACATTTGTCAAATGACCGATTTAAGGTAACATCAAATACAATAATCAATACATATTAGAAAGTTGTTTTGGTCAAATGACCGATTAAAGGTAACATCAAATACAATTATCAATACATATTATAAAGTTGTCTTGGTCAAATGACCGATTGGAGGGAACATCAATTCCAATTATAAAAAAAAAAAAAAATTAAGGTAAAATGTTGAAAAGTTATAAGTATTCCAACAATAGGTTTGCTAATGTTTTATTTACAATTATCCTATAAATATGGTCAATTGAAGGTACCATCTGAATGAATTATCCAAAAAGTGGTAAAATTTACTAAACAAGTATTATAATTCTACAATGAAGGTTTGGTTTGTCCAAATTGACTTCAAATACATTTGTCAATACATATAAGAAAGTATTTCGGTCAAATGACCGATTTAAGGTAACATCAAATACAATTATTAATACATATTAGAAAGTTGTCTTGGTCAAATGACCGATTTAAGGTAACATCAATTACAATTATCAATACATATCAAAAAGTTGTCTTGGTCAAATAACCGATTTAAGGTAACATCAAATACAATTATTAATACATATTAGAAAGTTTTTTTGGTCAAAGGACCGATTTAAGATAACATCAATTACAATTATCAAAAAAATGGTCAAATTAACAGTAAAATGTCGAAAAGTTATCAATATACCTACAACAGGTTTGCTGTTGTATTATTTACAATTATTCTATAAACATGGTCAATTGAAGGTAACATTTGAATGAATTATCCAAAAGGTGGTAAAATTTACGTAAAAAGTGTTATTATTCTATAATAAAGGTTTGGTTGGTCCAAATTGACTTCAATACATTTGTCAATACATTTTAGAAAGTATCTCGGTCAAATGACCGATTTAAAGTCACATCAAAAACAATTATCAATACATATTAGAAAGTTGTCTTGGTCAATGACCGATTTAAAATAACATCTATTACAATTATCAAAAAAATGGTCAAATTTACAGTAAAATGTCGAAAAGTTAACAATATACCTATAACAGGTTTGCTGTTGTATTATGTACAATTATTCTATAAACATGGTCAATTGAAGGTAACATTTGATTGAATTATCAAAAAAGTGGTAAAATTAACTAAAAAAGTGTTATAATTCTATAATGAAGGTTTGGTTGGTCCAAATTGACTTCAAATACATTTGTCAATACATATAAGAAAGTATTTCGGTCAAATGACCGATTTAAGGTAACATCAAATACAATTATTAATACATATTAGAAAGTTGTCTTGGTCAAATGACCGATGTAAGGTAACATCAAATACAATTGTCAATACATATTAGAAAGTTGTCTTGGTCAAATGACCGATTTAAGGGAACATCAATTCCAATTATAAAAAAAAATCAAATTTAAGGTAAAATGTTGAAAAGTTATAAGTATTCCAACAATAGGTTTGCTAATGTTTTATTTACAATTATCCTATAAATATGGTCAATTGAAGGTAACATCTGAATGAATTATCCAAAAAGTGGTAAAATTTACTAAAAAAGTATTATAATTCTACAATGAAGGTTTGGTTTGTCCAAATTGACTTCAAATATTTTTGTCAATACATATAAGAAAGTATTTCGGTCAAATGACCGATTTAAGGTAACATCAAATACAATTATTAATACATATTAGAAAGTTGTCTTGGTCAAATGACCGATGTAAGGTAACATCAAATTCAATTATCAATACATATAAGAAAGTTGTCTTGGTCAAATGACCGATTTAAGGTTACATCAAATACAATTATAAATACATATTAGAAAGTTGTTTTTGTCAAATGACCGATTTTAGATAATGTCAATTACAATTATAAAAAAAATGGTCAAATTAACAGTAAATGTCGAAAAGTTATCATTATACCTACAACAGGTTTGCTGTTGAGTTTTTAACAATTATCCTATAAATATGGTCAATTGAAGGTAACATTTGAATGAATTAACCAAAAAGTGGGAAAATTTACTTAAAAAGTGTTATAATTCTATAATGAAGGTTTGGTTGGTCCAAATCGACTTCAAATACATTTGTCAATACATTTTAAAAAGTATCTCGGTCAAATGACCGATTTAAGGTAACATCAAATACAATTTTCAATACATATTAGAAAGTTGTCTTGGTCAAATGACCAATTTAAGGTTACATCAAATACAAGTATGAAAATAATTATCAAATTTACGGTTAAATGTCGAAAAATTATCAATATACCAACAACAGGTTTGCTATTGTATTATTTACAATCATCCTATAAATATGGTCAATTGAAGGTAACATCTGAATGAATTATCCCAAAAGTGGTAAAATTTACAGTAAAATGTCGAAAAGTTATCAATATACCTACAACAGGTTTGCTGTTGTATCATTTACAATTATTCTATAAATATGATCAATTGAAGGTAACATCTGAATGAAATATCCAAAAAGTGGTAAAATTTACTAAAAAAAGTATTATAATTCTATAATGAAGGTTTGGTTTGTTCAACTCGACTTCAATTGCATTTGTCAATACATGTTAGAAAGTATTTCGTTCAAATGACCGATTTAGGATAACATCAAATACAATTATCAATATATATTAGAAAGTTGTTTTGGTCAAATGACCGATTAAAGGTAACATCAAGTACAATTATCAATACATATTAGAAAGTTGTCTTGGTCAAATGACCGATTAAAGGGAACATCAATTCCAATTATAAAAAAAAATCAAATTTACAGTAAAATGTCGAAAAGTTATCAATATACCTACAACAGGTTTGCTGTTGTATTATTTACTATTATTCTATAAACATGGTCAATTGAAGGTAACATTTGAATGAATTATCCAAAAAGTGGTAAAATTTACTTAAAAAGTGTTATAATTCTATAATAAAGGTTTGGTTGGTCCAAATTGACTTCAAATACATTTGTCAATACATTTTAGAAAGTATCTCGGTCATATGACCGATTTAAAGTCACATTAAAAAGAAATATCAATACATATTAGAAAGTTGTCTTGGTCAATGACCGATTTAAAATAACATCTATTACAATTTTTAAAAAAAAGGTCAAATTTACAGTAAAATGTCGAAAAGTTATCAGTATACCTACAACAGGTTTGCTGTTGTATTATTTACAATTATCCTATAAATCTGGTCAATTGAAGGTAACATTTGAATGAATTAACCAAAAAGTGGTAAAATTTACTAAAAAAGTGTTATAATTCTATAATGAAGGCTTGGTTGGTCCAAATCGACTTCAAATACATTTGTCAATACATTTTAGAAAGTATCTCGGTCAAATGACCGATTTAAGGTAACATCAATTACAATTATCAATACATATCAAAAAGTTGTCTTGGTCAAATAACCGATTTAAGGTAACATCAAATACAATTATTAATACATATTAGAAAGTTGTTTTCGTCAAAGGACCGATTTAAGATAACATCAATTAAAATTACCAAAAATATGGTCAAATTAACAGTAAAATGTCGAAAAGTTATCAATATACCTACAACAGGTTTGCTGTTGTATTATTTACAATTATCCTATAAATATGGTCAATTGAAGGTAACATTTGAATGAATTAACCAAAAAGTGGTAAAATTTACTAAAAAAGTGTTATAATTCTATAATGAAGGTTTGGTTGGTCCAAATCGACTATAAATACATTTGTCAATACATTTTAGAAAGTATCTCGGTCAAACGACCGATTTAAGGTAACATCAAATACAATAATCAATACATATTAGAAAGTTGTTTTGGTCAAATGACCGATTAAAGGTAACATCAAATACAATTATCAATACATATTATAAAGTTGTCTTGGTCAAATGACCGATTGGAGGGAACATCAATTCCAATTATAAAAAAAAAAAAAAATTAAGGTAAAATGTTGAAAAGTTATAAGTATTCCAACAATAGGTTTGCTAATGTTTAATTACAATTATCCTATAAATATGGTCAATTGAAGGTAACATCTGAATGAATTATCCAAAAAGTGGTAAAATTTACTAAACAAGTATTATAATTCTACAATGAAGGTTTGGTTTGTCCAAATTGACTTCAAATACATTTGTCAATACATATAAGAAAGTATTTCGGTCAAATGACCGATTTAAGGTAACATCAAATACAATTATTAATACATATTAGAAAGTTGTCTTGGTCAAATGACCGATTTAAGGTAACATCAATTACAATTATCAATACATATCAAAAAGTTGTCTTGGTCAAATAACCGATTTAAGGTAACATCAAATACAATTATTAATACATATTAGAAAGTTTTTTTGGTCAAAGGACCGATTTAAGATAACATCAATTACAATTATCAAAAAAATGGTCAAATTAACAGTAAAATGTCGAAAAGTTATCAATATACCTACAACAGGTTTGCTGTTGTATTATTTACAATTATTCTATAAACATGGTCAATTGAAGGTAACATTTGAATGAATTATCCAAAAGGTGGTAAAATTTACGTAAAAAGTGTTATTATTCTATAATAAAGGTTTGGTTGGTCCAAATTGACTTCAATACATTTGTCAATACATTTTAGAAAGTATCTCGGTCAAATGACCGATTTAAAGTCACATCAAAAACAATTATCAATACATATTAGAAAGTTGTCTTGGTCAATGACCGATTTAAAATAACATCTATTACAATTATCAAAAAAATGGTCAAATTTACAGTAAAATGTCGAAAAGTTATTGTTTACAATTATCCTATAAATATGGTCAATTGAAGGTAACATCTGAATGAATTATCCCAAAAGTGGTAAAATTTACAGTAAAATGTCGAAAAGTTAACAATATACCTATAACAGGTTTGTTGTTGTATTATGTACAATTATTCTATAAACATGGTCAATTGAAGGTAACATTTGAATGAATTTTCAAAAAAGTGGTAAAATTAACTAAAAAAGTGTTATAATTCTATAATGAAGGTTTGGTTGGTCCAAATTGACTTCAAATACATTTGTCAATACATTTTAGAAAGTATCTCGGTCAAATGACCGATTTAAAGTCACATCAAAAACAATTATCAATACATATTAGAAAGTTGTCTTGGTCAATGACCGATTTAAAATAACATCTATTACAATTATCAAAAAAATGGTCAAATTTACAGTAAAATGTCGAAAAGTTATCAATATACCTACAACAGGTTTGCTGTTGTATTATTTACAATTATCCTATAAAGATGGTCAATTGAAGGTAACATCTGAATGAATTATCCCAAAAGTGGTAAAATTTACAGTAAAATGTCGAAAAGTTAACAATATACCTATAACAGGTTTGCTGTTGTATTATGTACAATTATTCTATAAACATGGTCAATTGAAGGTAGCATTTGAATGAATTATCAAAAAAGTGGTAAAATTAACTAAAAAAGTGTTATAATTCTATAATGAAGGTTTGGTTGGTCCAAATTGACTTCAAATACATTTGTCAATACATTTTAGACAGTATCTCGGTCAAATGACCGATTTAAGGTAACATTAAATACAATCATCAATACATTTTAGAAAGTATCTCGGTCAAATGACCGATTTAGGGTAACATCAAACACAATTTACAATACATATTAGAAAGTTGTCTTGGACAAATGACCGATTTAAGATAACATCTATTACAATTATCAAAAAAATGGTCAAATTTACAGTAAAATGTCGAAAAGTTATCAATATACCTACAACAAGTTTGCTGTTGTATTATTTACAATTATCCTATAAATATGGTCAATTGAAGGTAACATCTGAATGAATTATCCCAAAAGTGGTAAAATTTACAGTAAAATGTCGAAAAGTTAACAATATACCTATAACAGGTTTGCTGTTGTATTATGTACAATTATTCTATAAACATGGTCAATTGAAGGTAACATTTGAATGAATTATCAAAAAAGTGGTAAAATTAACTAAAAAAGTGTTATAATTCTATAATGAAGGTTTGGTTGGTCCAAATTGACTTCAAATACATTTGTCAATACATTTTAGACAGTATCTCGGTCAAATGACCGATTTAAGGTAACATTAAATACAATCATCAATACATATTAGAAAGTTGTCTTTGTCAAATGACCGATTTAGGGTAACATCAAACACAATTTACAATACATATTAGAAAGTTGTCTTGGACAAATGACCGATTTAAGATAACATCTATTACAATTATCAAAAAATGGTCAAATTTACAGTAAAATGTCGAAAAGTTATCAGTAAACCTACAACAGGTTTGCTGTTGTATTATTTACAATTATCTTATAAATATGGTCAATTGACTTCAAATACATTTGTCAATACATATTAGAAAGTATCTCGGTCAAATGACCGATTTAAGGTAACATCAAATACAATTATCAATACATATTAGAAAATTGTCTTGGTCAAATGACCGATTTAAGGAAACATCAAATACAATTATTAATATATAATAGAAAGTTTTCTTGGTCAAATGACCAATTCAAGGTCAAATCAATTACAAATTTAAAAAAAAAATCAAATTCATAGTAAAATGTCGAAAAGTTATAGGTATACCAACAACAGGTTTGCTAATGTTTTATTTACAATTTTCATATAAATATGGTCAATTGAAGCTAACATCTGAATGAATTATCCAAAAAGTGGTTAAATTTACTAAAAAAGTGTTATAATTCTATAATGAAGGTTTGGTTGGTCCAAATTGACTTCAAATACATTTGTCAATACATATAAGAAAGTATTTCGGTCAAATGACCGATTTAAGGTAACATCAAATACAATTATTAATACATATTAGAAAGTTGTCTTGGTGAAATGACCGATTAAAGGTAACATCAATTACAATTATCAATACATATCAAAAAGTTGTCTTGGTCAAATAACCGATTTAAGGTAACATCAAATACAATTATTAATACATATTAGAAAGTTGTTTTGGTCAATGACTGATTTAAAATAACATCTATTACAATTATCAAAAAAATGGTCAAATTTACAGTAAAATGTCGAAAAGTTATCAATATACCTACAACAGGTGTGCTGTTGTATTATTTACAATTATTCTATAAACATGGTCAATTGAAGGTACCATTTGAATAAATTATCCAAAAAGTGGTAAAATTTACTTAAAAAGTGTAATAATTCTATAATAAAGGTTTGGTTGGTCCAAATTGACTTCAAATACATTTGTCAATACATTTTAGAAAGTATCTCGGTCAAATGACCGATTTAAAGTCACATCAAAAACAATTATCAATACATATTAGAAAGTTGTCTTGGTCAATGACCGATTTAAAATAACATCTATTACAATTATCAAAAAAATTGTCAAATTTAGAGAAAAATGTCGAAAAGTTATCAATATACCTACAACAGGTTTGCTGTTGTATTATTTACAAGTATCTTATATATATGGTCAATTGACTTCAAATACATTTGTCAATACATATTAGAAAGTATCTCGGTCAAATGACCGATTTAAGGTAACATCAAATACAATTATCAATACATATTAGAAAATTGTCTTGGTCAAATGACCGACTTAAGGAAACATCAAATACAATTAATAATATATAATAGAAAGTTTTCTTGGTCAAATGACCAATTCAAGGTCAAATCAATTACAAATATCAAAAAAAAATTCAAATTCATAGTAAAATGTCGAAAAGTTCTAGGTATACCAACAACAGGTTTGCTAATGTTTTATTTACAATTTTCATATAAATATGGTCAATTGAAGCTAACATCTGAATGAATTATCCAAAAAGTGGTTAAATTTACTAAAAAAAGTGTTATAATTCTATAATGAAGGTTTGGTTGGTCCAAATTGACTTCAAATACATTTGTCAATACATATTAGAAAGTATCTTGGTCAAATGACCGATTTAAGGTAACATCAAATACAATTATCAATACATTTTAGAAAATTGTCTTGGTCAAATGAAGGATGTAAGGTAACATCAAATACAATTATCAATAAATATTAGAAAGTTGTCTTGGTCAATGACCGATTTAAAATAACATCTATTACAATTATCAAAAAAATGGTCAAATTTATAGTAAAATGTCGAAAGTTATCAATATACCTACAACAGGTTTGCTGTTGTATTATTTACAATTATCCTATAAATATGATCAATTGAAGGTAACATCTGAATGAATTATCCAAAAAGTGGTAAAGTTTACTAAAAAAGTATTATAATTCTATAATGAAGGTTTGGTTTGTTCAACTAGACTTTAATTGCATTTGTCAATACATATTAGAAAGTATTTCGGTCAAATGACCGATTTAAGATAACATCAAATACATGTGTCAATATATATTAGAAAGTTGTTTTGATCAAATGACCGATTTAAGTTACATCAAATACAATTATCAATACATATTAGAAAGTTGTCTTGGTCAAATGACCGATTTAAGGAAACATCAATTACAATTGTCAAAAAAGAAAAAAATTTACGGTAAAATGTCGAAAAGTTATAAGTATACCAACAACAGTTTTGCTAAGGTTTTATTTACAATTAGCCTAGAAATATGGTCACTTGAAGGTAACATCTGAATGAATTATCCAAAAAGTGGTAAAATTTACTAAAAAAGTATTATAATTCTCTATAATGAAGGTTTGGTTTGTTCAAATTGACTTCAAATGCATTTGTCAATACATGTTAGAAAGTATTTCGATCAAATGACCAATTTAAGGTAACATCAAATACCATTATCAATATATCTTAGAAAGTTGTTTTGGTCAAATGACCGATTTAAGATAACATCAATTACAATTATCAAAAAAATGGTCAAATTAACAGTTAAATGTCGAAAAGTTATCAATATAACTACAACAGGTTTGCTGTTGTATTATTTACAATTATCCTATAAATATGGTCAATTGAAGGTAACATCTGAATGAATTATCCAAAAAGTGGTAAAATTTACTAAAAAAAGTGTTATAATTCTATAATGAAGGTTTGGTGGGTCCAAATTGACTTCAAATACATTTGTCAATACATATTAGAAAGTATTTCGGTCAAATGACCGATTTAAGGTAACATCAAATACAATTATTAATACATATTAGAAAGTTGTCTTGGTCAAATGACCGATTAAAGGTAACATCAAATACAATTATCAAGAAATATTAGAAAGTCGTCATGGTCAAATGACCGATTCAAGGTAACATCAAATACAATTATTAATACATAATAGAAAGTTGTCTTGGTCAAATGACCAATTTAAGGTAACATCAAATACAATTATACAAACACAGTAGTCTGGTCACATCAAAGATGTAGGGGACACCTTTATTGCAGATTCCTGTGAACTTTATTGGTGTGTTTATAATGCAATATTCCTTTTCTAAATTCAGTTCAATTTTTATTACAGGTCTTAAAATCGAATAGTTTAGACTTTTAAAAAAATACTCTGTACATTAAAAATAAGTAATTCATAAGAACTTAGTAGTAAATAAATGCATCAAAAGTCAAAAAAAAATTAATTAAATACATCAAGATTCAAAAAATAATTGAATATTGAAAAAAAAATCTATAATATGAATAAATTTGGTTAACACCAATACAATATTGCATGTAGGATTGCAATAAAACAATAATTATTATACATGTGGATTTGGTTTTATGTAAAGCTACTAAGATGTCAGGCAAGTTGTTGCATCTTGTTATTTTCAATTGTGAAAAATTGCATAATTTCTGTGCATTCACAACACTTTCTATTACAAATCAAATGCATATTTTCAATACAATGTACTGTGCCAAACAACATTAACTATACAAACTACTTATTAATAGAGGAGAAACTGGTTTTTTTTTTGCCTCATGGTTTGAACACGTTTTTAATTTATTGCAGGATCATCCAATAACACCATTTGGACACCTGATTCACAATAAGGATGACTCACGTAGAAAACCACTGCATGTTGCCACAGACATTACACAGATCACATTCATGGCTGTTATATTAAAAGTAAGAATAGTCTATTTTAAGCAACAAATTATAGAAAAAAATATTAAATTTTCTGTATGATGAAATTTTAAAATATGTTTTATCTATTGTCACTTGTTTATACTTATTTCAAGTGTGATTATATTTTCTAATTTGTATTACATAAAATAATGCACAACAACCAAGCAACAATTGAATGCTACAGCGCATACATTATCTTTTTCTAGTATCATCATGGATGATCTGATTTACACATAGAATTTAAAAATATCTTGACTTATTAGTAAAGTAGCATATGTACCATCATAACGCATTAAAATTGATATATATAATATGTCAAAGAACTAGATATATCTCTCAAACAAGTTTTAAATTATTTTGTTCTTTAAACATGAATTATGAGTTATTAATAACAATATAATCAATAAATAGGCAGAATTTTCCATGTTTAAGCACCCCTCTTCAGAGCTCCAAAGAGTTTAAAAATACCTTGGCATTTTTTCATGATCAATATAGCTTATTTGTAATATTTTATTATTATAGTTGAAGTGCAAGTATTCCATCAGTGTGGAGGATGTGAATGAATTACTTCTGCTGTTTCAGAAAGTTGTACCTTCAGAAAACATCCTACCAACGAATATCAGTGAAATGTAAGTAACTAAAACAGACATAATACACATAGGTAGATCCAGGGGCCTGGGATCCCCTTTTGGCGGTAAATATAAACAAAAATCACTGAAGAATGACTGAGCCCCCCTTTTTATGAAATATGTATATAAAAGGAATGCCCCTTTTTGGGGAAAGTTGTAATATTTCTTTGATGCTTTGAAACATAATTTCCAAATAAAAGGGACCAAATGAACAATTTGTACATAAATTAGTAGTCCGTGGGCCCTTGTTAGTCCTTGTTAAATACACCGTTTTTGATCTTCCCAAGGAGGTTTGGCCACTGTGATACAGTAACTGTTACAATCCAGGATAGACATTTTTTTTCACAATTACGTGCGAGTTGGATTAGTTCAATTTTCACCTTTGTACAATTGCTAACACTCAAATGCATTTAATAGTACAAGGACGGGTCTGGAATGTTTTATTACAGTACCTTCCAATCAAAATCTCTGCTACCCAACCAAAAATAATCAGCCTAGTGGAGATAACACCGTGTGGAAGACCGTTCTTTGACCTATACCATGTCTATATTTGATTTATCTTTCAAATTGTGGCTTGAATGGAGGTTTGTCTCATTGGCACTCATCATGCTACATCTTCTTAAATCTATTTTAAATCTATTGTATTTCCTTAAAAGAATGAATTATAGCGAAGTATCTAAAAATTGAAAGCTTTAACAGTACACGTTTATTAAGGTTTGAAGCGCTTTTCTGGATTTACCTTCAAAGCCAACCATTTAAAATCCGATGATAGATAAGTTCCGAAAATCGTTCAAGAGCTGGTAAAGTTTATGAAATTTTATCAGTAGCGAAGCACTGACTACTATTTCTAACATTTTAAATAATATGAAAAAAACAACATTAAACACTTTATATAGGGGGCATATAACTTACAGACTAACGATGATCAGTCAGAAAAAGGGAAAACATTATATGGTTTAAAGCACGACACGTGTCGAACAAAATTCATTTTTCATTGTAAACTGTCGTAAAATAAGAAACGATAATTTAGATTTTAAATATCGGGGGTCTTAAATGTGTGGATATCGTGTTTTAGAAAAGACAATAAGATACCGCATTTCATAGCAATTTATCATTCAAGTGTTCATTTTTATTTTGCAGTGATCGTCTCACAAGGGACAACGGGGGGGGGGGGGGGGGGGGGGGTCTCAACATGGGATTTTGGGTATAGGTGTGCAGCTGGGATTTTAAAAACACCCCAATTTATATATTGAATAATTGTGAAATCCCTACCTATACATATATTTCACAGCGAAATCATAACCCATTCATATATTTATCAGCTCAAATAGTACCTATATGCATATACAATCTTATTATACATCAAAAACACTTTTCAATTATACAATACACTTTAATTTATATGAAACATTGAACTTTTCAAACAATAACAAGTAAAAACACTGTTTTGAAGGTGCAATAGCACAAACAATATGACTTCACAGCTGATTATAATTATGAGCCAAAAACACGCAGTTTTGATTGATTGATTGATTGTTGGTTGCTTTACGCCGCATTAGCACAAAAAGGCTATATCGCGGCGAGAGCTAATTCGAATATTTTTTACAATTTAAAGCATATTTTTAAAATAAGACAAAAAGTCCTTCAATATACTAAAATTCTTGACTAAAGCAAATTGAGTATATACAAATAAAAATCAACAGTAAAATAACGTGATAAAAATTAAAATCGATTTAAATATAATAACATTTTTATATTCTATAATAAATTCCAATTTCTCTCAAAAAAGCAACAATATTTGTAAATGGAACATTATTAAATAAATCATACATATTATTGACATTGAAATGCTTCTTACGAATATCAGCAAAGTCAATACAATTAATTAAAACATGTGTAATAGTATACTTGCAGTTGCAAGGAACACATTGTGGTTCATCTTCATCTTTTAAAAGATACTCGGGTGTTATTTTAGTATGACCAATACGACATCTAGTAATAACACATTGATCTTTTCTGCACATAATATTATTAAAAGGTTTGCCTAAATTAGGTTTAATTTCATGCAATTTATTATCATCTTTTTTACTCCATTTATTTTTCAATATATTATAAACATATTCTCTAATATTAGATTTAAAATCAGTATATGGTATATCACAGTTAGATAGAGGATCACCCAGGGCATGCTTTGCCTCAAGGTCTACAGCTGTGTTTCCAATGATTCCAACATGACTCGGAACCCATAGAAATATTATTTCTTTCAGAAGAATTGTTAAATTCGTCATTACATATAAAATTTTCAGGATTGTTGGGTTTTTAATTTTAGTATTTCGTATAGCTTGTAAGCATGAAAGTGAATCCGAACTTATAATAAATTTGGATTTATCTGAAGAAGCAATAAATTTCAAAGCCAAAATTATTGCTTCTGCTTCAGCAGTAAAGATGGATGCATCAGATGGCAAACGGAGAGTTGCAGCTCTGTCCCTGAAGACAGCAGCAGTTGCAACTCTATCACCATCTTTTGATCCATCAGTATAGACAGTTGAAAAATCTAGATAATCGGCTTTAATTTCAGCATAGTATTGCTGAATTAAAAGAGGATTTGTTTTATTTTTATTGTGTTCACGGAGATCAAATATTATTTTTGGTTTGGGAAGTTCCCATGGAGGACATTTGCAAGTTTTAACTTGAGCAACAGATTGTATATCAAAAGAAGCTAAATGTGGTTTTAAACTTATACCTAACGGAGGAATTTTATTTTCATGTTTTGCAAAAATATCTTCATAAATCGGATTAAAAACACAGCTGTAGGCAGGATTATCTGAATGGGCTTTTAGTTTGACAGCATATTGAAGTCCAAGCTTCAAACGTCTGTCAGAGAGTGAGTGCTCATCAGCCTCCACATACACACTCTCAACTGGTGAGGTTTTAAATGCGCCAAGACAGAGACGCAAACCTTGGTGATGCACAGCATCGAGAATCTGTATGTAGGACTTCCTTGCAGAGCCATACACTATAGAGCCATAATCTAGTTTAGATCTAACTAGAGATCTATATAAATTGAGTAAAATGTTGCGATCAGCACCCCAGTCAGTGCTGCCGACAACTTTTAAAATATCTAAAGCTTTTAAACATCTCGCTTTTAACATTTTGATATGGGGTAGAAAGGTTAACTTTTTATCGAAAAGTAAACCAAGAAATTTGGTTTCATCAACCATTTTAATTGGGTTGCCGTACAAAGTTAGTTCTGGATCAAGATGCAATTTTCTTTTGTTACAAAAATGCATCCCGACCGTTTCTGACGTGGAAAATTTAAAACCATTTTCCGAGGCCCATTTTTCAATTCTTCCAAGACATAGTTGTAATTGTCTTTCTATGTTATTCATATTTTTGCCTCTGTAACATATTAAAAAATCATCAACGTACAATGAACCTTCAATATTACTTTTTAAAACTTCAACAAGGCTGTTGATTTTAAGACTAAATAATGTAACAGATAAAATACTGCCCTGAGGGACACCCATCTCTTGATCATACAGATCAGACATGGTCGAATTAACTCTTAACATTAAATTGTCTGTTAGAGAGAAAATTAGAAATAAAATTAGGCATATTGCCTTTCAACCCCATATCAAATAAATCTTTAAAACACCATATTTCCATGCAGTATCATAGGCCTTCTCAAGGTCGAAAAAGACCGACACCACATGTTCATTTTTCGCAAAACCATTACGGACAAATGATTCGAATCGAACAAGATGATCAAGAGTACTGCGGCCCTGTCGGAATCCACACTGGATATTGGCTAATAGCCCATTGGATTCCAGGAATCAAACAAGGCGATCATTGACCATCCGTTCGAGTGTTTTACAGACACAACTGGTAAGAGCAATTGGTCGATAATTAATAGGATCCGTATGATCTTAACTTGGTTTTGGAATAGGCACGACGGTTGCAAGCTTCCAGATTGATGGTAAATCACCAGATTCCCAGATGTTATCTTGAGCTGCAAGAGAGCTTCTAGCGAGGAATCTGGCAAGTGTTTTAAGAGTTGGTAGTGAATATTATCAGGCCCACAAGCTGTATCATGGGCTTTTGACAGAGATGTTTTAAGTTCTTCAAGAGAAAATAGTTTATCATAATTTTCCCCATTTTTTGATTTAAAGTTTAATTTAATTTTTTCTTTTTGTTTTTTAACTTTTTTTAAAGTCTTCCCTGTAGTTGTTACAAGAGGAAGACTTCGCAAAAGTTTCACCAAGTTTGTTGGCAATGTCCTTTTCAGATGTTAATAAATCATTGCCGTCTTTCAAATGTTTTACAGTGGCTTTAGAAATTTTACCTTTTATTTTATTTACCATATTCCAAACTTTTGTCATCGGAGTGCGAGATGTAATCCCCGAGACAAATTTTTTCCATGATGTTCGTCGGGCTTGCCTACAAGTCCGCCGTGCCTTAGCGCGAAAAATACGGAAATTTCTCAAGTTTTCCGTCGTTGGTTGTTGACTGAACCGTCTTTCAGATTTTTTACGGTCACCTATGGCTTGATCACAAGCGTCATCAAACCATGGTTTGCTGGGATGTCTTAGGAATAGTTCTGTCAGCAATTATTAATTATCTGTATTTAATGCATTTTTTTGGCTCTATGGTGAGGCAAGTATTTATAATTGAAATTTCTAATAGCAGCATTATTTATTTAGATTTTTCTGTAAATATGTTAACGCAACAACAGATGCCATAAATAAAAATGAAATTAAAAAAATTGCATCATGATATCTGGCAAAGCTTATTTTCATATACATTTGTTTCATGGAATAAAATCTAGTAAGAAATTTTTGCTGCACAGTACTTATTTTATTAAGGCTGCACAGTACTTATTTTATTAAGGAAAAACATTTATTTATTTATCTAAAAACAACTGTGTTGAAGGCCGTACTTTGACCTATAACTGTTAACTTTTTATACATTGTGACTTGCATGGAGAGTTGTCTCATTGACACTCGTACCACATCTTCTTATTTATAAGTAATAGAAAACTCTTTGGTGGTTTTGCACCTATGTAATGTAGTGGATTTGCTTCCGTATCCTTGAACTTCGGCGATTGTCCGATTCAGAATGTGACGGGATAACAACTTCAGCAAATCTCCCGTCAAAGTCCTGAAATGCATGTTGATGTGAAACTGATCTCTTCTGTCCTGTAGCTCTACCGTCTTTTGTTTTACCATGGTTTGTGTTCATTAACTTTTCGACTGATTGCAGAAAGAATTAATACACCAGATTGAAATGTTAAATTGACATGGCATATGATATCGGAGGCTGTTATTGAGACTATTTCAAATATGTTAATCTTGTACGTGTATGGGTTTTTTTTTCTGTGCAAACTTTTTTTTCGCCTTCGGCGAAGAACAATCTACTTTTTAAGCAACAAACCGAAAACAATTCTTTTCTTTCAGTTTTAGTATTACATATAGTGGCAGCTGAGGGTGAAACAGACAATTTTTTTTTCTCAGGGTCCAAAACAAATTATCCAAAAAGTGGTTAAATATATGGAGATTTTTTACAATTTTATAGTAAAGGTTTGATTGGTTCAAATTGACTTTTAATACCATTATCAATACTTATTATAAAATTGTCTTCGTCAAATGACTGATTTAAGGTAACATCAATTACAATTATCAAAAAAATTGTCATATTTACAGTAAAATGCCGAAAAATCATCAAAATACCAATATCAGTTTTGCTGTTGTATTATTTACAATTATCCTCAGAATATGGTCAATTTAAGATAACATGTGAATAAATTATCCAAAAAGTGGTATAATTTTCCAAAAAAGTATTACAATTTTATAATAAAGGTTTGATTGGTTCAAATTGAATTTAAATACAACTGTCAATACATATTCAAAAGTATATCGGTAACATTACCAATTTAAGGTAACATCAAATACAGTTATCAATACATAATAGAAAATTGTCTTGGTCAAATGACCGATTTAAGGTAACATCAAATTACAATTATCCAAAAAAATGTCAAATTTACAGTAAAATGTCGAAAAATCATCAAAATACCAATATCAGATTTGCTGTTGTATTATTTACAATTATCCTCAGAATATGGTCAATTTAAGATACCATGTGAATAAAATATCCAAAAAGTGGTATAATTTTCCAAAAAAGTATTACAATTTTATATTATAGTAAAGATTTTGATTGGTTCAAGTTGACTTTTAATACAAAAATCAATACTTATTATAAATTGTCTTGGTCAAATGACTGATTTAAGGAAACATCTATTACAATTATCCAAAAATTGTCAAATTTACAGTAAAATGTCGAAAAATCATCAAAATACCAATATCAGATTTGCTGTTGTATTATTTACAATTATCCTCAGGAATATGGTCAATTTAAGATAACATGTGAATAAAATAATCAAAAAGTGGTATAATTTTCCAAAAAAGTATTACAATTTTATAATAAAGGTTTGATTGGTTCAAATTGAATTTAAATACAACTGTCAATACATATTCAAAAGTATATCGGTAACATTACCAATTTACGGTAACATCAAATACAGTTATCAATACATAATAGAAAATTGTCTTGGTCAAATGACCGATTTAAGGTAACATCAATTACAATTATTCAAAAAATTGTCAAATTTACAGTAAAATGTAGAAAAATCATCATAATACCAATATCAGATTTGCTGTTGTATTATTTACAATTAACCTCAGAATATGGTCAATTTAAGGTAACATCTGAATAAATTATCCAAAAAGTGGTTAAATATATGGAGAATTTTACAATTTTATAGTAAAGGTTTGATTGGTTCAAGTTGACTTTTTATACATAAATCAATACTCATTATAAAATTGTCTTGGTAAAATTACAGATTTAAGGAAACATCTATTACAATTATCCAAAAATTGTCAAATTGACAGTAAAATGTCGAAAAATTATCAAAATACCAATATCAGATTTGGTGTTGTATTATTTACAAATTAACCTCAGAATATGGTCAATTTAAGGTAACATCTGAATAAATTATCCAAAAAGTGGTATAATTTTCTTAAAAAGTATTACAATTTTATAATAAAGGTTTGATTGGTTCAAATTGAATTTAAATACAACTGTCAATACATATTAAAAAGTATATCGGTAACATTACCAATTTAAGGTAACATCAAATACAATTATCAATACATATTAGAAAGTTGTCTTGGCCAAATGACCGATTTAAGGTAACATCAATTACAATTATCCAAAAAATTGTCAAATTTACAGTAAAGTGTCGAAAAATCATCAAAATATCAATATCAGATTTGCTGTTGTATTATTTACAATTAACCTCTGATTATGGTCAATTTAAGGTAACATCTGAATAAATTATCCAAAAAGCGGTAACATTTTTTTAAAAAGTATTACAATTTTATAATAAAGGTTTGATTGGTTCAAATTGAATTTAAATACAACTGTCAATACATATTAAAAATATATCGGTCACATAACGAATTTAAGGTAACATCAATTACAGTTATCAATACATAATAGAAAATTGTCTTGGTCAAATGACCGATTTAAGGTAACATCAATTACAACTATCCAAAAAATTGTCAAATTTACAGTAAAATGTCGAAAAATCATCAAAATACCAATATCAGATTTGCTGTTGTATTATTTACAATTAACCTCAGAATAAGGTCAATTTAAGGTAACATCTGAATAAATTATCCAAAAAGTGGTTAAATATATGGAGATTTTTTACAATTTTATAGTAAAGGTTTGATTGGTTCAAGTTGACTTTTAATATCATTATCAATACTTATTATAAAATTGTCTTGGTCAAATGACTGATTTAAGGGAACATCAATTACAAATATCAAAAAAATTGTCAAACTTACAGTAAAATGTAGAAAAATCATCAAAATACCGATATCAGATTTGTTGTTGTATTATTTAGAATTAACCTCAGAATATGGTCAATTTAAGGTAACATCTGAATAAATTATCCAAAAAAAGGTATAATTTTCTTGAAAAGAATTACAATTTTATAATAAAGGTTTGATTGGTTCAAATTAAATTTAAATACAACTGTCAATACATATTAAAAAGTATATCGGTAACATTACCAATTTCAGGTAACATCAAATACAATTATCAATACATATTAGAAAGTTGTCTTGGCCAAATGACCAATTTAAGGTAGCATCAATTACAATTATCCAAAAAATTGTCAAATTTACAGTAAAGTGTCAAAAAATCATCAATATATCAATATCAGATTTGCTGTTGTATTATTTACAATTAACCTCTGAATATGGTCAATTTAAGGTAACATCTGAATAAATTATCCAAAAAGCGGTCACATTTTTTTAAAAAGTATTACAATTTTATAATAAAGGTTTGATTGGTTCAAATTGAATTTAAATACAACTGTCAATACATATTAAAAATATATCGGTCACATAACGAATTTAAGGTAACATCAATTACAGTTATCAATACATAATAGAAAATTGTCTTGGTCAAATGACCGATTTAAGGTAACATCAATTACAATTATCCAAAAAATTGTCAAATTTACAGTAAAATGTCGAAAAATCATCAAAATACCAATATCAGATTTGCTGTTGTATTATTTACAATTAACCTCAGAATAAGGTCAATTTAAGGTAACAGCTGAATAATTTATCCATAAAGTGGTATAATTTTCCAAAAAAGTATTACAATTTTATAATAAAGGTTTGATTGGTTCAAATTGAATTTAAATACAACTGTCAATACATATTCAAAAGTATATCGGTAACATTACCAATTTAAGGTAACATCAAATACAGTTATCAATACATAATAGAAAATTGTCTTGGTCAAATGACCGATTTAAGGTAACATCAATTACAATTATCCAAAAAATTGTCAAATTTACAGTAAAATGTAGAAAAATCATCATAATACCAATATCAGATTTGCTGTTGTATTATTTACAATTAACCTCAGAATATGGTCAATTTAAGGTAACATCTGAATAAATTATCCAAAAAGTGGTTAAATATATGGAGAATTTTACAATTTTATAGTAAAGGTTTGATTGGTTCAAGTTGACTTTTTATACATAAATCAATACTCATTATAAAATTGTCTTGGTCAAATTACAGATTTAAGGTAACATCAATTACAATTATCAAAAAAAATTGTCAAATTGACAGTAAAATGTCGAAAAATTATCAAAATACCAATATCAGATTTGGTGTTGTATTATTTACAAATTAACCTCAGAATATGGTCAATTTAAGGTAACATCTGAATAAATTATCCAAAAAGTGGTATAATTTTCTAAAAAAGTATTACAATTTTATATTAAAGGTTTGATTGGTTCAAATTGAATTTAAATACAACTGTCAATACATATTAGAAAGAATCTCGGTCAAATTACCAATTTAAGGTAACATCAAATACAATTATCCAAACATATTAGAACATTGTCTTGGTCAAATGACTGATTTAAGGTAACATCAATTACAAATATAAAAAAAATTGTCAAAATTTACAGTAAGATGTCGAAAAATCATCAAAATACCAATATCAGATTTGCTGTTGTATTATTTACATTAACCTCAGAATATGGTCAATTTAAGCTAACATCTGTATAAATTATCCAAAAAGTGGTATAATTTTCTAAAAAAAGTATTACAATTTGATAGTAAAGGTTTGATTGGTTCAAGTTGACTTTTAATACAAAAATCAATAATTATTATAAAATTGTCTTGGTCAAATGACTGATTTAAGGTAACATCAATTACAATTATCAAAAAAATTGTCAAATTTACAGTAAAATGTCGAAAAATCATCAAAATACCAATATCAGATTTGCTGTTGTATTATTTACAATTATCCTCAGAATATGGTCAATTTAAGATAACATGTGAATAAATTATCCAAAAAGTGGTATAATTTTCTAAAATAGTATTACAATTTTATAATAAAGGTTTGATTGGTTCAAATTGAATTTAAATACAACTGTCAATACATATTAAAAAGTATATCGGTAACATTACCAATTTAAGGTAACATCAATTACAATTATCAATACATATTAGAAAGTTGTCTTGGTCAAATGACCGATTTTAGGTAACATCAATTACAATTATCCAAAATATTGTCAAATTTACAGTAAAATGTCGAAATATCATCAAAATACCAATATCATTTTGCTGTTGTATTATTTGCAATTACCCTCAGAATAAGGTCAATTTAGGGTAACATCTGAATAAATTATCCAAAAAGTGGTTAAATATATGGAGAATTTTACAATTTTATAGTAAAGGTTTGATTGGTCCAAGTTGACTTTTAATACAAAAATCAATAATTATTATAAAATTGTCTTGGTCAAATGACTGATTTAAGGTAACATCAATTACAATTATCAAAAAAATTGTCAAATTTACAGTAAAATGTCGAAAAATCATCAAAATACCAATATCAGATTTGCTGTTGTATTATTTACAATTATCCTCAGAATATGGTCAATTTAAGATAACATGTGAATAAATTATCCAAAAAGTGGTATAATTTTCTAAAAAAGTATTACAATTTTATAATAAAGGTTTGGTTGGTTCAAATTGAATTTAAGTAGCAGTCCATGTAAGAACCTGACAAATTAACTAAAATGTGATATACCTTATCTTATCAAATGACCCAAAACTGCAATAAATACTTCAAAAAGGTCAAAATAATGCATCATTCACAATTTTTATATTCATCATTCAAACTGCTGCTTTTTACTAGAGGTTTCATTTTCAGGATTTTTGCCTATTTGTCCTATGTAAAATTACACATATTTTTCATTAATTTTTTCTTAAGGCTAGAACAAATATATGATAAGTTATATATAGATAGAAAGACAATTGTTATATCTATCAAATAAAACAAAAAAAAATCTTGGGATTTTTTGAATTGATAATAAAAAACCGTTTGAAATTTTTTTTTAAATTGCCATGTTATTATCTCCCCTGACGGAAATCTTCAGCAAAAGAAAATAGGTATACTACATTGGAGGGAAATATAAACAATGGCAGACGCTCCATGGACAGAAAGAAACTGCAGCATTTCAATTTTTTCTAACAGTAGATGTGGTTTTTCCAACTATTTTCCATCAGAACATAATCTTATTACAATAAGCAGCTGCAACATTAATATTAACAGCCATTTACAATCACTACAACTCTCAAACACCTGCATTCCATCAGAAGGCCATTTAATTTTTTTCCGTCTTGGTATTTTCACTTTGTTTTGTGATTATACAATATGTCCACACCATCGGGCCACACTTGGAATAAGATGGAGAAGGAGTGTTGCATGCAGTCATCCCAACCATAAAGGGAAAACCAAGCCAGACAGAGGTGTCACCCCAATTGTCAGCCGACATCTGTTGATCTCAACAGGACAACTTGTGCCAGTTGGTTCAGGTAAGAACTTTATATACAATATAACTCCCTGTTGTACCTGTTCAAACTTTTTCTATAATTATTATATAATCAATTTGTTCACATTTTAATAATCAATCAAGAAAAAATAAAAGAAAAAGTAGAATTTGCTTTTTTTCACTTCTGGGAAAATTCATGTAAAAAATCATACTGGGGATTTTGATAATAAAAAGATATTCAGATGGTGTTTCTCAGGTTTAAAGATGTTCAATGTAGAATTATGTTTGTTATTATTGAAATTTTTCAGAAATTTGCACCCCCTATTTATAACAAAAAAATTGCCATTTCGAAAGATTATACTACATGTATATTGAATATGCCTTTTCAATGGTGGATGGGTCAGTTACATGTATCATCCTTAATGTCAGCCTAAAGCTACGATTACCTCTTGATGTTGATAGGGGTAATAAGTGGTTGAACCATAATTTTTATAAGGGGGTCCAAATGACTGCAAAAGAGGGGGGCCCGGCTCCAGTCATATTTCAATGCTTCCCAATATAATCAACCAAATTTTTCCACAAATGCCCCCTACCTCTGGGATTTTAACATATATTGAAAAGACCTACACACATTAATATTAATCTAAAATTTATAATTGCATTTGATTTTTTTTTCATTTAGGAATATGTCGAACATGTAGAGGAGGTATTCCAAACCTTGACTCAATGTCGTTTGAAGATAATGATGTACATGTAAGTTTTTCTGGAAGGTCTCCAAAAACTAGAAATAACTTTTATATATGCATAAGATGAGAACTTTAATCTTTTATGAAAATTTTATGTACGCATAATCATATATGTATATATTTAGCATATAAAATTAAGAATGGAAATGGGGAATGTGTCAAAGAGACAACAACCCGACCAAATAAAAAAAAACAACAGCTGAAGGTCACCAACAGGTCTTCAATATATATATATATATGTTATGAAATTTCAATTATTTGTACAAAAATTAAGTGGTAAAATATGGTCTCACCCAGCACACCTATGCATTGCTTTTTTTAGTGTTCAGAGTTTAATTTATTGAATGAACAAAGTACTGTAACTTCTGTAAGTGTGGAAATACTTGCAATGTTTATTAGTGCGAGAAATATGATACAGTTGTAATCAGAATAATTTAAACTCACATATTGGATTTTTATATATGAATAATAGAGCATGATTTCTTTTCTCTCATTTTGGTGTAAAATAATGAAATCACAATAATAAATCCAAAACAATAACTTCTGAATTTACAGTGATATATTTATATATCAGAAATTTGTTTGTAGTACCTATTTACAAACAGTATTTGCATAAACACTGTTTTATGTTTTAATCTTATAGCACAAAGAACAACCATTTGGAGGCTTTGAACAGGTTTCAACTAGTGCATCATCTGCTAAAGAAGAGTTTGACCCTGAACAAAGTAAAACTGTAAATGTAAGTAGTATAACTAACTATTTATAATTTATGTTCCGTAATCTTTTCCGAAATTAAGACATTTTTTTCCCGAAATTGATCTGACTCTTATTTAGTTTGCTTATCTTCCTAAGTTATATTTAGAAACAAATAGATTGTTGAAACATATTGTATGACGTCCATAAATGTTTTGCAACATTAGGAAACAGTTTTTCATATTAAGAATAATGGATCCAGCTGTTCTGTAAATATTTGGTTTGATTTGAGAAGTTTCCTGCCAACTTGTTTACTTTAGTTGTTAGAATCAACAGAAGTTTGTTTGTAAAAATTATTATGTGACATGTACATGTTTGTGAGTTATAATGATACCTGAAATAAATGTTGTCTTTCATGCACATACTGGCATTATCTGAAGTTAGCAATTATATAAGTAGGAAATGAAAAATTTAACTGTGGACATGGTAGACAAAATTGAGAAGAGTTTTTATTTTTGCATTTAAAAAATTAACAACACCAACACATTGGGTATTGAACACAAAAAACATGTGCAACAGCTTTTTAGTTATTATTGCTGTAATATTGGTTACATTATTTTAACTCATAATATCAGATTGATATTTTTATATGTTTTAGACTATTTAAAACAGAAAGAGAATAAAACTGGAAGACACGAGTATTTAAACGCACACATGCAAGACAGCCGAGTCCCTATCTGATGATGAATCGGTATGTTTAGCTGAAATAAAAAAGAAGATGTGGTGTAATTGCCAATGAGATAACTCTTCGGAAAAGACCAAATGATACAGGAAATAACAACTATAGGTCACCAATCAGCAAAGCCCATACGACATACGTCAGCTATAAAAGGCCCCTAAATGACAAATGTTAACAATTCAAACAAGAAAACTAACAGCCTAATTATGTACAAATAAATGAACAAAAAACAAATATGTAACACAGCAACAAACAACAACCACTGAATTACAGGCTCCTGACTTGGGACAGGCAAATACATACATAATTTGGGGTAGGATGGGGAAAAAGGGGGGGGGGGTTGGTAAACATGCTAGCGGGATCCCATCCTCCCCTAAACTTGGACAGTGGTGTAACAGAACAACATAGGATTGAACTATAAAAATCAGTTGAAAAGGCTTAACTCATCAGATATATACAAATAGAAATACATCTAACAAAAACAGAGTGAACATAGCTTGGCACTTATACATCCCAACAACAAAAAGACCATTAGTACAGATGTGAGAGTACTCACACTTACTGGTAGCTAGTTCAAAATGACAAATGTAAAACAATTCAAACGAGAAAACTAACGGCCAAATTAATGTACAAATAATTCTGATATTATTTGCATATTAGGGAATACGTTCATATGATTGGTCGAGAAGATTCCGGTCGTCACTCTTGAAGTTGTTTATTTTTTCGATAGACGACATTGACAGAACTACTTTTTTTGTAACCAATGGCGGCTAAAATAATACTTATTTTCACTTATCCGTGTTGTTAAAGAATTTTAAGGATTAAATGGCTTTAAAAAGGAATTTATTGGTGTATAAACTGGACCAAGTCACTCACAAACATATCATAAAGTCCTTTGGACTTTATTAGTAAGTGAATTGGTCCCCTTTATACACCAAAAAATTCCTTTAAAAAGGCGTTTAATCCTATAATAAATGAACAAAAAATAATTAATATATAACACAGCAACAAACAACAACCACTGAATTACAGGCTCCTGACTTTGGGACAGGCACATACATATATAATGTGGCAGGGTTAAACATGTTAGTGGGATCAAGTCTTCTGTTTAGTTATGTTAAGAATTTTAATATAGAATGGAAAAATACTTTAAAATAATTTAAAACAGGAACAAACAATAAAAGCTGAAAATGAGCAAAACAAACCCACACAAAAACTGTAGTGGGCTAGAATGCTCATGAAGAGTAAGCAGTTACTGCTCCACTAGTGGCACCAGTTCTGCTACTCCTTAAAATGAACAGATGGTGATGACAATATATGAATTGATTAATACTTTCTAAATGTGTATAGATTAAAACTTGAACATTCTTTTATTAACTTTCAGTTCCTAGACTCACAGTCACAAAGTTTGTCACAAATTTCTTCTTGGAGTCAGGAAAATATGGAAACATCTTTATCTGACCTAAATAAAGGAATTGACATCATAAGTAGAGGCCATTCAAGTCCTGTCAAATTTCAAGTGAGAAGTGATATAAGTAGCCTAAAACCTTCCACGAAAAGAACTGTGAAACGTAAAGTAGTTTCAGCCATTGACACTGTCCTTAATGGTAAGCTCATTTATTTTTATTAAATAAATTATTATGAAGCTGACTCTCACTGATAAAAATAATATAGAGTTATGTCCCTTTTTAACTTGATATGACAGCCATTCTCATATATTATATTTTACTTATATATTATAAACAAATTATACATAAACACATGACATGATATAACTTATTAAATTTTCTTTTAAATGCAATTGCAAGGAAGGACAATAACAATTTACAGTCATTCACTGTTCAAAACACTTTTGAGAATGAGTTATCTCCCTTAGTAAATGACCATTTTAGCAAAAATGGCAAGCCATTAACAGTACTATGGTTTGAAAACTGTAGACTATTAAATTAATCTATAAATTTAAAAATAAGAATATGTGGTAAAATTACCAATGAGATATATTGCCATCCAATACCAAATGTCATATATGATCAATTATAGATCACAGTATTGGCCTTCAACCTGGAGCCTTGACTCACATTGCAAGGTAAAATATAAAAGGACCCAGAATGACCAGTGTAAAATAATTCAAAAGATACAATCCAATTGCCAGATGTACATAAAAAATTAATAAGGAGACTGTTGTTCTGTATAATTGCGCCCCTTACAAGTGGTGAATATCCAAAATTGTAACCTTAAAATATAAAAAAGAAGATGTGGTGTAACTGCCAATGACACGACTCTTCACAAGAGACAATATGACACAGAAATTAAATACTATAGGTCGTTATACAGTCATTTCATTTTTACTGTGCCCTCAGTAAAAAAACTTTGAAGGGTTAAACATTTGGAATATTTACTTTGCCTGAGCATGCTGAGGGTCATAATTGTATAATAATATTCATAACATAAAAATCACTAACTGAATTGGTTTCTCTTCAGGTATAGCTCCAGGTCAAAGTCAGGCACTTTTTAAGATGATTCAAGATAAAGACCCAGAATCTGCTAACTCATCTGAACTTCAAGAGATCATTGTAAAGATTCATCAGGAGAGTACAGACAGAAACACAAAACAGCAACTTTTGTCATTGATTGCCTTGTCACATACTAAGAAAGATCTTCAACAGCTTATACATGGGCTGACAGTGTATGCAATAAATGAAGCCAGGAAACATGCTAAAACTAATGGTCATGGTAATTTTAATATCCACACATTATATATTTACCATAACTTGAAGTTGAAAAATTATTGAGATTTTCAATTCATTAATAAAAAATAGAATAATATTTTTTGCACAAAAAGATTTACTTACTCTATTATAGAGCATTTCTTAAAGATTATGGTCACAGTTAAAAACAACAACAGCTAAGTTAATTTCAGTCAGACACAGCTTTTTCCCATAACTCAAAAACTGTATCTTGATCTTGACCAAAGGTCAGATGTTGAGAGTTAAGGTCACAGTAAGAAAACTATAATAACAATTGTTTCTAGGCATTACTGCATTGTTTTATTCCAGAATTTGACCCCCAAAGGTCATATCATTTAGGTCAAAGTCACATTCAGAGAATGATTTTAATCATATTTAGTCCAAGTACTTACTCCTTTTGATTATAATCATCATTCTTTGTTTATTGATTTATTGATACAAATGTTATTATCATAAAAAAAAAAGAAATTGCAAAATGTTCTAAGTAAGCATATGAATACCTTTTGGCAGAATAAATTGTTTTGAATATGTTAACTACCAGATTTGTTTCTTTGCCTTATGGAATGTAAGGAAACAGTAATATGCAAACTAAAATGTTATGAAAATAAAATGTCTTAAGTCTTTCCACTAGTGATTTATAAAAATATTTGCTTTTATTCAGGTGCTATAATACCTAAACAGCTCCCAGTCTTTCGACATAGGAGGGATAAAGACAAGTTAGACCATGCCTTAGATTTTTTCTTCAGTCCATCATTTCACCAGGTAAAAAAATATTGATATTGATGAAACTGAATATTCTTACCGTACACAACCTGAGAATATGCATGAGGGAAATTAGTCTTGGTCCAATGATTTCAAGGGAGATAATTGAACTATTGAGTTTAATATTGCAATATGTAGTAACAGGTCTCGTAAGTGCAACTTCTTATTAACAGCTTGATCAATATTGATGAAACTTTACACACTTGCAGTACATAATCCGAGAATGTGCATAAAGGGAAAAAAACCTGGTCAAAAATATTTCAAGAGAGATAATTGAAACTAATTTAGTTTATTGAAGTTTATGGGTAGTTGGGATATCATTTTAGTGAGTTCTATGCAACTCTTAGAATGCCAGATATTATCCACACAGGTATGTGTCCATTTGTGTTTAAATTTTTACCTTAAAAGCAGGGGTATATAGTGATAGGGAAGTCCATCAATCTGTTTGTTCGTCCGTTCATTCGTCTGTCCATTCGTCCCAGATACTTTGTATCTGCAACTCCTTATTAACCACTTATCTGAAAGAAATGAAACTTTCTCAGATTCTTTATGATATAATGCCATTGTGCACCTCCTTTTTTGTTTTTGTTTAAATTGATTTTTGGGGTTTCCAATACAATAACATGAACTTTGCAAGATGCAGGGGTATAATTTTGTGAAAATAGTGCTCTTACACTATAATTTTGTTAATCAAACTTTGATTAAGATACTTTAGATATTTAAATGTTTTTTTTCTATGAGAAAATGGGCTCATAATATTCAGCTGCAACTGCAACTGTTGGTCAGTGAAACTTCTCTGAAACCATAAAACAGAATATCATGAAACTTTATAGATGATTAGGACTTTTTGTTAAGATTTGTATACACACACAGATTTTGATCAACTAACTTTTTGTATGAGTTATGAGTCTTTCAACTATTTAATCTGATAAGATTTGTTTGACCAGTGACAATTATTTGGGCATGGTAATGCGAGTTTTCTCTTTAAGGTTCTTGAATTATCTAATAATAGCTTAAACCTTTTTTGATTTCTAGGTCTCATCCTTTGGTGTAAAGGAAATGAAGTTGGACAATGGAAATACAGTAACAATACCTGAAGTAGTGAGAACTGCATGTCATGCCACTCTTATAAACGTGTATACAAAATTTTGTACAGAAACTGAATTCCTGCCTTTATCAAGATCCACTTTATTCAAAATTCTAAATGCATGTCCATCTTCAAGACGAACAAACCTGAAAGGCCTCGACAATTGTTCCGCTGATGGTGGTGCATCATATGAGACATTGTTAACAACAGTCAAGGAAATGGGTAACTATGTTGTTGATGAGGAAGTAGAGTTGCGTGACTGCAAGGACAGTTTAAATGCCAGTAAAATTTACTTGAAGACAGACTTTAAAGCACACCTCAGGAAATGTGATAAATGTCCAGATCACTGTATCAATTATTCTTTGAGTGATCCAACAGACCAACATCTACAACAGCACTGTGTCCACCATCAGCATGACATGGTATGTGAGAGATGTAATTTACTTCCAAAAGCAGTCTCCACCATCAAAAGACGTCTTTCTGAATTAGGTATTTATTGCAACCTTAACAAATTTAAATCACTGTTTATTTTGTAATTTGATTTGAATAGATAAACTTGTCTCAGTTTATGCATTAGGTGCACATTACTGTTCAATATAAAAAGAGAACAATAATACTAGTGTTTTTCATTATTGCTAGTGTCATCAAATAATAAAACATAGTACTGAAACGTTTTCGCTCTGTGTTGCTATAGCGTTTTCGTTACCCTGAAGTGAAACTCTGACCCACTGACAAAACTAGACAATTCGCCAGACAAACTAATACTCGGCAATAAATACTGTTTCAACTTGAATGACTGCTCCCTTAGGTGTATTTAAAGATGCGTTGATTCAGAAGATAGAAATAAATAATTCGTTTAAAGTTAATGATTTAATGAAGTGTTACTATCATCAGTTATATATATATATATGTAATTCAGACAATTTCAATATTGTATCTCTTTTTAAATCAGATCAACACAATAAATAACACTTAAATAGTATGCAAGCTAGTGAGTACTCTGGTCAAGTTCTATATACACATATATTAAATAAACAATCTTATTAACAAGTAATTATAGAAATCTCTATAATTATATAAGTTATGTCGACTTCTCAAATGTATAAGTTGCGACTCCGGGTTTTACAGTACTTTTTGTGAATATTCGACTTCGTAATATATACGTAAAGGATCGTTAGTAATTGCAGTTTCTATACTATTGGTATATCGAGTAAATAATACAAGAATAACTTTAACTGTTACTTTCTCTGAAGAAAAACTATATTGACGTGTTATTGAATAGCGACTTTAAGACTCGAGACTGCGTCGGTGAGTCTCTGTATAAAATATGGAATATTTTATATTTCTGTACTTTTCAGTATATAACTTTTTGTACGTCTAATGATCTCTAATCTTTAGAGTCTCTTATAATATAAAATTATAAATCTATGCTTTACATAAAGTAAAAATCTGACAAAATATTTCCTAACCTTTTAAAAGTGCAAGACTCAAATTGTAAGTTACAGTGAAAAAGGATTTATTATTAGGCTTGTGATTGTAAGCAACCTTTTGCCACGGTAGTCCGATCACGACTAACGCGCTCACTGGTAGTGCAATATATATACAACAAAAAGACTTAAAAGACTTCATATTGACGTCAAAAGCGACTCGAAAGACTCTATTTCAACGTAATATTGCCGTTCACGACAGTGCACTTTGACGGTTTACGGTAAAGCGACTCAAGTAAACATGGCGGACATACAAGGAAAAAAGAGAGACTCTGAGTCTCTAGAAACTTGACCAGGTTAACTAATTCACTCATTATAATTATATATAGAGATTAAAACAACATAATACAATCATCAAGAAATATATAAAGGTAGGTCCAGTATAAGGAAATTCTGTATTTACACTACAAAAATAAATAGAAAGGCGACTCAGTTTCAGGTGGGACTTGACGTTATTTTTATCTTTGCTCAAGTTACTGTTCATAACACAATGTGATTAAGTATTAAATATCTAAGATGACTTATTCTAATAAAAAGAAACATATTCAAAAATTTATAAGTATCCAATACGGTTAAACAGAGATTTAACTTGATAAAAAGTGAAAAAGGGGGAAGGGACACAAACTGTTGGATAACGAGGCCGAAATCCGTTACAGTACGATTATAATCATGATTTTTAAGTTTTCTTTGATTTAGAAAATACACTTTCTTGAAAACAAAGAAAAAGTTAATAAAAAGCAAGGAATTGAATTTTTTAATTTTTTTTCAAAGAGACAACAACCCAACCAAAACATACAAAACAACTCAAGGCAACCAATGGGTCTTCAACATGCAAGAAATCCTGCACCCAGAGGAGGTCTTAATCAGGCCCATATCTATTTTACTAAAGGCATATTATATCTAGTTGACATTATTTATTTTGCAGACATACCAGATGAAGTTAGAAATGATCTGCTGGCCAGTATAGATGTAGCTGAGGCTAAGATTCTTGAATGGAAGAGTCATATTGTAAGAGGTGTCAACCAAGATCTAGCAAGGATCCTACTATTAGAGGAATTGAAAGATGGAGAATGTCTCATAATCATGGACTGGGCTATGAAATTCCTTCCTTTAGCATTTCGTGAGAAACAGAGTGATTGGTTTGGCCAAAAAGGAGTTAACTGGCATGTTTCAGTGTGTATTTTTAAAGATGAAAATCAGAATTTAATGGTAATTTCCTTATTCAAAATGCATATAGTCAGTTGAACTTCATAGACCTCACCTATGTTTTATTTCATTTTTTTTCCTTTGTGGTGTGATTGCCAATTATAGACAATTCTCCATCCAAGACCAATTGTTGTTAATGTAAGCAATTAAAGGCTACTATAGCCTTTAACAGAGTCTTAGCCACCTCAGCAAAATATGCTGAAAAGGGTCCCAATATGGCCAATGTAAAACAATTCAGAGGAGATAAACAAACTGTGTGTTTAAAAAAAAAATCAAGATTATTGTAGGGGCCAATTTCAACAAAATTTTGAGAAACCTATGAATACATGCATGTAATAAACTACCACATTTAAGGTTGATGACCCCAGTACCTATTAAAAATGGTCACCACCAATAACTATTGCTTAAATTTGTCAAAAATATCAGATAAATGATATATTAAAGCACCTTTGTTTGTCTCACACAAAATATGTATGTGTGTTGCCTAGTAAAATTTAAAAATATTGCTATAAACTGGCAGTTTTTATTCAATACTATCGGTGAAAGATTACAAGCTCTTAGGAGCCTCTTTATAGAATTATCTTTTTAGTAAAATATTTTTTTAGATTTCTTTTATTTTACTTGCAGCAAAGAACATATACACATACAATGGATGCAGTTAAACAAGATTGGGTTGCAGTAGCTTCCGTGTTAGAGAACACTTTAAGAACAATAAAAATTCAGCTTCCCAGAATCAACACAGTATACTTGAGAAGTGATAATGCAGGATGCTACCATTGTGGCAGTCTTTGGTTGGCTATACCTAAGATCACTGAAACAACTGGTAAGAGAAATAATGTCATTTTGCACTTAAATTCAGATAGACAAACTCCACAACACTATAATCATCTACTTTAAAAAGCTGGGTTTTAAAGTATATAATTTACTTTAAAATCCCAGGGTATAAATACCATTTATAATTTCATTGGTAATCTATTATACACTATAAGAATAACCAGTGTCTATCTGTGCATGTATGAGAACCTTGCAAGGTACGCACATACAAAATAAAGTTAACCTATTACTAATATGCTGCCAGATCACTATATCCATAAGTCTTGCTTTTTTGGACAGAAATCGCAGGTAACACAAATTATTATGTCACACAATGCATTGCCTATATTTTTAGTGATACAGTCAGTACATTGATATTTGAAATTATCATATACTTAGACTAAATAACATATGATTTTAACCGTTTGATAATAGCATTAAATTAAAGTTTTTCCATATTTTTCGATTTGGTGCTTAGCGGGCTGAAATGAAAAGTTTATCACATGCTTCGATTGTTATCACATGGCTTACCGTAACGTTATCACATGGCATTCCGGTGATACTCGGCAAATTCCGGAAAATACACCTCAATGCTACGTTTACATTGAAAAACATTACAAATAGTGTACAAAACAATTATTTAAATACGGTAAAGTATATTGTGTAATATAATTAAGTTAAAAAAAATTTAAAAAAAATAAATGCATTTTTTCATTTTTTCTGAAACATAATTTAGAAAGTTACTTTAAAAAAAAAAGACTTTTCCAAACAATGTTCATTATGTATATTGTTGAATTATTTTCTTTGTCGATTCGTCCATATAAATTTTTTTTTCTCTCTTTTGAGGCATATGATAGAAAGAGTTCATATTGAATGTATCAAATTTTGGGTCCGACGTCCGTGAACTTTTTACTCTTTCAACTTCTTTTCGGGAACCACGTAAAAGGATCAATATATGAATCTGTTATTTTTCTCTACTGTTGAAGCATATGATAAAAAGATCATAACATGTCATTTTTCATATCGCATGTATTATCAGCCCTCGGTCAATATCAACCCTCGAGCCATGCGGCTCTTGGGCTGATATTGAACCTAGGGCTGATAATACATGCGATATGAAAAATACCATGTAATAATCTGATAATATAAGCCAGTTGGATCAAAGGGAAATATACAAATTGCCAGAAATAACCGTAATATATATATAGCTAGTTCATTGATGACTTTAAAAGTGTTATTTGTTTACATACAAGTGTCTCAAAATTTGAACTATCATCTACTGCATACTATACTATAAACACATAATATGGAGATATTTATGCTTAGAAAATTTGTGTGGAAGTTCTCTGTTATGTTGAAGGCTTGTCAACACAATTCAACTCTGGTGTCATTAAGTTGAATTAATGTACATGTATATTTTTATTTTTTTAGGCATAACAATTGCACGGTATGACTATAGTGAGCCACAAAATGGTAAATCATATTGTGACGCAAAGATTGCCCATATGAGAGGGAAAATCAGAAGATCAGCTGCATCTGGTAGTGATGTTTTAACTGCCTCAGATATGAAAATGGCCATTGACAAACATGGTGGAGTAACATCCTGCCAAGCAGCATATGTAGCTGTAGATCCTAATTCTCTCGTTAAGAAGATCGCCTGTCCTATTAAGGCAATTACAAAGATTTCAAATGTCAGATTCAACAACGATGACACAATAACAGCCTGGAAGGCATTTGAAATTGGAAATGGGAAGAAGATTTCTATAAATAGTACTTTAAATGATGTAGAATTGAATGTTGATCCCATGCAAACTTTACAATTCCTACACAACCTGATGGTATTATAAAAAAACCAACTATGCCAAAACAGACAGATTCAGAGTCATTTAACATCAGTTGTCCAGAAATTGGCTGTATACTGTATTTTGAATCGTACAGTGACATGAACAACCATTGTCTGCTAGGCAACCATGAACACCAAGATCATAAAGGAAGCACCTTTAATGATATTAAATTAAGATGGAAGGAGTCGTGCTTTAACCTAACTGAAGACACAATCAAATTCAGATGTGAGACTGGGTTAAAGCAAGGCTCCAATGAACAAATAATGGGATGGGCCTTAAAGAAGGAAAGAAAGGTTGTAAGATTTTCAGACAATGTAAAATCTTACTTGAGCAACATTTTTGAAGAAGGTGAAAGAAGTGGAATTAAAGCTAATCCTTCAACTGTTGTCAGGAACATGAGAGTGGCAAGGGATGAAAATGGAAACAAAAGGTTCACCCCTAAAGAATATTTAGAACTTGGACAGATTGCATCCTTTTTCTCCAGATTGGCTGTTATGCAGAGATGTAAAACACCAATTGCAGATATTGACCAAGATCTTGATGCTGTTATTCTTGCTTTAAACAAGGCTGATGCAGTTGAACAATTATTGTGAAAAACTTTTTTAATCATGTAGTTTAGGCCCCTAATTTGCTTGTGCCATATTTTTGCTGTTAATCACTTTTGGTTAGATAACATGCTATGATAAATCAAAGTTTAATGTTTTTTTTCTGAAATACTGATCCATGGAGCAAAACTATTTACCTTCTTTTTTTATATTTAAAAAAACTCTAACCTAATTCACAGAAGAAATTCATGAATAAAAGACAAGCCAAATACAATGAATATGGGCACTCTGCCTTTTAAAAATAGTAACTTGTTTATTTAAAAAAATACACCTGCTTTTAAGTAAAACAAGTCTATAATGAAACATTTTTTTATCTACAATAGTGTATTTGTTTGATTTTCCATCCCACATCAAGTTTAAGTTTTTGGTCAAGGTGGTTTTTGATGAAGTTAGAGGCACATCAATTTGAAACTTAGTACACATCTTCCTCATGATGTGATTTTTGTGTCGCCTTCATCTCAAGTACAGTTAATTAATGCTTGTGGTATACAATGCTTTTTTATACTTTCAACATAAATTATATTATGAACACTAGAACAGGCGAGACATTTCAGTGTGTCCACTCTTGTTCAGAATTCGTTTTTTTTTTTTGGGGGGGGGGGGGGGGGGTGTATATATCTGATAAGTCTCGTATACATGCACAACATCTTCCTAATGGATGGACCAATATTGATAAAACTTGATACGATTGTAGTACACAACCTGAGGATGTTCATGAAGGAAAATATTTCTCGTCGAAATTATTTCAAGGGAGATAATTGAATTGACTTTGTTAAATATAGCAATAAATGGCAACAAGTCTTGTAAGCACACCTTCTTCTAAATGGATTAATCAATGTTGATGAAGCTTTACACAGATGTTGTATACATCTTTAGACATGAGGAAGGAGGATATTTCTTATCAGATGTTTTTTTCAAGGGAGATAATTGAAATTATTAAGTTTAAATATCACAATATGTGGCATTAGGTCTTGTAAGCACAACTCCTCCTAAATGACTGTAGCAATATTAATGAAACTTTACACAGTTGAAGTACATGACCATAAAATGTGCATAAAGGAAGATATTCGTGATCTGAAATATTTAAAGGGAGATAATTAACTTACTTGATATAGATGTAGTTACTTTATTTTGTTTCCATATACTTCCTTAAAATATGCAAGGGGAGATAACTCTAATCATTTTTAGCTCACCTACCCGAAGGGACAAGTGAGCTTATGCCATCACTTGGCGTCCGTCGTCGTCCGTCGTCTGTCGTCGTCGTCCGTCGTCGTCGTCTGTCGTCGTAAACTATTTCAAGAATCTTCTCCTCTGAAACTACTGGGCCAAATACTTTCAAACTTTAACTGAATGTTCCTTAGGGTATCTAATTTATAAATTGTATCCGAAGTTTTGATCTATCAACAAACAGGGTCGCCATTGCTAAAAATAGAACATAGGGGTCAAATGCAGTTTTTGGCTTATAACTCAAAAACCAAAGCATTTAGAGCAAATCTGACATGGGGTGATATTGTTTATCAGGTCAAGATCTACATGCCCTGAAATTTTCAGATGAATCAGACAACCCGTTGTTGGGTTGCTGCCCCTGAATTGGTAATTTTAAGGAAATTTTGCTGTTTTTGGTTATTATCTTGAATATTATTATAGATAGAGATAAACTGTAAACAGGAATAATGTTCAGCAAAGTAAGATTTACAAATAAGTCAACATGACGGAAATGGTCATTTTACCCCTTTATGAGTTATTGCCCTTTATAGTCAATTTTTAACCATTTTTCGTAAATCTTAGTAATCTTTTACAAAAATCTTCTCCTCTGAAACTACTGGGCCAAATACTTCCAAACTTTAACTGAATGTTCCTTAGGGTATCTAGTTTGTAAATTGTATCCGAAGTTATGATCTATCAACAAACATGGTCGCCATTGCTAAAAATAGAACATAGGGGTCAAATGCAGTTTTTGGCTTATAACTCAAAAACCAAAGCATTTAGAGCAAATCTGACGTTGGGTCATATTGTTTATCAGGTCAAGATCTATCTGCCCTGAAATATTCAGATGAATCAGACAACCTATTGTTGGGTTGCTGCCCCTGAATAATTTTAAGGAAATTTTGCTGTTTTTGTTTATTATCTTGAATATAATTATAGATAGAAATAAACTGTAAACAGCAATAATGTTCAGCAAAGTAAGATCTTCAATTAAATCAATTTGACCAAAATTGTCAATTAACCCCTTAAGGAGTTATTGCCCTTTAAAGACTTTTTTCACAATTTGTTCATCATGTTGACTTACTTTAAAAAAATCTTCTCCTATGAAACTGCTGTATCAATTTCAGCCAAACTTAGGCTAAATGAGTTTCAGAGTATCTAGTATAAATTTTATATTTTATTTCCTTGTATGTCAAGAAACATAGCTCCTATGGCTAAAATAGAACATAGGAGAAAATGATTATTTTTTTTGGCTTTTGAAGAAAATAGGACGATCCAAAAAACATTTAAATAATTTGAAAAGCCAAAATAATCATTGATGAGAGATTTAACCAAAAGAATTAAGGTGAGCGATTCAGGCTCTTGAGAGCCTCTTGTTTATTTTAACTGTACTTTCAGTTTAATATAGCAATATGTAAATGTATGTGTATTCCTTTTATTATTAATAGAAGTTACACATTCATCTGTGTCAAACCACAATCCAAATCCAAGTATAGTGTGTATTTTTTCTTATTATCTGTGTTATTAAAAGCAAGTAAGTTTTAAATTTGAATTAAAAAACCTAAAATGTATGCCAATAGGCATATATCAAGTGACTAGAATAAAAAAGCTGGTTTCAGGAAGGGAAAATGGTCGTCTTACTCACGATGTAAATTGCATTCTGTTTTAATAAAACAAAGGTAAATTATTAGGGTTAAATAAGCAGTATATAAATTGTGTTTATATATGTAACTAATCCAAATGAGTCGTACATAGGCCCTGTGTGAAAAATCTATTTGTAGTTATTTTATCACAAATAAATGTTTTGAAACTGGATGACTGCTATTATGTTTTACTTTTTAATTAAAATTCACAGTCATCAATACCTGTTTTGCTGAATATAAGGTGTTCCAAATAAAGGTTATATTGGAATTAATCTGCTGTGTGTTGTGTAGATATAACAGTAGAAACAAGGTTTCTCAAAGGTGACAGAAAAAAATACTTTTAGAATATATTGTTTGATGGCTGGGACAAACTCCCACAGACATATAAATCAACCATATAGGTACCGCTAGGTGACAAGGCATTATATTTAACCATGTTGATCTATATTAACATAAGTCTGTACATCAAAAACTTGGTAACTGTTATCTTCTTAGTTTTCCTCAACCAATTGTTATGAAACTTATACACATTGCTTTATAATATTACCATAAATCACAGATCATGTTTGACTTTTGGTTGTGCCAGCTTAATTGGTCATCAGTTATGCCAGTTTATAACGTTATATGGGGGGATTCTCCATTTATGTTCTTTTGTGTGCAGTCTTTTGTGTAAGGTCATGTTGGCAGAGGTGCAAAACAAGTTATAAGAAAGTCGTTAGATTGCAAATATCAAAAACCTGCACAAAATCAAGATATTTCTGCTGGAAGAGTGTCATATTAAAAAAACAAAATAATTTGACCTTTAAGTCAAAGGTGAAGATGATATATAGCTGCAAGCCATGTTCACAAAAATAATTTATTATAACACACATGATATTGAGAATAGTTGAAAAGTTGTAAACAAATCTGTCAAAAAGGCTTTCAAAACTCTAAAAAGTAAAAAAAAAAAATGACCTTCAGGTAAAAGGTCAAGGTCATAATATTAAGAAAAGTAAGAACATTAGGGTCCTGATATTATGCAACCATGTATGCATTTATCTACCATAAATTGAAACAATTTTAGGAAAAAAAACCCTGCTTTCAGTGTGATTTTTATGTTTTTTGGACATTTTTTATTTTAACCTTTGACCTTTGACCTTTTAAAATCCCCAAAAAAATTAATGAAAAATTTCTGTGATAAGGTTTCAGATGTACAGGTCTGGCTTTTTTTCAAATTTTAATCTAAAAAATGAAAAATTTAGGTATTGTTACCTTTTATCAAAATTCCTTTAAAGTGTTACCTCAAACGACCTAGTTATATATGATTATGTTTACACAAATCCAAATTTGATGTTCAAATTTAATTAAGGGAAGTATACCGTCTGTAAAAAAATATATATCTAATAATTGCATCTTCTGCAAGATTTATAATTCTTTTCTTTAAATTGGAGCATTTTCAGAAGAAATTTTGAGCAATTTGTTACTGTTGTTAGGCAAATATCAATAAGCGGAATTCCCTAGCAACCGTTGCTTTCCAGCTTTTTTGTTTGATTTTTTTTTCTTTTTGTTTATCTAAGGAACATTCTCTGAAAAATTTATAAAATTCCCACTACCTTGGTATATCACCTTTTGTCTGGTTTTTACATGGACTGCTACTTAAATACAACTGTCAATACATATTAAAAAGTATATCGGTAACATTATCAATTTAAGGTAACATCAAATACAATTATCAATACATATTAGAAAGTTGTCTTGGTCAAATGACCGATTTAATGTAATCTCTATTACAATTATTAAAAAAAATGTCAAATTTACAGTAAAATGTCGAAAAATCATCAAAATACCAATATCAGATTTGCTGTTGTATTATTTACAATTATCCTCAGAATATGGTCAATTTAAGATAACATTTGAATAAATTATCCAAAAAGTGGTATAATTTTCTAAAAAAGTATTACATTTTTATAATAAAGGTTTGATTGGTTCAAATTGAATTTAAATGCAACTGTCAATACATATTAAAAAGTATATCGGTAACATTACCAATTTAAGGTAACATCAATTACAATTATCAATACATATAAAACAAATTGTCTTGGCCAAATGACCGATTTAAGGTAACCTCAATTACAATTATCAAAAAAATTATCAAATTTAAAGTAAAATGTCGAAAAATCATCAAAATACCAATATCAGATTTGCTCTTGTATTATTTACAATTAACCTCAGAATATGGTCAATTTAAGGTAACATCTGTATAAATTCTCCAAAAAATGGTTAAATATATGGAGAATTTTTATAACTTTATAGTAAAGGTTTGATTGGTTCAAGTTGACTTAATACCATTATCAATACTTATTATAAAATTGTCTTGGTCAAATGAATGATTTAAGGTAACATCAATTACAAATATCAAAAAAATTGTCAAATTTACAGTAAAATGTCGAAAAATGATCAAAATACCAATATCAGATTTGCTGTTGTATTATTTACAATGATCCTCAGAATATGGTCAATTTAAGATAACATTTGAATAAATTATCCAAAAAGTGGTATAATTTTCTAAAAAAGTATTACAATTTTATAATAAAGGTTTGATTGTTTCAAATTGAATTTAAATAAAACTGTCAATACATATTAAAAATATATCGGTCATATGACGAATTTATGGTAACATCAAGTACAGTTATCAATACATAATAGAAAATTATCTTGGTCAAATGACCGATTTAAGGTAACATCAATTACAAATATTAAAAAAATTGTCATATTTACAACAAAATGTCGAAAAATCATCAAAATACCAATATCAGATTTGCTGTTGTATAATTTACAATTAACCTCAGAATATGGTCAATTTAAGATAACATCTGAATAAATTATCCAAAAAGTGGTTTAATTTTCTAAAAAAGTATTACAATTTTATAATAAAGGTTTGATTGGTTCAAATTGAATTTAAATACAACTGTCAATACTTATTAAAAAGTATATCGGTAACATTACCAATTTAAGGTAACATCAAATACAATTATCAATACATATTAGAAAGTTGTCTTGGCCAAATGACCGATTTAAGGTAACTTCAATTACAATTATCCAAAAAATTGTCAAATTTACAGTAAAATGTCGAAAAATCATCAAAATACCAATATCAGATTTGCTGTTGTATTATTTACAATTATCCTCAGAATATGGTCAATTCAAGGATGTACACCTCTGAGGAGCCAAAAATTTCTAGAATTAAACTTTTTTTCTTAACCTGATTTTTAGGTTTATAAGACTGTAACAAAACAATTGGTGAAAAAAAAATCATATGGTGGTGTGCTTCTTTTTTTGCTACGGCCCTTTGCCAAATTTTGATGATTTTCTCACTTTTCATCGATTTTTACCTATTTTTGGGCTATTATGGTGAAAAAAATCACAGTTCCACAATTAAACTTTTTTTCATACTTTCCATAAAGATGAAGTGGACCAATCTGAATAAATTTAACTTACAAAAACTATAGGTAGGTGTTAATATAAGAAAGTTTTATCATATTTTGATGCTTTTTTGTGTAAAATTTACCATACTGCCAATTTTGTATTTTTATGATTTTTCTCATTTTAAAGAACAAAATGCATATTAATTCAACTTTTTTGTTATAAATGATTGAAAAAATACATATCTAAGAAATTTGAAAAGACCAAAATGAGATGGGATGTATATTATTCTGGTAAAATCATTTTTTGTATCCCTCACCCATTTTCTCAAAATTTTGACTAAAAATACTGACTTGAATGGTCGTAAAATTTGAAAACTGGATTAATCAAAAACCGTTCATGGGAAATACACAATTTTTTCACAGAGTTATGTTTGATTATAATATTTTTAAAATTCATTGATATTTTCCACTTCTATCATATGTTTTGGAAATAATTTAAGAACGAGATTTCAACGAGACTGAACGATTATCAATACATATAAGAAAATTGTCTTGTCCAAATGACCGATTTAAGGTAACATCAATTACAATTATCCAAAAAATTGTCAAATTTACAGTAAAGTGTCGAAAAAGCATCAAAATACCAATATCAGATTTGCTGTTGTATTATTTACAATTAACCTCAGAATATGGTCAATTTAAGGTAACATCTGAATAAATGATCCGATAAATGGTATAATTTTCTAAAAAAAGTATTACAATTTTATAATAAAGGTTTGATTGGTTCAAATTAAATTTAAGTACAACTGTCAATACATATTAAAAAGTATATCGGTAACATTACCAATTTAAGGTAACATCAAATACAATTATCAATACATATTAGAAAGTTTTCTTCGTCAAATGATCGATTTAAGGTAACATCAATTACAAGTATCCAAAAAATTGTCAAATTTACAGTAAAATGTCTAAAAATCATCAAAATATCAATATCAGATTTGCTGTTGTATTATGTACAATTATCCTCAGAATATGGTAAATTTAAGGTAACGTCTGAATAAATTATCTAAAAAGCGGTCAAATTTTCAAAAAAAGTATTACAATTTTATAAAGGAGGTTTGATTGGTTCTAATTGAATTCAAATACAACTGTCAATACATATTAAAAAGTATATCGGTCACATGACCAATTTAAGTTAACATCAATTACAATTATCAAAAAAATTGTCAAATTTTCAGTAAACTGTCGAAAAATCATTAAAATACCAATGTCAGATTTGCTGTTGTATTATTTACAATTATCCTCAGAATATGGTTAATTTAAGGTAACATCTGAATCAATTATCCAAAAAGTGGAAAAATTTATTGACAATGTTTACAATTTTATAGCAAAGGTTTGGTTGGTTCAAGTTCACTTCTAATACAATTAGCAATACTAATTAGAAAGTTGTCTTGGTCAAATGACCGAATTAAGGAAACATCAATTACAATTATCACAAAAATGGTAAAACCGACTAAATAAGTATTATAAATCTCTAATGAAGGTTTTTATTGGTTCAAATTGACCTCAAATACAATTGTCAATACATATTAGAAAATTGTCTTGGTCAAATGACTGATTTAAAGTAACATCAATTACAATTATCAAAAAACAATGGCAAATTTACAGTAAAATGTCGAAAAATCATCAAAATACCAATATTAGATTTGCTGTTGTATCATTTACAATTATCCTCAGAATATGGTCAATTTAAGATAACATCTGAATAAATTATCCAAAAAGCGGTAACATTTTTTTTTAAAAGTATTACAATTTTATAATAAAGGTTTGATTGGTTCAAATTGAATTTAAATACAACTGTCAATACATATTAAAAATATTTCGGTCACATGACGAATTTAAGGTAACAGCAATTACAGTTATCAATACATAATAGAAAATTGTCTTTGTCAAATGACCGATTTAAGGTAACATCAATTACAATTCTTAACAAAAATGTCAAATTTACAATAAAATGTCGAAAAATCATCAAAATACCAATATCAGATTTCCTGTTGTTTTGTTTACAATTATCCTCAGAATATGAACATTTTAAGGTAATATCTGAATAAATTATCCAAAAAGTGGTAAAATTTTCTAAAAAAAGTATTATAATTCTCTAATGAAGGTTTGGCTGGTTCAAATTGATCTCAAATAGAATTGTCTTAACATATTAGAAAGTATTCCGGTCAAATTACCGATTTAAGGGAACTACAAATACGATTAGCATTACATATAAGAAAGATGTCTCGGTCAAATGACCGATTTAAGGTAACATCAATTACAATTATCAAAAAAATTGTCAACTTTACAGTAAAATGTCGAAAAATCATCAAAATACCAATATCAGATTTGCTTTTGTATTAATTACAATTATCCTCAGAATATGGTCAATTTAAGATAACATCTGAATAAATTATCCAAAAAGTGGTAACATTTTCTAAAAAAAGTATTACAATTTTACAATAAAGGTTTGATTGGTTCAAATTGAATTTAAATACAACTGTCAATACATATCAAAAAGTATATCGGTCACAAAACCAATTTAAGGTAACATCAAATACAATTATCAATACATATTAGAAAATTGTCTTGGTCAAATGACCGATTTAAGAGAACATCAATTACAATTATCCAAAAAATTGTCAAATTTACAGTAAAATGTCTACAAATCATCAAAATACCAATATCAGATTTGCTGTTGTATCATTTACAATTATCCTCAGAATATGGTCAATTTTAAGGTGGTACCCAACACTTTCTCTAAAATTAATTTGGCTCGTTTATCTTCCATATAATTTTCACGAAGTATTTTTTTGACCCCTTGAAAAAAATATAACAATTTCAAAAATATTAAACCATTTTGTCAGAAAAATTACACTGGCTATAAGACAATTTGACAAACACCGATTTTGCTCACCAAGAAGCTTTATATTCCATTAACAACACGACGTTATTAAAACGTTTTACTGATTTTACAGAGTTATCTCCCTGTAGTGTAAGGTACCACCTTAAGGTAACATCTGAATAAATTATCCAAAAAGCGGTAAAATATTCTAAAAAAGTATTACAATTTTATAATGAAGGTTTGGGTTGGTTCAAATTGAATTCAAATACAACTGTCAATACATATTGAAAAGTATATCGGTCAAATGACCGATGTAAGGTAACATCAATTACAATTATCCAAAAAATTGTCAAATTTACAGTAAAATGTCTAAAAAATCATCAAAATATCAATATTAGATTTGCTGTTGTATTATGTACATTTATCCTCAGAATATGGTAAATTTAAGGTAACGTCTGAATAAATTATCCAAAAAGCGGTCAAATTTTCAAAAAAAGTATTACAATTTTATAAAGGAGGTTTGATTGGTTCTAATTGAATTCAAATACAACTGTCAATACATATTAAAAAGTATATCGGTCACATGACCAATTTAAGTTGACATCAATTACAATTATCAAAAAAATTGTCAAATTTACAGTAAACTGTCGAAAAATCATTAAAATACCAATGTCAGATTTGCTGTAGTATTATTTACAATTATCCTCAGAATATGGTTAATTTAAGGTAACATCTGAATCAATTATCCAAAAGGTGGAAAAATTTATTGAAAATGTTTACAATTTTATAGCAAAGGTTTGGTTGGTTCAAGTTCACTTCTAATACAATTAGCAATACTAATTAGAAAGTTGTCTTGGTCAAATGACCGAATTAAGGAAACATCAATTACAATTATCACAAAAATGGTAAAACCGACTAAATAAGTATTATAAATCTCTATTGAAGGTTTTTATTGGTTCAAATTTACAGTAAAATGTCGAAAAATCATCAAAATACCAATATGAGATTTACTGTTGTATTATTTACAATTATCCTCAGAATATGGTCAATTTAAGGTAACATCTGAATCAATTATCCAAAAAGTGGTAAATTTTATTGAAAATTTTTACAATTTTATGGCAAAGGTTTGGTTGGTTCAAGTTCACTTATAATACAATTATCAATACTAATTAGAATAATGTCTTGGTCATATGACCGAATTGAGGTAACATCAATTACAATTATCACAACAATGGTAAAACTGACTAAATAAGTATTATAATTCTCTAATGAAGGTTTTGGTTGGTTCAAATGACCTCAAATACAATTTACTAAATTCAATTATATTAGAAAGTATCGCTGTGAAATTACCGATTTAAGGTAACTTCAAATACAATTATCAATACATATAAGAAAATTGTCTTGGGCAAATGACCGATTTAAGGTAACATCAAAAAAAATTATCAATACATGTTAAAAAGTTGTTTTGGTCAGATGACAGATTTCAAGTAGCATCAAATACACATAAAAAAAATGTCAAAGTTACAGTAAAGTGTCGAAAAATGACCAATATACCAATAACAGGTTTGCTGCTGTATTATATACAATTATCCTAAGAATATTGTCAATCTAAGCTACCATCTGAATAAATTATCCAAAAAGTGGTAAAATTTACTGATTTTTTTTACAATATTAAGACTTTTCTACCTCAGGCATAGATTACCTGTATTCGCTGTATTTGGCAAAACTTTGAGGAATTTTGGTCCTCAATGCTCTTCAACTTCGAACTTCATTTGGTCTTTTAAACTTTTTTGGATTCGAGCGTCACTGATGAGTCTTTTGTAGACGAAACGCGCGTGTGGCGTATATATTAAATTTAGTCCTGGTATCTATGAGGAGTTTATTTGACACATTCTCCATTTCCATTCTCAAATTTATTTCTAATGATAAATGAAATTGACTGAAAAAAAATGTGAATGCACTACCTGTTAAAGGTAGCAGACAATTGTTCTAGAAGGTAGAAAGGACAAGAACATTGGTTTTAGCGACCTTGCTTGCTTTTGTGACAGTTGTTTTTCGGAGGTATTCAGTTAGTGTATAAACAAGAGCCATATTGATCCTTATATAAATGTTAAGCTGAGGACGGAGAAACTAGTAGTAAAATCTACCAAAAATGTATTTTCAATTCAAGATGAAGGTTCTTCTGATCATGATGTCATGATAAAAATTGGTGGGTTGAACCTGGTTTTGTGGCATGCCAAACCTCCCGTTTTTAAGGTAATATAACATCGACATGACAACATAACATGACTCAGTACAGAGAAACACACGAATAATAGCTATCAAAAGGTTGATCAAGAACAGAAAATTGTTAATAAGAAGCCAAACAATTCCTTTATATTAGATAACCAATCTGGCTGTGGGGGCCTTACATTGACAAATGAAAAACATACGGAGAGCAGTGAACTAGTTTTATGTCGAATTCGTCAGATAAAAATGAGGGAAAGGGGATGACATTTGTCTACATCACTGCTTTTTACTATATTCATTACACCCAACTCCTTTATAGGCTACCATTTTTTCCTGTATGATAGTAAGTGTTCCAAATTTATGCCTATTGAGACTAAAACTAAATGCAAATAAAACTTGAAAAATGAAAAAAAATGACCGTCAGACCATATTGTCTTTCAAAAATTTTAAATACAAGAGTCCTTTTGCAATTATACTTCTTCTATCTTAACACCACAGCATAGAAATGAAGAAAAAGTCACACATTTTCACTTCTGATAGCTTCAGTGTGCATTTTTATATGTCCGCCTAAATTGACTCTAAATTATTCTCAGTACTACATGGTCCAAGACCTTTTTTTTTACTCATGTGGTATACTTTTTGTAACTTTTCTATGCATTTAAAGTACATTTAATATATATGAAAGAATAGTTTAAGCTTAAAAAACTTCAAATTGCCTGAGAAAAATGCATATTTATATAAGGCTTCCCTGAATTGGAAAATCTCTTTTTTTCAGGCATAGGCTCATATAAATTTGACTTTGGAATAATTACAATACATCTGATAAATAAAATGAGTGTGCAGATGCTTTTAATACTTAGTATCTAATATTCAGGAGAATTTAAATAGCAAATTATTGAAAAATTTAAAATTTATAGGCCAAAATCTTGACAGTTGAAGATATTTAATTTATACCTAAAAAATAAACATCCAAATGTCAATACTAAAACGACCCCAGTTCTCTTATATATGACATATGGCCATGACACTTGGCAAACTATCTTATTATTGCCTAAGCTTAGGTTATGCTAAGTTTTATAAAGATTGGTCAAGTCTTTCTGTCCTATTAGGTCCAAAGACACAGTTATCGTCCTTTGGGTTTCGTTGTCTACGAATACAGTCCCTAGTGTAAACAGTGTATAACTTGCATGTTTTATTTAAAACACTTTCCCAATTTATTTCTTGATATTAAATGCATGAAATATCAAGTAGAGGGATGTAATTACATTTCCAAAAAATTTGGGTGTTGAAATTTTATGTTAAGTAGTGAATTGGGCCGATTCTAAAAGGTCAAATTTTATTACGTCTGATGCTGTCAAACTGAATTTGACACCCCCTTAACACAGACTTGTCATCATTTTGAGTTAGAGCTGGTAGAAGTTTCTATAATTTTGATATTATTTGTCTCACTGGTAGTAATCTACACTGTAAAAATGTTTTTGAGAAAAAGCAGGTGCGATTTTTTAAATTTGAATTTATTGTCTAAAAGAAATGCACTACGAAATAACTGTGTTCTCGGGCCATTTAAAAATCTTAATTGATGACTAATACACAAGTCAATTTGATCTTTTCCCTGTGTGTTAACTTTGGTATCATAACTATTTTTAAGTTAAATTTGTCTATTTGATTGATATGTGTCAAAAATAGGAACACAATTGTTGTCATCGTCAACTATGAAATCACATTCAGATCCAACTCGGGCATTAAAATCTCCACAAAGAAAGATATCCCATTGTTTTTAAAATTGAGTACATCTCTTTCAATACCATCAAATATATCAGCAGGGGTAGAAATAAGAAAAGACCATTGACTTGCAGGGCAAGTCAACATCTAGATTAACTTGACCTTGTTTCTGTTAATTTGCCCTACTAATGCGGACGGACGCGGCGACGAGCTTTTACGGCGGGGGGGGGGGGGGGGGGGGGGGGGGGGGGGGGGGTCTGACAAACTTGTCAATATAAAGATTGAGATATATTACAGCCATATGAACTAAAGACGAAGACGAAGGGAAAATATACAGATTCCAAGACTGACTATAAGTTCAATTACATATGTTGTGTACTTCGGGATGGTTTGATTGACTGGTGTAGGGAAAACCCAGCCAAAGAGAACAATGGGGATCGCCTTTTTCGAATGTGGAAATTTGATATGCTTAGGTTCAAACCATAAAAAATACCGCCTTCTAGCCTTCAATCACAGATTATGGCAACATTATCTCCCTGGCTTGCCTTAAAATTGAAACATAATCGGTCAATCAATATCCATGGTGGAAAAGTTGGGAATGTACCAGGTGACCTGGCCTTGGAATTCTTTAACATGAGAGCCAAGGATGTTTTGCATGCGCTACATGGAAATCTAACATCAACATCCATAAAACGTGTTGGTAGAAGCCTTCAAGGTTTCAACGATACAATGGATGCATATGTAAATGGTCTAGGGCATTATTTTGGAAAGCCTTCAATTTCTAAACCATCTTTGAAAAAGGACATAAACATGATTGTTACACAGTTTTAACCAGAAAAAACTATTCAATGAAATTCCAGGACGTTATCACAAGTCTTTTCAATGCATTCCATTTGATCCACTTTTTGACCTGAAAGGGAAGACTTTAGACAAATGGCTAACAGAAAAGAAAGAAACGTACACCAAGATACAAAGACGGAAATCATATTATGTATGAACAAACGGTGCTTAACTGTGATAAATTGTTCAATGGTTGCTTTAAAAAAATGTTGTATACATGTGGATATTTAATTAACTATTTTTTTCTGTTTTTCTGTTTTTCTGTTTGTCTTTTTCATTTTTTTCATTTTTAGCCTTGGCGTTGTCAGTTTGTTTTGGATTTATGAGTTAGACTCCCTTTGGTATCTTTCGTCCCTCTTTTAATAAAGTTACTAAGGCAGCCCATTAGTAGCATGTTTATTTTTTTTTTACCTCTAGATACTGACAAATGACTGATTCTTGGTTTTAAAAGTATCAGCATAGCATTGACAGCTGTATGGCTTTGAATTGAGACTTGTTTTATTTATAGTGCATTTTTTTGGTAAACATTTGTCTTATTTATTGACTGGTTCATGCATGTGTTCCATATTTTAAAAGTTAAACATGTTTATTAGTCAGCCTAGTGCTAATCATGAAATGTAGATTTATGTGTATTTTAAAGGAAGTGAGTCATCCCTTGACTGGAATTACAATGAGAAAATATTCACCTTGTTGTCTTAAATTTTTACTGATAATTTCTTATTCAATCCCTTTATCCCGATGAAATCTGTAAACTTCTTGTATTTCTTCCACCATATTATCCTTATTATTATATAAAGATGTCTTAAAATATTATCAGATATTAAATTCACAAACATTATCAATTCAAACAAAAATATAGTCGAGACTACCAATTGTTCACAATTGATGGTCTTTCCTACTTTCACAGAAAAAATGTAGATAACCAGGTGCAAGTATTAATAAGAGACAACAGCCAGTGACAAATATTTCATTCCTATTGAGAACACGGAGACGAGCAAGCTAACTACTAGGCATTCGTACACAGGTATCCTAAACTACACATACCAAAGTATGATAAATTTTAAAAATCAGTAAAAGTGACAAGTTACGTGTATGATAACAAATATTGTCAGAAAAAGAACAAAAATTGGGAAAACAGGGAATGTTTTTGGACTAGTTTAGTCTATATAATTTGCTTAAACTCGAGGAGAGAAAAAACAGCATGTTCCGGAGAACTGTCCAAATTGCCAGACAAAATACCTGAAGTTGTTATATTACACACTAGTGGCAAGATGATGTCCGCAGCAGAATGTAGTCAAGAGATCTCTGCCAACTTAATTGAACAAGTTTTTTTCATTTTCATCAAGAAAACCATGTGCTACAGTAGCAAAATCATTGGTTGACATTTTAAATCCTGTTTTTCAATCAAATTTTAAAACATTATTTGAAACAGCTATGACAGAATCCCACAACCTCTCTCTAAAAGAATCTTCAAAAGACAAAAGTAAAAGTCTAGAGGCAATATTAAAGGAAACAACAACATCAGTATTATCATGCACACAACAAAATGACACATATTTAACTGTTATTTTGTCTTCTAAATCAAGAATTAAGTGGGAAAACAAAACCGAGACAGCCGTCTGGAAGTTATGATATGTAGGTTAATTAAAAAATCTTACCTTAATTGATTTCAGGTGACATTTATAAAGTCAACCACATAATTTAATAAATAATAACCTTGCCACTTAAAAAATACATTAACTATGTCGTGATAAAAATCAGTGCAATAATAAAACAAATGTAAGGGTTTCACGGAACCCAGTGTTTCAACTACTTTTCCTGTTCATCACAGGCTTAGTAAAAATGAGGTGAAAATTTTGAAATGTTCCTCTCTATATCATCCACTGATTATAAGAAGTTTCTGTCCAGTTTCAGTAAAAATCCAGGATAGAATTTGAATCTAACAAATGTTTTAAAACCTTAAACTGCAGACTGTTGTCCTCTAAATTGGAAGAAGAGTCCAGTTAGAAGAAGGATACGGAATAAAAGAAATAATGATAGGAAAACAGTCCATTTAAAAAAAACAAACTTGGAATTGTTTTTAACAAAATTTATTTCTGGATACTACCTTATGATCATATGAAACAAGTTTCAGTCAAAGTTTGATAGAAATCCATGAGAGTTTAACAACTTATTAAAATTATAATATATGTGGTGTTATACATCAAATAAAAATACTGTACAATCAAACTTGGAGATAAACAACACTACGACTTACCAAAAGTATAAGCTATGTGGTGTTAAACATAAATGAATATCAATTACTAGTATATGGTCGTTTCAACACTTTAAATTTTTCAAAAAAACTAAGGATTTGCTTATCCCAGAAGTAGATTACCTAAACCGTGTTTGACACAACTTTTTGGAATTTTGGGTCTTCAATGCTCCTCCAACTTTGTACTTGATTGGCTTTTAAACTATTTTGATGAACGCGTCACTGATTAGTCTTATGTAGACAAAACGCGCATCTGGATTATTAAGTTATACTTTTATACATATATGTTAAACTTTACATTTAAGGATGGCTTATAAAAAGCAATACCTGCAGGAGTCCCTCGATCATGCCATTGGAGCAAAAATTTCAAACATATTAAGTATGTAGTACTTCGGGGTCGTCGGTGGTGCTCCACTGATGGGGGAGACATATCCGGAAGACGAAAGAGCCTCGTTTCGGATCTGTCAGTCAAAATCTAGAACCAGAACCAGAAGCAACGCTTATCGGATTCTGTACGACTATATTGACAATCACCTAGCTGATACTTGCAAGATCGCCACGGTAAGTTTTGTGAAAGCTTACATTGGCGCTGCGAGCAGTTGTTCTCGAACCAATTCACTCGGGGAATTGAATTATACATTGAAATTGCAATTTTCAAGGGGCCAAAACAGCATCTCCATTTTGTTTTTAGGGATCACTGACAGGTCACCTATTTTCAGTTTTCGCTAACTATAGCTTTGCTAGGTTAGTTTAATTGGGAGGGAAAGTTTTAGCACCGGGAAGGGAACCTTGTGCGGCTATGTTTAAGTCACCGTTTTTTGATTTTTAGGGATTTTTTCATACTTGGCCGTTTGCAGAGCCCTTGTAGGAACAAGTGTGAACCCCTTTCTTGTTCTGCAAAACCCTTGTAGGGAATTTTGTAAACCCCAATCCAATTTCCGCCGCGTATTGCACTCAGTTGACCTACGCAGTTCAACTTCCATTTGCAACCATAATTTGCAAATCTTCCAATTGTAGACAGAAAGAAGAAATTGTAAGTGTCAAATTAAAAGCAGCCCACACACATACACTTGCTATTTTATATTTTTGCTTTTGAGTGAAGTCCCAATTGTGCAGAGACCTTCCAGAGGCATTCGACAGTCTCGTGCATCTGGATAGGTCGCTGAGCAAGATGGGGCTGCCTTCCCGGACACCTTTGGGTGATTTTCTTAGGTTGCGGTTGGACCCTGCCCATTTGGACCCAGCCAAGCTGGTTGGAGGGGTTGCAGTTTTCTGTGACCCAAAGACTTGGCCTCGGGTACCTTTGAGGATGGAACCGGGGTGGGTCGTGGCAGAGGGGATCCACCCCAAGAGTGCCGGCCAGTTCGAGGGCGCTACTCAGCACCGGTTCCACCAACTGGTTGCCCATCCGAGTGTGTCCGCCTTTGGAGAAGGTGGGAGTGGACTTCACCGTGGACAATAAATTGCACGCCCGTCAAATCTCTACCTTGCGATTGTCACTCCAGTCTTGTCATCTCATGTTGGGCAGAGAAGTCAATCAGCCTGCTGAGTTGATGTTCAGGGGGCCACAGGGGGAGGGAATCAAGATAGAGAAAAATATGTATCGGACCTAGAGGAAGCCATCCAAGGGGCACATGAGCTGGCCAGGGCCAATCTAAAAACGGCACAAGAACGCTTCAAAAGGAATCACGATCTCAAGGTGGTGGTCAAAAGGTTTAAAGTTGGGGATCTAGTGTATCAATTGGATACGGCCACCATCAAGGGAAAATGTCGAAAATTGACACCATCCTGGAAAGTCTCACCCCATACCTTTACAAGGTCAAAAACAGCAATGGTAGTGGCCCATCATGACCGGATTAAGTTGTGTAAGGATAGGGAAGTCCCAAATTGGTGTAAAAAACTACAAGCCCAAGTAATAAGTAGAAATTGGAAGGAAATAGAGGAGTTGGAACCCAAGGGAAAAAAGGATAAGAACATTATTTGTTCATGCCGGGGACCAGATGATGGGGTCTCATGATCAGGTATGACGAGTGCAGGGAATGGTTCCATGGACGATGTGTGAACATCACTTATGGGGAGGCTGACAGAGTGGACGCCTATCAGTGTCCAGGATGTTCGGTCTCCACGGGAGTGCACGTGTCTAGGATCTCCCTGCAGTCTATGGTAAATTTATTTCAGATGAACAATAAACAGAACATGCAGGACAAGACCCCAGGATATGAAAGCCAGACATCCTCTCCAATGCAGTCCTCCGTCACAGAAGTGGTGGAGGAACTGGTGGTTTGTGTACCAGAGGAGGAGCTGAGGCAGCTAAACCCTGAGGTACAGGGGAGCCCGGGGACTTCGTTAGAGGTAGGTGGGGATCAGAAGGGGGGTCTGAGGGCGCCACTGAGGGTGAGGCGAAGGGGGAGGTGAAGAGCAAGAAGAGAAAGAAGAAGTCCAAGCCAAATAAAAGGAGTAGAGGTGCCAAAAAAAAAAGGCCATGGCTGCGGCCTCACCTCTCCAGAAAACCTCATCTCAGGGGGTCCAGGGGATGTGTCGGGATCAACACCTCACTATGGAGTGCAGGGTGGATCAGTTGGGACTGGACCGTCTTGTCCAGTGTCTGGCTGTGAAGCCCGGGGACCAGGCCTGGCACGTCCTAGCGGAGCACGTGGCCGAGTTGTGCCGGGACCTGGGAGTTTCCGACCCAGGGTTAGCCCGGGTGCGCCTGCAGTCCTCATGCACTGGAGGGCGCAGGTGGAGTTGATGGCTCTCTTACAGGGGCATCAGCGTCAGGCCTTTCTGGGGAAAGTCAACCTCAGCTCCAGTGAGCCTTCTCAGGCGAACTCCTCTGGAAAGCAGGGGAGTCCACCGGCCAAGGCAGAAGTTTTCAGCAGGCTGGGGGCTCCCAGGCCCTTGGGGCAGGTTGGGGTGTTCAGTTCCACGGGACCCTCTCCAAGGTCCATTCCATCCCTCATGTCTCTCCCGTGTTCCAGTCCAAATAGGTCACTTCCGGGTCTAGGGTCACGAGGCTTATCCTCGTCTGTGGCGGACAGGGATCAAAGCACCCGGGGAATCCCTCAGGAGTAGAGTCCCAATTGTGCAGGGATCTTCCAGAGGCATTCAACAGTCACATGCATCTGGATAGGTCGCTGAGCAAGATAGGACTGCCTTCCCGGACATCTTTGGGTGATTTTCTTAGGGTGCGGTTACACCCACTCAAGCTGGCTGAAGGGGTTGCAGTTTTCTGTGACCAGAAGACTTGGCCCCGGGTGATCCACTGGATTTAAATTCAGTTCTGTCACCTACCTCACCGATATTTGATGAGCTTGATTGTGTCAAAATTTCTACCAAGCAAAAAAAAGCTGTTGAAACCAAATCTTTGCTTCTTCATGCAAAGGAAGAGAAGAAATCCATAAATGAAGAAGTCATAATTTATTTCCAATACTTATTAGCAAAGCACGAACATACTTGAATCTTTGTCAACTATTAAGGCTGGCCAAAGTCGTATAGCTAAAGGAAAGCGTCAATACCTATATTAAAAACATTTCAATCTCGAACTAATTGGAAATAACTGTAAGGATTTGTTTAAAAAATATATTGAATTTAACATTCCTCAAACAGTTCTTGCTTTATTATCTGTTGAGCTTTTAAAACCATCGCAATATGTAAATGATTTGGAAGATCGGATGAACTCCATTCAATCAGAGATCAGAGATTTAGAACAATCACAAATAGAAAAGGATGAAGCTAACGATGATAGTGACTTCGAAATTGATAATGATGTTTAAAATTATATTGATTAGATTTGTTAGGAGACATTTCTAAAATAAACTTATTGCTTTAAGATTTAAACTTTTAATAAACGCACAAGTGCAATTATCTCCCTTTGTTAAAATCTGACAAGAAAAGTTTTCTACCTGCACATCTTCATCTAAGGTTGTTTTGATGCCAGGCTGTAAAGAAGTTAAACTTAAAGCACATTTTAATATTGTAAACAATAAAGTAATTTGTTTTACTAAAATTAATTTTATTGCAAACCAAATGAAAGCTTTCCACAGAGTCATCTCTTGGTCAAGGTATTTTAACTTCTTCTGTTCAATTGTTCCACAATAGCTATTGTTCTTTGTGTAGTTTATTCAAAATTTCTCTGAGAAATCCATCTCTCGTTGCTTAATTAACCTTAGTAAAAAAATGATCGTCTAAGTTAACGAAAATACTTGTATCTTTACTTGCAGAACTGCATGTCATGATAAATTATAAATGATGTTATAATTCATTGTAAAAAAATGTCTTTTTTAATCTGTTCAATATGACACTAATCAAATCATAAAAACAATGATTTTTGACAAAAATTATTATTGTTCCTATTGAAAATTGTGTTTTTTTGTTAACCTATCATCTATAATACTAAAATAACGAGGTCCAATTTTTCAGCCATCATCACGTAAAAACGATGAATCAAAGAATTCAACTTTATATATAACTTACTCCATTCCAGGCCCTTATAATTAATAATATTACCAGTAATTGATAGGTTCCAGGTCGACGGTTTCAACATGTTCAAACAGAAAGATTTTGAAAACAGAGAAAACTGTGCATCTTTTAATCGGCATGACTTTATCAGATGACAATACCAATACTAAAATAAGGCATACGCATAGTTATATACTTTAATTCAGTCACGGACCCGCAATATCACGGGTGTGTTCTAGTATAGAATACATTTAAGCAGGGAATTTATTTTAATATTGTTATTCATTAGTTTTAATTTGTAATACACACAAAAATATTTTTTTTAATAGGAACAATGTTTTGATTCTAAAATAAATAAAAAATAAACAGGGCATGGTCATAAAAAATGCAGCTTCTTTTGTAGTGTATTTTTATCAGGACAGCATGAATTGACCTTTATGACCATATAAGCGATGCAAACATAAATATAGATATAAAAACATGTAAATATTTAATGTGAAAAAATTATTAATACACCTATGGCAGGTTTGGTGAACATTCTATATCTATATGATATGATCGATTTAGGGTTTCATCTTATACAATTATCAAAAAAGAGTTTAAATTAACTAAAAGTAATAATTATAAAATAGAAGATGTGGTTGCTTTATATTAACATCTGATACCACTATCAGTACATCTTCAAATATTATTTAATGAAATGACCAATTTAAGGTTTCATCAAATACAATTATAAAAAAGTCATCAAAAATTTCAGAATTGGGAATTATTGACTAAATATGAATAAACAAAAATTGAAATGATTCTGTGACTTACGTATGGATTATAAAAGTATTTAGCACATGTGGCGAGTATTAATATATAGAGAAACGTGATGTGTGAAATGTACTTAATTATAGACATATGTATATGCACAGACATGGATTACAGTACAAATCTTTCTGTAAAAAAATGTTGCATCTGCGACCGACGAGCGGTATTACCTACTCGAAAAAAAGTAAGGTCCGTAAAATAGGCATATATAGTTTGTTTTTTATTATATTGCTGTATATAACATTTTTACAGGCATGACAGAAACAGAACGGTGAAACTGTGTTTCCAAACCGGACAGAGTATAGAATATTGAAAACAACACGTTATTAATTTCTTGCGTCCGAAGCGCTTTTCTGGATTTACCTTTATCAGGAACGCTCAAAGCCAAACATTGGAAATCCGAAGATGCATTAGTACCGAAACCGTTGAAGAGCTGTATGTCAAAAATACCTAAAAAATATAGCCAAATTCATCTTAAGCCAACTTTGCCTGAGGGAGTTGAAACCTTAGTTTCTTAATAATTTATAAATTTATAAACGGACAATTTGAGTAAAATTTGTTAAATCATGTCAGTACCGAAATACTGACTACTGGGCTGATACCCTCGGGGACTGATAGTCCACCAGCAGAGGTATCGACCCAGTGATGTAAAATATTGAAAACAACACGTTATTAATTTCTTGCGTCCGAAGCGCTTTTCTGGAATTACCTTTATCAGGAACGCTCAAAGCCAAACATTGGAAATCCGAAGATGCATAAGTACCGAAACCGTTGAAGAGCTGTCTGTCAAAAATACCTAAAAAATATAGCCAAATTCATCTAACAAACATTGGAAATCCGAAGATATATAGAAGTTGGGACAATGTTGGGGTTTGTGTTAGTACAACTCAAATTTTACTTCATCACTTAGGATATTGAAGTATTTATTATCTTCGCTTGATTTAAAACCATTGCAGATAGAAGAGAGGGGCTTTAAAGATAACCCTTGACTATTCAATTCAATCTTTTGGTTTCATGGCTATTTAAGTTTGCCTAGTCTAGTTGATATGAAATATTAACAAGTTAAATGCCAAAATCAAAGTCTGCCGCAAAGTGAAATAGGTAGCAAGTAATTTACTAATCAATTTTAAGATTTGTCAATTTAAGATTTTTGAAAAGGACATTTTTCGAGGGTATCACCAGCCCAGTACACGTGTTGACATGAATATCAATAATGTGGTCATTTTAATAAATTTCCTCTACAAAACTTTGAATTATCGAAAAACTAAGGATTTTCTTAATCCCAGGCATGGATTATTAACCGTATTTGGCACAAATTTTTGAAATTTTGGATCCTATATGCTCTTCAACTTTGTACTTTGGCTTTTTGAATTTTTTGATATGAGCGTCACTGATGAGTCTTATGTAGACGAAACGCGCGTCTTGCGTTTTAAATTATAATACTGGTACCTTTGATAACTAATTATATAGGTTAAATTGGTGAATGTTACAGAAATATTAATGCTATAATATTAGTTAGATCCAAAAAATTAAGCAAATATGAGTGTAGTGAGTTTAAATAAAAATAATTAACCAGGATATTTTTTTGTAGAAAGGTGCTCGATTAGCGTGGAGTGTGGCTGAAGTTCAGAGTAGGACAATGTAAGTGTTTATATTAAAACTTTGGGAATGGGAAGAAAATTAACCCAAAGAATGTGTTTATCCATGTCGGAACAAAAGATATTCAAAATATTCAAACACAAATCAAATCATATAGGGTGATGACATCGGTGAATAGAAGATTGATGAAGCCGAGCCAATCCTACTTAAACACAGCGATGTAAAGGCGATTCAAATAAGATTTTGTCAGGGACGGGGGCAGGTAACTCCGTAAGGTCGATTGATTGCTTGTTGGTTGCTTAACGTCCAGTGGCAAATATTTCATGCATATTCAGGACGAGAACAAGTTAAAACTAAGTACAATGTAGGTTTTTTACTGACAATCTTTAATTTTTATTTGGGTGAAAGCTAATTAGACAAGCTATATTATATGCTAAGTTGACAAAATGTAAGCAGTTTTTGTTATTTTATATATCAAGCCTCATCAGTGATGCTCAAATTAAGGAATAATATTAAAGTACAAGGTTATGTCTTTTAAACAAGTTTTCATTGATTCATTCTTTTTCAATTTAATAATAGTATATATGTATGTGTTTCAAGGTATAACAATTGGGTTCATGTTCTGATGCAACATGGATCAAAACAATTTCCTGCTGTTGTAATTGTATTGGTTGAATTTTGTTAACATTTGCATGGTTTAGTTTTTTAATTTTCAAATCCTGTAAAGATAATCTACAGAAATAAATTCTGACTGAGTAAGTGTTATCTCCATAGAGAATATAATACCTACAGTTAAAGTGTTTTTAGCAAAACTGATGGAAATCTTAAGTCAATGCCCTCAAATCATTAAAGGGAAACTTCGCAAAAAAATCAAAAATTGATATTATGTCCATTCTGTATAAAAATGCTCAAATTTATAAATATTAAAGTTGTATTCCGCTAGATAAGAGATCACCATCGATTTTAAATTTTGAGTATCAGTTCTCTGCCTTCCGCCATTTTGTTATCTTGTCCAAATAAAAATCACGATATGTCTATAAACCACAAAGAAACAAAACTACAGTAACCGATGTAGTCTTAATTACGTGTCGATATCTTGTCAATCGTACGGTTGTTTTATCTGACTAACTAACTTGATACGGAAAATGTTCTTATTTTTTTAAGAACCATATAGTCTGTTATTTTTAAACTGTTAATATTGGAATTAGTTAAAAAGTCAAAGTTCAAATCATAAATAAGTGTTCCGTGAAAATTGTTTTCGAAAATCTAATTCGTTCATAATTCATTAAAGTAATATACTTTATTCAAATAAATTAGGATCTTCGCTCCACTGATCACCCACATGGCTAAAGGTATTACTCCCAAAGGTATTGTGAGGGGTGTAAGGTGACACGTCCAGGTATTCAAGCGATTTCCTGTCGGGCTTGCAAATTCATGCATCGTTTCACTTCTGTAGGTATTGATCAGTGTACACGGCCGATAACTTATAACTTTGAACTATCAGGTGCATGTATAATATACATCTCTGTCTTGCGTGTCCGAAAGTGATATAATATACTAATCATTACTTAAATCATACGCTTGTTTATAAATAAAATTTCTGGTGTAAAGAATATTATTTATAAAAAAAAAATGTTACAAAAAAAAAAAAATGAAGATATACAAATATACGTATTTTTTCCAAGGGTTAATTTGGGAAAATCAGAGACATATAATTGTATTAGATGTCTCTGGGAAAATGTAATATTTACTCGTTGTCAATAGTAAAGGACATAGTTGGATCATTCCAGAAATGTTGATTAAAAAAATGTGCGCACTTGTCGACGATTCGTTTATACGCCCGGATAGAAAGTTACGGAACTACAGCGCAATTTAAAATATATACATGTATACATTGAACATAAGAAAGAAACATACATTTTGTGCAAATTGGGGTAAAAGTTTTGTAAATAGACTAGTCCACGTATACCAACAGTATGTAATCATCCAATTCGATAGACTATTGTATACCAAAAGAAGAAGAAGAAGAGGACCAATTTGATTTAAATACAGGTCGATCTATAACTTGCTTTGGTTCATCAAAGTTATGAACATAGTAACATCACAGATTTATATATTATTAGATTGTTCTCCAAAAAAGAAAGAAATTCGTCATCACCACAATTGTTCCGACATATGCAACTGGACGTACACTAATAATCCCCGAGGGATGTGAATATTTTCTAGGAAAGCTATTGAGTATTAAAGTTTCAAATCATTTTCGGGATTTTTTTTTCCTTGATATTCAATGACAGCAAATTTAAAGAATAAACTGCTTGTCAGATATTTGTCCGCTTTAGGGGTATTCTTGCCAGTTGAACAGACTTATAATTACATTCAAAAATAGGGAAAGATGACATTAAATTCGTTGTCTTTTGTTTTTTAACATCTGTGGTCAAATAGTTATTAAGTATTATACGTTGTGAGACGAAGACTATTTTAATAAGGACGTCCCCGATTATGATTAAATTTGGTTGACGTTTTTCACACTTGATAAAGAATATCTATTCGTAATTTTTCGATTCCATTCCAAGAAGACCTTAAATTTGCTGTCAATTTTTTAAAACTTCTCAAGTAGAAAACTATTTTTTCTTTATTCGTTCATATTCCGCTTCGGTAGAGTTATCTTCAGTGAGTTCCAGTTATTAATTTATACGTGGCTTTTAAAAAGTCTAAATCTAAGTGTTCTCATTCATTTATTTGCCTAATAAAGACAAATAAAAATACTTTGGTAAAGCTATTTATAATTTCTAAGTTCTCCTTTTTATTAGACATCAATCAAGGACAAAAGGTGTAAATCATTTCAATCGGACATATGATTTAAGTTTCCCGTCTTTAACCGAAAATTGTGTATTTCTTAGTAAATTAACTTATTTGAATTCAAATAAATAATAGCACCAAACATAATTAAATAATTCCACGGCGATCAATTTTTATTTGTCACCAACTTGAATATATATTTTGAATATGTGTATTGAATGCTCCCTTGTCTTATAATTCACTGATCCGAATAGACAGTCACACCTGGCAAGGTGTGCCCGAGAGGCGTGGTTAAATACCGAAGTGCAAATAACAATTTACCTTCAACAAGCCATCTACGAGTATTGCCACAGAACCGTGAATACACACATCGTATCAACCAAGTCATAGCAGAGATAGTAAAAGGTCAATAAGAGTACACCAACATATTGTCTTTACAGATTATTGTACTTTACTTTGTTCACCTTATCAGTCCGAAAATATATTAATTAAAAATAAATTTATAACTTTTTGTGTTGTCTACAAAAATAATTCGAATATATACGTTTAACATAGATTTATCTCATGAATATGTACAATTGAACGTCTGTGCGTTTTATCTCCTCATTATAGGATGGTTATTTAGATAAAGCATAAGGCATCGGCGCGCTTACGATTACGTTAAAATATGATTAAAAATCAAGACTTTTAATGATTGTATTTTAAATCCCGGCATGCAAAAACCAGGAGAAAACGTCACGACCTACAGGAAGTAGTTAATATTTTTTCATTAACTATTGAATTTCTCCTTTATTACTGCACATATAGCGATAAAACTTTGTGAATATATATATTATGTCATAATGAACATATTTAAACCATAAGTAAAAAATCGTGAATTTTCCCTTTAAAGCATAAAAGACAAGTTAAAAGAGCAACGGGCGTATCATGCGCTAAAGCGCAGCCCTTTATTGTCATTAGGTCTCTTGTAGAGAGTTGCAATAATACCACATATTCTTTTTTATGTTGCCCAATTTATTACAGAGAGTTCTTGACACTTAAAAAGATAAAAAGACAAGAGAGACTGTCTTTGCTCAGGAAAAATAAAACTTTACTCGCCTTCTTTGTCAGCTCTTACAGACTATGAGATTACCATTACATTAAATTAAGTAACCTACAAATTCTAATTTAGTTACATTTTGTAGTATGTTATATTAACGTTTTATTAAAGTGCGAATTTCTAGTGGGTTTTTGGATAACCATAGTTTCTGTCTTTTTAATATTAAAGGTACAAATGTTTAAATTAATATAGATTGATATTCTACATGTAGAATTCATATTTTAGAATACTACCAATTTCTTTCTAAAAAAATAAGTCAATTTGAAAGCAAGGTGACGCATTTAACAAATAACATATCTTGTTACATTAAAATACTTTTAATACGACCGCAACAAAAATCATTTGCGGTCGTATATTGGTATCAAGACGTCGTCGTTGTAAGCGTCGTCCGAAGACATTTGGTTTCCGGACAATAACTTTAGTAAAAGTAAATAGAAATCTATGTATTTAAACACCAGTTTTATAACTACAAAAGGAAGGTTGGGATTGTTGTCCTAAAAGTTTTAAAATAAGGGCCCAAAAAGGAGCCCACTAATCTAGTTTATAGTTTCAAGACAATAACTTGCTGAACGGTGTATGAATCTTTCTGATATACCACAAGTTTCCATACCACAAAGGACTGGTTATGATAAGCTTGGGGGGGGGGGGGGTGTTATGGCTCAAACCTTTTAGGAATTAAGGGTCAAAAGGGAAAAAAAAACAAGCGTTTCCTAGTTAATGAACAATTACTTTTAAGCACAATGATAAGTTTGGACTACCTCCCATACACTGATTTTCAATAATGTTTAAAGACATGTTGTTCATTGTCTTGAGGTGATTAGCTGTAAATTTATTTTTAGCAGTTACTATTTTTTTAAATACTGGTTAAGGTAGATGGGGTGTGAAAATTATAATCAATAGATTTTTTAAATAATTTGTTAAAAAGTAGTTTATATAATGCTTTTTTTATAAAAAAAAAATTAAAAAGAATGGGTCACCGGCCTCATTTCCATGCTACACGCTGTTCAAAATAGACAGATTTTGTACAGATTATGCATGGAAAATCCAATTTTCTGCAATAAAGCATAAACTGTACCATAGAATGTTGAGATAACATATGAGAAGATAGCTTAAATAGAATGCTTTCAGTTAAGAAAAAGAAAAAAAATGGGGTCACCGGACCCGTTTTCCTACTACGTTATGAACCTTTATTTCATTTGTAAGCACAATAAAACCAACCTTCTTAGTCACCTCTATGACATAAAAAAGAAAAAAAAATGATGACCCAGTGCCCTGTTGGCAAGATGACAGTTGGCCATGATTTATTGTTATTAAAGACACAAATGAAAACCTATTAAAAAAAATATGCCTTTGTAATTCACATACAACTTAAAAGTATTGCTGGCACAAAGTTCCAAAAATAAGATCAGGACATTTGTAAGTTGAATATTCCAACAACAGTTAATCAACAAATTTGCTGACAATGATAACTATTACAGACATTCATATGTCTGCCTCTCCTCACAATAGTTTGAACAGTTGTAAATGTTCCATGCGGTCAGAAGGCAATAATCAAGGTGACCTTACCGTTAAGAAATTAGTGATAAACTTTCAAACCAAGGTGTAACTGATGTTAGATTTCAAATATAAAAAAAATATGAAAATATAATGAAATTTTAAAAATACATATCTGTTGACCTCTCAAACTCCGACTTCTCCTTTATCTATTTTCTATTTATTAGTGTAACAGGTCAAAAATTACATTAAATATTTTTGAGTTATCTCTCTTTGTTTAGAGTTAAGCAAATACATTGAAATTTGGAAATTAAATTAAAAAAAAATTACGTTAGCATTTATATTTTTTATCAAATCATATTTATGATACAAATTGATGATTTTTTGTCTTATTATTATTTAAGGGTATTTCAAATGTTAATTACTAGTACTTCATTCTAGTAATTAGTGTACAGGCAAAAAATTGTCACTACATTTTAATGTTTTTTTTTCTTTTCGACCGATGAACATGATGAAGTTGTGAACAAAAAAAATTTGAAGATTGAATTTTTTTTTAAAAATATTTATAATGATTTTGAATATGACTGCTTTATATAAAATTGTAAAATTACCAAAGGAAAAAAATATGATATGCACATATTAATAACATTCTATATTATATCTTAAGTGTTTTAAATGCTAATATGATTTCAAAATTTGGTGATTATTTGAATTTGAAGTATATCGTGTCATTTGATAGTAAGCATTTGTAAGAAGAAATATTTATACCTTGAAAGATGTATTTTATATTTAAATCAATAAAGGTACTGATACGACAGTATTGTATACATAAAAATAGATGTATTTCTTTCTTCTAGTGGATGATATTTTGCAGTGAAATTGTCTGCCATTTCCATATTTAGGGTATAAAATAAAATTGAGAATGGAAATGGGGAATGTGTCAAAGAGACAACAACCCGACTATTGAATTGTATTACGATTATGTTTAGTTATTTTTTACATTTCTAATAATAAAAAAAAAAATGGGTTAACCAGGAACAAATGTTGATTACTTTGAAAACGTTCTCTTATTTCATACTTTGATTGAGAAACGTTAATAATAGTAATATTCAGTAAGGAAGATAATCATGTTCTGGAAGCTTTTATTTAGCTTTGTATGGATAACGATTTCCTGATGCATTTAATTGATATTTGGATAAGCAACCTTTATTCCAAGTTTCAATTGATAGAAATTATCATCTGCATTTCAATAGACTTGTAATCAGTTTTCCTGTATCAGATAGGTGTTTCTCCGGGCACTCCGACTTACTCCACCAATAAAAACATGCCACCACAAAAAAGCCTAAATGCTGTGCTTACAAGTGGCATTAAAACACCAAAATCAATTCAAATCGATAGACTAATGATGATTTATGTTTTTTTTCTATTTCTCACACATATTGAACTATTCAGCGTTGCCAATTATTGTGATTGTTTTTGATATATGTATTATATGAATATACAATAAATTCATGAACCTCACATTTGTGCTTTCGTTATCCAGTATTCGTTTTATGAGGTTACAATATATTGCGTCGGAATCAGAGTTGACAGGTTTATCGCTAGCACAATTCTATGCATCCCTTGTCAAATTTTTACCATGGAACCAAACAAGTGTTCTCACTAATGGCACGAGGGAACAACCTGTAACTCTGATCTTCTAAATGCGTAAACTGTGGTGAATCATATAATTAATCTTCTAGGGACTGCCCTGTTTACCTTTAAGAAAGAAATATTATTAGGATAAAATCAGAAACATCAGTTAATCAGACGTTAAAGAGATAGCTCTTGTTTCGAATTAACCATCTCATTTAGTCATGAGAATAAACCAACTCGCATAAACTGGCAAATTGAAACAGAACCTCCTGATGAAATGATAATTCCAATAACACTTTTTATAACCATTACTCAGTCAACTCAATCTTCTTTAGATAGCTCAATGTCATAAGGAATAAACATATTTTCTACACGATTCTAAGTCTTTGATCTTATATTAAGTTTATTTATATTTAATTCAATTATCATCGGCATTTTCCAATTCTATTTCATTAAGAATGATAGAGTGATAGAGTGCTCTTTATGATGCTTTATGCTAATTTATACAGGGTAGAAATTTTTATTGTCGATATTTTACACCGATCTCAAACGTGATGCTAAATATGGTCAAATAAAATGCATACCAAAGTTTAAATAAATATAGCATATGACATGAACAACTTATTTCTAATCTAATGAGACAAGTACGCTTTTTGTTTAGGTCGAAGAGTTCGAAATTTCTTTGTACAATGATTGGCTGTTCCCGACTACTACCGATGAAGTATGCACCTTTCATATTTTATAAGTTTAAAAACTAATAGCAAAATAAGTATATATTGTTTGAACAAAAATATATAATAACACTATATGTAATTTCTAAAAATGTATATATTTTATTCGATTTAAAATTCAAATAAACGGTATGAAAAAAGTTTGCGCATGTGTCAAACATATGTTATGGTAATTAGAACACTGATTTGTATACAAAGCAAAATAAGGACGTTATATTTAATTTAATAATATTTGTAAAATCATACTAATTATCTAAATGTCCATTTGTACTGCTTCATTATGATTAAATGTTTTTTAAAAACAATCTCATCATTAGTGATTGGTGTTCGCTAAACACCCACGTAAAAGACTTCAAATATACGGCCTACTGTCTTCGTATCATCATTCTGGTCGACTTGTAAGAGTATCGCAAACCCCGCCATGTGTACCAATTCATTCCATCTGCGAACGATGCGTGATATCCAGCCAAATATCCGCCATTCAGATTGCTATGATGACAAGTCTTATGCCACCAAGCACCATGGAAATATTCAGCACAGTTTCCGTACCAAGTGTAGGGGTTGTTTTTCTGATCAGAAGTTGTAAATTTCATACTATTTGAGTAAGAAAGACTGTCTCCTATAATCAAGATTAAAACATATTGTCAATTACAATGGTAAACAGTGAAACCTATTTTAAGAGACCACTGATATTACATATTTACCTGCGTCGCCACTACAACCACTGACAGATATTTTGTATTTATCTGTGTCGCCACTTTAACCACTGACATATATTGCATATTTACCCGCGTCGCTACTATCACAACTAACATATATTGCATATTTACATGCGTCGCCACTATAACCACTCACAGTTATTGCATATTCACCTGCGTCGCCACTATAACTATTGCAAGTTATTGCATATTTACTTGCGTCGTTACTATAACCACTGACAGATGTTACATATTTACCTGCGTCGCCACTATAACCACTGACATATATTCCATGTTTACCTGCGTCGCCACTATAATCACTGACAGATATTGCATATTACTGCTTCGCCACTTTAACCTTCGACATATATTGCATATTTACCAGTGTCGCCACTATATCTACTGAAATATATTGCATTTTTTAAACGTCGCCACTTTAACCACTGACACATATTGCATATTTACTTACGTCGCCACTATTACCTCTGACAGATATTGCATATTCAGCGCGTCACCACTAAGACCTCTGACAGATATTGCAATGTTACCGGTGTCGCCAATATAACCACTGATAGATATGGCATATTTATCATCATCGCCGCTATTACCACTTACAGATATTGCATATTTACCTGTGCCAAAACTATAACCATTGCAAGTTTTTTGCATATTTACCTGCGTCGCCACTATAACCACTGTTAGATATTGCATATTTACCTGCGTCGCCACTATAACCACTGACAGTTAATGCATATTTAGATGGCGCATTCCCTATGGCAAAGGATTGATATTCTGCATAACGAGTCTCGTTATCAAAATCTTCTAAAACAACCCTAAGGGTGTATGCATTGCTGGATGTAAGTTGATGCAGTTTTGCATTTCCTAAAACATAAAAAAGATACCAAAAACGACGGTACTTGTATAAAGAAAACTTCAAGCAAACGGCGACTTGTGTGAAAGCCATAAATTTTGGCTGTTACAAGGAAGAGCATCTATGTTAGATACAAACAATTTAATTTTTACGTTCTGAAAAGCTGTGACAGCAGATTTAAATATCCGTCCAAGCCAACCAGACTTTCAACTTAGAAATTATTTAGAAGATCACTTTACGGCCGAAAGGGTGATGTATCGTTTTCTTAATCTGTTGGAATTATTAACAACTTCATTTATGGCAAACTCGAGCATAGAGACACACTTTTATTCTGGACGTAAATGTTATTTTAGCCATTTTTGGCATTTTATGGCATGTTTAGTCAAAAATATGTTCGATTTTTATTTCTAAAACAACTCAACGGGAGATAGCAAATGATAGGTAATGATGTTGTCTATCCTATACATATCTTAATAACGTGTTATAGACAGAAACAATATTACAGTCATTCCTTAAATAACGTGTTATGGTATTCATGTATTTGTCTATTGAATTTATTACTTTTTTTTACTGTTGATTTTATCTATGGCAATATCCCTGTTGTTTTGTTTTAATATGTTTGCAATTTTCTGACTACATTTATTTATTTGATAGCTTCCGCCTTTCTTTTCAGTTGATTATTTATTGATCGTTATTTTTTCATGTTATATCATGTCTTTAATTACAAAATGAAAATTTATTTGTACGACAAAGTGTGTAGATCATTTTTCAGATAATTGTAATATATTTACCTAGCCAGAATTCAGTCTCAATGTCACCAAATCCTAATTCAAACTCCTCCCAATTTCTATAAAAGTCTACGTTACCATTTATTCTATTCTGGAATACCTGAAATGACAACAAGAATACATGCAAATGAGGGTCTGGTTCAGTGACTGAATATGGAATAATTTACCATTCCACGGGATACATTAATATGGGCTGTTATTTTAATAATATAATGAACATATATCGGGTACAAGCCTCATGCTTAAGTTCTGAAATCTTCACAATTTTAGCATTTGAGTTAAACACATTTTGTTTTAAATGTAAGTGGACGGATTTGTTTTCAGTCTAAATATTTAAATGCAAGTTTCTTTCATTTTGACGAAGACCATCTGAAAAGTTACATATTATGGCATTTTTGGTGGATTTTTCACATTCAAGCTTAAATTTGAGCGTCTTTATTATCAGTTCTAATCTTTCACACATACTAATTGAATCGATTAAAGTAGACACTTTGAAGAAGATTTAAAGTGTTGAAAATCTTTAATCAGATGAACCTGAAAATTTTAGGCAAAAATCTGCTCTTCCAAGACTTACTCCATACTCTGCCATCATCCAAAACAGCTTATATTACAGGACACACCTATTATGTTTATTCATTTGATTTAGTTCTGAACATGCAATAAATATTTGGAACTTTTTGCAACCAGCAATTAATAAATCAAGTAACTTATCTTTATCAGAACAGCGGAAGACAGACAGACAGAAAGAAACGTTACAGATTGTCAAATGTTTTGTTGTCCTATATAGATGATTATTTACTATGATATAAAATACTATAAATAACTATAGAAAACTTAACATTAAAAGATCATCCGATCTGTTTTGCAATATTTGTAAAAATGCCAATATAACTACAACCATATAAATTGCTCCTAATACGTAATATATGAACTGTTTCCATCAAATGCAATCTAAGTAAAATTCATTACGGAAAGCTCCAAAAACAAACAACAAAATCAAATGACAAAATCAACAGCTGAAACATGTCAATCGAAAAGAAAACAACTGTCATATTCCTGACGTGGTGTAGATAAGGTTTCTAAACAAACATAGCACGATGCTCTCTTCAGATGTCATCGTATTTGACTGCAAAGCCACATGGAAGCTGTCACTTCAGTAATGGGTTTACTGACGGTCGATAGAAAAAATATAATGTGACAAGTTCTATATACCCAAGATACCGATTATGTACAAATTAGACGTTTTAGAATATAATGCATTCTGGGTAATATTTTCAAAAGTGTAAAACGAAACGTCTTGGTTGGTTAAAAATGTCATAAACAAGTGAAATGTTACCAATGACGTGACGTTATTTTGATTTTGAATAAAATAAACCATGATTGTTTACATTCTGAAAGGGTCAATGTACTTACTGTCCAACCTCCGCCATCTGTAGTCATGTCACAGTAGACACTAAAACCACAACTATCTCTATTAGGGTTGATGGTGTACACTCCACTTAAACCTTTTATGTCACCGCAATCTTTTGGTGGAGCTGAAACATATATTAAGATAAGGAGATAGGGGTACGGTTACAATGAGAAAATTATCCACAATAGGTGATTGATTGTTGCTTGCTTAAAATACAGTGGCAATTTTTTTACTAGAACGAATAAAAAAGTAATACAATAAGTAGGTCCTGTAATACACCGACTGAGATAAAGGTTAAAAAACTTGAATGCCACTGAAATATTATGTATACAGGGTATATGTTCATTGTTATTTGAAGTGTCCTCATGTCAAGAGACGATAGTATTTTCGCTACACGGCGCATCCGATTTATGATTTCCAACGTATCAAAGATCCCAAAAATTACTAGACTAGTGTAAAACATTTGAAACAGAAACAAACAACGGTATAATCTTTATGAACAAAAAGAAACGAAAAATACTATATATAATTAATTCATTTGCATATATACGTACGAAAATTATCTCTGTACAGAGTATTCCAGTGTAGATTTGTTTCATTTGGAGGACAACAGTTATAAGATAGGTCCATTCTGCACTCCATCAAAACTTTGTTATAACCCGAAGCACAACAGCCTTCGTTTGCGAAGCATGAATACGAACATTGCACTTCCGAGACACCTGTGAATAATCTAACATGTAAGTTATCCTTAATTTTCATCCCAAAATACTCTGTAAACGTATCAGCTGTCAACACAAAAGCGCTAAGAACTAAGGCAATTAGTAAACCGTAAGTCTTTGTAAGGAGGGACATCTTTTTTGTATTTTACAACTTACAAATCGTCGTTGATGAACTGTTGATAACACCACCGTTGTTTAGACACTGTATATTTAATTGTATATGTTTTGCAATTAAAACTACTTGTTTCAACTGTTTGTTAACAAATATCAACCCCTTTATACATAATAACTAATTCCATTAATATTAAGTGGTAATTTAAATTTAAATTCAATTTATTTACATAGATGGTTGATCACATCCATTTAATTGTTTATTTATTTTCTAGTGGTGTGTTGAAGGGGCATCAGATAAGTTTGTCCTTGAGTTTTTTTGTTTTACATCGATTTGACGCCAATCGCTACATTTGTATATCGCTTGAACAAACTGATATGTAATTATAAGATCGAAACTTATTGTGTAAAAACAATAGGATTTTTGTCAATATTAAACTATCCTTTTAAACCAATTCACTTACATATCTGTGATATTCAAGATACAAATGTTTAAAAAATGTAAATCAATTGATAACACAATAATAGTTAGATTTCATATTTAAGAACAATACCATTTTTATTACAAAGTGACAATTTGATGGCCAGGAGGTGCGTTTAATAAAAACAAATGCATTAGAATTAAAAAACATGAAACGAAAATTAAAGACAGTAATGTTCTAAAACAAATTATTATCGATTGATATCACATTAAGAGTAAGAATTAATATTTTATAATTCTACCAATGTCCTTAATAAAGAGACAATTTAATGGCAAGGAGGAGCGTTTTACAAATAAAATATCTTATTATTATTGACGTACTAATTTTTACAGACGGAGTCAAAAGCTAGACATATGTATGCGGGTGTTAGCGGCGGCGTATTCAACAATGTATTAGTTATGATTAGGTCAACATTATGATGAACCACTAGTGGTAAGTCAATGATATTTGGTATGCAGTTGTTTAATCATTCGCATGTCTCATTTCCATGGAGACTATTTGGCTCGACCCCCTTAGTCATGGTCTATTGACATTGAACAGTTTGCTAAGTTATAAACATGTTTTAGTGATAAGGTCAGTTCAAGGGGTACTCAGATAGATACCTGTATTTTAAATATTTAAATTTGACAGAGCTAAACCAAATCACCAAATAACCTGATATTTTGTAAGAGAAATATAAAATGGAGATAGCTGTATATTTTGATGAAAATTCAAGCTGCTTTGAATTTTTTTTTTTTTAAACATGGCTATCTGAATTTAGTCCGAACTGAAAATTCAAGCTGTTTTTACCTTGATGAATGCAAGTCTTAAATTTGACAGCAATATATATGCCTAACAATAAAACAACACGGGATTCAGTAAGATCAATATACAACTGAGATTGACTATCTTAATTCAGTCAAAATACCCAGTAATTAAATTCTTAAACTTGACAGCAGTCAACCAAACTACCAAACAACTTGGCGTTCTGTAAGATCAATTTATGAGATTGCTGAACGACTTTTACTAAGTCTTTAATATTTGGCATGTAGTTGTATTAGCATTAGCACAGCTCATTTATATGGAGATATTTTAGCCATGTACCTCAGTCATGGTTTATTTACTTTGAATATTTGAATAACTTATGTAAGATGTTACAGTATTACTTTTTAATTTTAACATTTGCATCATCAAAATTACAAAAAGGGGAGACATATCTCTGTGATTCCCATAATATATCCGTTCGTTATTCTGTAGCAATTAGGTATCTTGTAATGACACACTGATTTATTTTTTCTTCTTTACATAAAAAACTAAGTATTTACAAAAATACTTAACTCGAAAGTAAAGTAAAAAAGGAGTAAATATAAAACCATTCACAAAATCAAATATTTGACTATATCTACCAACGGAACGAATAAAGAATAGTTTGTACTTGGTTAGTTAAACCTGGTGTTATATCAAGCTAAACATCCGCATTATTAAAAGTAAAATCACAAAAATACTGAACTCCAAGGACAATTCAAAATGGAAAGACCCTAATCAAATGGCAAAATCAAATGCCAAAATCACATCAAACGAATGGACAACAACTGTCATATTTTTGACTTTGTACAAGCATCTTCAAAAGTAGAACATGGTGAGATAGTTGTAAGACAGTTGTGTATATTTCAGTTTTATTGACAATAAAAAATTTGGTGACCAATCCATATAGATATATCACGTTAATTTGACAATAATTATATATAAAACGGTAATTAAGACAACAAAAACCATCAATTACCGCATGATAAGAGTTTATTCTGGTCTACATGTTTCGCCAACAAGCTTATTTCCCTTCTTTCCAAAAACCGTATAAGATATCGACAACATATTTTTACTAAATTGTTGGTTGACAGGATAAGTGGACATTTAACGTGAGTTTTTCTCCAACCTATTTATAATATTACGCGTTTGATAATTTTATTCATTAACCATACATAATAAAGACCTATTTCTCATCACTTGGCGTCCGGCGTCCGTAGTCGTCGTCGTCGTCCGTCGTCGTTAACTTTTACAAAACTCTTCTGAAACTACTTGGCCAAATTTAACAAAACTTGGCCACACTCATCAAAAAGTAAATTGAAGATTGTTGCAGCGCAAGGAAATTGAACCTATAAAAGAAAAATAATAAGGTTCACACTAACATTATTTCCCTACCAACATAACTGAGTTTTCGTTATTCATTTTTTCTAAAGGTAGACTAGTTCTATTTATCTAAAAAATTAGATAACGCATTGAAGATTAAAACGAAAGACGCAATGATATATAAATAATTGGAAAGAAAATATTGTATTATATAGCTAAAAAAATATATATCAATTTAATAGCATAATTATATAAAATATTAACAACTCGGCCGTATTCAGAACATTTTAATAAATAATACCATGAAGTTATTATCTCCACGAACAATAAATAGAATGAGCATAATTAATTTTAAAAAAACCCAAATGTTTCATGTGTACTGCCCTCAATGCAGTTATTACATCTCAACTGTCAAATTTCTTCAAATATTTTTTGAGAGAGGATTAATATTCAACAGCATAGTGAATTGCTTAAAGGCAAAAACAAATATTTTAAGTTCACTAGACCACATTCATTCTGTGTCAGAAACCTATTCTGTGTCAACAATTTCATCACAATCCAAATTTAGAGCTGAATCCAGCTTGAAAGTTGTGTCCATACTTGCCCCAACCGTTCAGGGTTCAACCTCTGCGGTCGTATAAAGCTGCGCCATGCACTAGCAATACCCATTTCTAAAATGGTCATTTTTTTACATGCAAAAAAAAAAAAAAAAAAAAGGACATAATATTAATCATGATAAAAAGGACATAACATAACTTTTCCTTATTTAACCAAAGGCTACATGTTTAGAAACTATAATTCCACTTTTATAAATTATTTATTCAAATACATGAAGCATAAAATATTCTAGACACATATATAGATATAGCTATAAATATGTCTGAACAAGTGACCACTCTATGGCAGAAAACACATATTATATTCATGATATATATATATATATATATATATATATATAAGAAAATTATTAAAAGATAAAAACGGTTTCAATGCATCACTTTTTTACTAGTACTTTCACTGCTTCCGCAGATCTTCAGGTAATGTGACTTGTATATAAATAAAACAATTGATTGACGTTAACAATAGTATGACGTTAACAAATACAAGGGAGACTACTAATGTCATTTTAAGACTTTAAAATGTTACGTTAAAATTAGAATATCATTTATCATTTAATCCCGGGTTGAGAATGTTTATGAATAATTCTTCCTTCTTCCTCCGGAGAAAATCATTTTGACGATTGACCATTGTTTGCATATATATGTATTTTTAGATTTTTAAAGATGCCAAGAAGAAAAAATTGGAGGGCAGCTGAGGCTAAACGTGGTGGGAAAAACCCAAAGAAACAGAGACTGACGGACTTGACTAGGGATACTGGTCCCATTAACAGTACAGAGTTCGACCTTGACATAGGTGATACTGACACCCTCAACAACAGTAACTCAAATAATATGGGGGATACTGACCTCCACACAAATATAAACAACAGTAACTCAAATAACATGGGGGATACTGACCTCCACACAAATATAAACAACAGTAACTCAAATAATATGGGGGATACTGACCTCCACTCAAATGCAAACAACAGTAACTTGAAACTACTTGAACAATCTGAAATGAAAACACTTGAAATATCTGAACTGAATATACTTGAAAACTCTGAATTGAAAACACTTGAAATATCTGAACTGAATATACTTGAAAAATCTGAATTGAATAAACTTGAAATATCTGAACTGAATGAACATGAACTATCTGATTTAAATCAAAACAGTAACAATAACTGTGCAAAAGAATTGAATCAAAACAGTAACAATTGCTGTGCAAAAGAAACTTGTCAAATACAAACAGATATTCTGTCAAATGAATCAAACAATAGTTATGCAAGAAAAGATTCTCATAGTAATATCCAAACTGATCTGTTGCAAGACCAAAATGAACAATCTAAAAATAATTTAGAAGAGATATCTGATTATTCCAATTCTTTTAATGCAAAATTTCTGAAATTTGGAACTTTTGACCAATATGCCACAAAATTTGCTGATCAAAGCAGGGGAAACCAATGTACTTGTAATTGCTTAGTTTTCTTGTCACTTTCTACATCAAATTTTGATTCAAACACACTGAACCTGGATTACATTTTGAATAAAGGTGATGAAATTTACAGGAAGCATGTTCAAGAATTAACAACACAGGGATTATTTAAAAATATGCTTTTAAATTTTGATGAAATTCCCATCAAAATAGAAATTCCTGAAGGGACTTTTATAATTAAAAAACAAAATATTCTGTTTGGTCTAGCTTTACAGTACCAAGAGTTGACTGGATTTCTAACATTACAAGAAGCAATTCAAAATTGTATAAAGCAGTCTAACAAATTTCTTATATTGATTGGAGCCATATGTTCGGCAGTTTATTATTTTAATCATACATACTATTTTTTTGACACTCATTCTCATTCAGAATGTACACTGAATAATCCATTAGATTCCTCTGGCAAAAGTATTTTGATTGGATTTGCTGACTTGCATGACCTCCTCAGTTACTTATATGCTTTTTACGCAAGTTTACAAATTGATTTAGACTCTCAATTTGAAATTTTACCTGTATGTATCAGTAGTAAAGATACTGACAAAGATGTGACCAAGCAGATTAAGAATTATTTCGATGATCAGAAACTAAGGAACACAAAACAAAAAAAAGTTTCCTACCAGTATATGAAGGTACCCAAATTTGTATATATGAAAAACTACATGCAAAATAGAAGAAAAAATAAAAAATTCAAGGAAAAAGAATTAAATGCAAAAAGATATTCCAGAAAAGATAAAAATTATAGAAAAACTGAAGCAGATAAAAAAAAGTCTCAGAGAGATGATTCTGATATAAGGCAGATAGAGAGACAAAGAGAACGTTCTTCTAAAAGAGAGGCTAGAAAGAATGAAGATTTCAAAAAAACAGAACTGGCTGCTAAAAGAGAGGCTAGAAAAAATGAAGATTTCAATAAAAGAGAACTTGCTGCGAAAAGAAAAGTTAGAAAGGATGAAAATTATAGAAGGGCTGAAGCAGAAAGAAAGAAGTCTCAAAGAGATAATTCTGATATAAGACAGATGGAAAGACAAAGAGAACTTGCTTCTAAAAGAGAGGCTAGAAAAAATGAAGATTTCAATAAAAGAGAACTTGCTGCTAAAAGAAAAGTTAGAAAGGATGAAAATTATAGAAGGACTGAAGCGGAAAGTAAGAAGTCTCAAAGAGATAATTCTGATATAAGACAGATGGAAAGACAAAGAGAACTTGCTTCTAAAAGAGAGGCTAGAAAGGATGAAAATTATAGAAGGGCTGAAGCAGAAAGTAAGAAGTCTCAAAGAGATAATTCTGATATAAGACAGATGGAAAGACAAAGAGAACTTGCTTCTAAAAGAGAGGCTAGAAAAAATGAAGATTTCAATAAAAGAGAACTTGCTGCTAAAAGAAAAGTTAGAAAGGATGAAAATTATAGAAGGACTGAAGCGGAAAGTAAGAAGTCTCAAAGAGATAATTCTGATATAAGACAGATGGAAAGACAAAGAGAACTTGCTTCTAAAAGAGAGGCTAGAAAGGATGAAAATTATAGAAGGGCTGAAGCAGAAAGTAAGAAGTCTCAAAGAGATAATTCTGATATAAGACAGATGGAAAGACAAAGAGAACTTGCTTCTAAAAGAGAGGCTAGAAAGAGTGAAGATTTCAAAAGAAACGAAACAGAAAAGAAAAAAATTGCCAGACAAGATGAAGACTACAGAAAACATGAGTCTGAACGAGACTTCAACAGAAAAAAAGAATATAGGTCAAATCCAGAAAATTTAGAAAATGAGCGTTTGAAGAAACAAAGTTCTAGACAGAAAAACCTAGATATAGACAGATGTTATGAAAAGACAGTCAAAAGTACTAAAAGAAAAAACATTGATTTTACAGATCATGAAAAAGACCTGAAAAAGAAAAGAACTCAGGGTATAACCCTTGATGCTTGCATAAGAAATTTTAAAACAAAAATAAATCAAGGTCCTACATATATATGTACTTCATGTCATCAAACTTGGTTCTGTGATTCTGTAGTAAATTCTAAAACTGTCAAAATGAACACTCCTGCTAACATGACTCATTGTTTTACTAATTTTAAATCTGTACAGCACATAGAATGGATATGCCACACTTGTCTAAATGCAATTAAAAGAGGAAAAATACCTCGTTTTGCAATAGTAAATAAAATGGGATTTCCTCAAAAACCAAAAGAATTAAATTTGTATCCTTTAGAAGAGAGACTATTATCATTAAGAATTCCTTTTATGCAGATTCGACAGTTGCCTAGAGGTGGACAGTTATCAGTTAAAGGCAATGTTGTAAATGTGCCCGTTGAAGTTCAACCTACGATAAATTCTCTTCCACATACAATAGAGAAATCAGGTACAATATCAGTTAAATTGAAGAAAAAGCTTGAATTCAAAAAATGTGATTTTAGTGAAAATGTCCGACCATTTGCTGTCATTTGTGCATTACATTATTTAATGAGAACAAGTGACTTGTACAAGTCTTCTGGAATTGAAATAAATGATGATTGGATTACCGAAATAGCAAAAATAAATGAAGAAGAAAGACAAATTGAAAACAATAGTACTGAACAAGAGGATAACCAAGATGAAAATAATTCAGACCATGACTCCGATCATTTCAGTGAAGTAGATGAAAGTGAAACGCATGTTGGAAACACAGATACACTGTTAGATCACATTCCAGACGACAATCCACTATGTGATGCAGGTTTAACTTTTGCTCCCGGTGAAGGTCAACGACCAATTAGTCTCTACAGTGATCCTGATGCAGAGTACTTATCTTTTCCAACTATATTTTGTGGTCAAAGGAGACCAGATAACAAAGACAGGTCTGTTTCTGTTCACTATACTGATATTGTTAAATGGGAACTTAGGTCCATGGATAGGAGAGTAGCACAGTCTGTACCAAACATTTTTTTTAAGTTAAAGAAAATTCAGTTAAAAAACATCAGTGATAAGGTCAATCTTGCTCTGAGAAGGTGTCAATCAGAAGGAAAACAATGGACAGCAAAAGATGTACTGAATCCTAACACTGTGAATGATCTTGTAAGATTGGATGAAGGTTATTATATCTTTAGAAGTTTAAGAAATTCTCCAGTATACCTTGAAAAGAGGAAAAAAGATTTGTTTGCAATGATTAGACAGTTGGGTCTTCCAACGTGGTTTGGCTCTCTTTCATCTGCAGACACTAACTGGAAAGATTTGCTACGAATTCTAGGCAAATTAAATGATGGAAAAGAGTATACTGACAAAGAATTGGAAGAAATGGATTGGCATCAGAAATCTAAACTTGTTCAGAAAGACCCTGTGACATGCTCTAGATATTTTGATTATCGTGTCCAACAGTTTATAAACTTGGTGTTGAAAAGTGATCATGATCCTATTGGAAAATTGACAGATTTTTTTTATAGGGTTGAATTTCAACAGAGAGGTTCACCACATATTCATATCTTAATTTGGATTGAAAATGCACCAGTATATGAAAGTGATTCAAATGAAGATGTTGTAGCATTTATTGATAAATATGTCTCCTGTTCACTTTTAGAAAATGATAGTTTAGTCAATTTGCAAGTTCATAAACATTCAAAAACATGCAGAAAAAAAGGTCACCCAATTTGTCGTTTTGGTTTTCCCCTTCCACCTATGAAAGCAACAGTTATTTTAGAACCTTTGGGAGAAAATGATGACATAGAAAAACACAAGGCTGTATATAAAGAAATACAAAACGAAATTAATACACTTCACAATTCTGAAGATATAGACCAGATGACATATGACATGTTTTTAGATGATGTATTACAAATGAATGATGAAAATTACATTAAGGCCATTAGAAGCAACTTGAGTGGTCCAAAAGTTTTTCTCAAACGAAAACCATCTGAAGTCCGTGTTAATGGTTACATGAAAACTGTGTTGGTAGCCTGGCAAGCAAATCATGATTTACAGTTTGTTTTAGATGCATTTGCATGTGCAGTGTATATTGTTTCATACATAAGTAAATCACAAAAAGGTATGAGTGCATTACTAGATCAAGCAGCAAAAGAAGCACGACAGGGAAATTTAGACTTGAAGCATCAAGTAAGACACATTGGGAATTACTTTTCAAATTCTGTTGAGACAAGCGCACAAGAAGCAACCTACTTAACACTACAGATGCCTTTAACAAAAGCTACAAGACAAGTTGTATTCATTAACACATCTCCACATCACAAAAGAACTTTCCTCCTAAAGCAATCATCAGCCCTAGAAAAACTAGGCCCAGACTCTACTGAAATAGAATCAGACAATGATATTAAAAGATACTCGCGTAGACCAAAACAACTAGAGAATTGGTGTCTAGCCGACTATGTATCTGAACTTGAATTGCAGTATCCTAAAACTTCAGAGTCCTCAGATCATGAATCAGAACAGCAGGACAATGGATCTGAAAGTGAAAATGAAGAGGCAAATACAGATGTTATAGAAGAAAACAATAACAAAATTGACTTAACTCTGAAGAATGGTATTAGAATATACCAAAGAAAAACACCTAAGGTTATAAGATATGTTAAATACAATTACAAGACTGACTCTGAAAACTTCTACAGAGAACGCTTAATGTTATTTTATCCATGGAGAAATGAACTTTCAGATTTGCAATGTGGACATGAAACATTTGAAAAAATGTACTTGACTGTTGCAAGACTATTAGAAAAAAAAGCCAAGCAATATGAGGGTAAAGTAATAGATCTAGAGAAAGCTATAGAAGAGGCAGAAAATGAATGTAATGAGAATGATCAAATAGCACCTGCCACACAACAAGTAGAAATGGAAGATGCTGAAATAGGCCCAACAGAATCTGAACAGTATGTTCATTTCAATCCAGATAGACCAACAGAACATAGACTGTATGATATGTCCCGTGAAGTTGGAATAGAAGCAAGAACAGTAGAATTGACAAATCATGTCAACAGAATAAGTGAGAGTGATTATTTTGGATTGATAAGATCCTTGAATAAAAAGCAGTGGGAATTTTTCCAACATGTTGTCACATGGGTTAAAACAAAACATGAACCATTTTATACATTTTTGACAGGTGGAGCAGGATGTGGAAAATCTGTAGTTGTCAGAGCAATATTTCAAGCTTTACACAGACACTTATGTTCTATTGAAGGTGAGGACCCTGACGATATTAGAATTCTTCTTTGTGCTCCTACTGGAAAGGCAGCTTACAATATAAATGGTCTGACCATTCACAATGCTTTCCAGATACAACCAAATAAAGGACTTGACCAGTCATTGTCATGTGATGTTCTCAATACACTCAGAATGAAATACAGAAATTTGTCTCTGATTTTGATTGATGAAATTTCAATGGTTGGAAACAAAATGTTCTCTTTACTGGAGAGAAGGCTGAAAAAAATCAAGGGAAGTAACTGTTCATTTGGTGGAGTTAGTATCATAGCTATTGGTGACTTTTTCCAACTCCAGCCTGTATTTGACAGTTGGATTTTCAATGATCTTAGTAAAGGATTAACAGCATTAGCCCCTAATTACTGGAAATTATTATTTTCTTTTCATGAACTTACTGAAATAATGAGACAAAAAGATGATTTAGAATTTGCTTTGTTACTAAACAGGTTGAGACAAAATCAGCTGACTGAAAATGATTTTGCAGTTTTAAATACCAGAACTGTTTCAATCAGTGATCCAACATACAAAACTAATGCTACACATTTGTTTGTTGAAAATGCTTTAGTGGATAATTTTAATTTGCTATACATATCTAAATTAGGCTCACAAAAGGTTAAAGTTAAAGCAGTTGACACAGTTTGTGGGGATTTACCAGCCTCTGTAAAAACAAAATTACTGAGTTCTTTACCAGAAAAACAGTCTGATACAGCCAATCTTGCAAAAGAAGTAGTACTAGCAATTGGGATGAAATATGATCTTACAGCTAATATTGAAGTCACTGATGGTCTTACAAATGGTTCAACTTGTGAACTTAAATTGATTGAGTGCAAAACTACATCTTTAAGACCAAGTATCATATGGGTTAAGTTTGAAGATGCCAAAATAGGTGCTAACAATAGAAAAAAATATTCACACTTGTACGGAAAAGATGTTGAAAAAACATGGACTCCAATGTTTGACATTAAAAGATCATTTACTTATAAATATAAGACATTTGAAAGAATTCAGTTTCCTCTTCGCCCAGCAGCTGGAAAAACTATTCATAAATCGCAAGGAGATACATTACACGAGGTTGTTGTTAGTCTGAAATCAAAACGTAAAGGGAAAATACCACATATTCACTATGTTGCACTAAGCAGAGTAACATCCTTAACTGGATTACAGATATTAGATCTTAATCAAGAAGCAATAGCTGTAGCAGATTGTGTTCGACAAGAATTACTCAGACTAAGAACAGATGCAACTCTACAGTTGTGCTTTAAGCCATTGTATAACTTATCAAGTAACTATTTTAAAGTAGTTTTTCACAACACAAGGTCATTGCATGCTCATTTTAATGACGTTAAATCAGACCCTAACATCTTGGATGCTGATGTTATTGGTATTGCTGAATCAAGACTTATTTCAACAGATGAAAATGATGATTTTCATCTACCTGGTTTTGAACCACCAGTACGCTTAGACCAAAAGCAAACACACTTTAATACAAGACCACCTCATGGATTGGTATTATATTATAGAAATGATTGTGTTCTTCACAATACAGTAACTTTCTCAACTCCATCTTTAGAGTTTGTAATAGCAGACATAATATCACCCAGCAAAGGTCTTTTTCAGGTTGTCTTTGTTTACAAAGCACCAAACTGCAAATTGCAACAACTAAAAGATACTTTCCTTGCAAACCTTCTTCCTGACGTGTATTTAAGACACCCAAAACTTATCATAATGGGAGACTTTAATATTGATTTAAACACTGGGAACACTTCTTTTTTAAAGTTCATGATAGATTCATTTTGCTGTTCACAAATTGTGTCTAAACCTACTACATCTTATGGTACATTGTTGGACTTAATTTTCCTAAATTTTGATAGTAAGGTAAATTTTGAAGCAGATGTTCTTGATTCCTATTGGTCAGATCATAAAGTTATATATGTAGCCATTGAAATACAATGATTCAGTGTCATAATTATTTTATATGCCAAAACCAGCTTTGTTTGAAAGCATGAAAATCAAACCCGCTGAAAAACATGACACATTTGGGGTTGCTGAAAATGCAACCTCAAATGTGCAGGAGTGGTTTTAAAGGAAAATGGGTTTCCACTCCAACAGATTTGCCTTTTTATAAGTAGGAATAGAAATGAGTTGGCTTCAAGAATCCTGATATCCAGATTTACCTGTTTAGAAGAAAGCTTCTTTACAAAGCTTTCTTCTTTATAGGTACACTGGATTAAAGGTAGCAAAGGTAAAGAAATTTGAAACTGTGTTGCTTTGACTTCCATATAGCAGAAAGGCCATTGGTGATTGGTCAACCATTTTGCTATGGAAGAAAAGTAGAATTCCACTCATTTGAAGTCAGTAATGATTGGAGACATCAAATTTTACTACCTGAATGCTCATTGTATCAGTGGAGAGTTGTTTGCACTTTGCATGAGAACACTCCTGATATTTACTTGTAATAAATGTATTTATATATAATTCTTGAAATATTTGTTTTTGAATACCATCAAAAACCATTCTTTCATATAGATGTAAAAAGGGAGTTTTGAAGACCACAAGTTCCATGCCTCGTTTCTCTTTCTACAAAATGTTTAAATTTAACTGGCTGTTCGATGTACTATGATTAAAAAATCAAAATGTTTATAATGTTGAAATCCTTGCTGTTATGTACATATATTCATTGTAATTTTTCATACAGATAATTTGATACAATTTACAATACTTTTGTTCACTGTACATGTATGATATACTAAACATTTATCATGATTATTTATGTACAGTTTAATTTTTGTAATGCTAAATCAATCTGTATATTTATCTCATCCAATATTTATTGACTTTTCTGTTTAAGAAATGCTTTCAGGTTCATATCAGACATAATAAATCAGTTTCTGTACAAATACCACATATTTTATTATAATATAATTTCTTGGAGTTCTCCAAATTGAAAAACAATCCATAAATCCAACATTTTTGATTTCTTATGATTTCAATTAAGTCTTTTTCTAAGTACAGGTTTATCAAAATGTGTAAATCATTAATTTATACAAAGGGTTAAATGTTGAGAAAAAAAACCAAATATTGCATTAATTTGTCATTCTACACAACTATGTGGTTGCATTTTTGCTTATACATTTGATAAATATGTAAAAGTCATTTATAAAACAGAAACTAATGAACAATTCGTGTAAACATTTGCTTCGTAGAGAAAAAAATTGTGAACATTTGCTTAATAGAGCAGAAATTTGTGCATAATGCATTTTTTGTGAAACTGGTACATATTTCATCACAAATTCATTTGTTTACAAGAATGCTTATCAGAATTGTTTTAAGCTGTTAAAATTAATTAAAAAAAATAATAAATTTATATTCCTTAAAATAACAGTTATAGCATAATATTGAACAAAATGATTATTTAAAGCATGTTTGATAAAAATAACAGTGTCTTATAATGTGATGATTGCTGAACACAAACTTGATCTTTTAACAAAGCAATAAATACTGTTTATTCAGAAATTTTTGCCATGCTGATTTATATGTATTGAATAAATGTGACTGCATTGTTAGATTCATGATTTAAACTTACGCACTAATTGTTCCTCATGAAATATTTGCAATCCTATTTCGAAATAATATCTCTCACTTTATCACTAGAAATGGATGATTCACAAAAAATCTAACATTACTTTCTGATATAATTTGAGCATTTATTTTTATTGAATACAAAAGTATTAGTTTGATACTTATGATAGTAGCTGTTGAAATATTAAAGATTCTAATATTTATATATATTATATATAAATGCATTTATGCATTTAACATTTCCATTCTTTATTCTAGATATTTAAATTGCATTTTATGTACTGTAGGAACTTGTATATATGATAAATATATATATACAAGTCATTATGTTACTACAACTGTTTTTATATATGACATGGCTGTATAGGTTGAGGTGTTCCTTCATCCGGAGTAATTTACCAAAACAAAATGTTTTCCGGAAGAAAGATTGTCGGCTCTCCGAACTATCCCGAAGTCCTGATTTGCTTGAAAGTTTAGTGTATTGATTAACATTCTTTGATGAATACTTTACATATATATTTATATGTTTACTCTTCTACACAAAATTTATAAAAAGAAATGTAATTTCCAAAATTTTTATTATATGATTCACGTACGAAAACAACCGACTTTGAATCGTTACTCTTCGGACAAATTTCCCGCCATAATCGACGACAGCGGGATTGATAACAAAATGGCTAGTAATAAAAGACCAGCAAGTGCTACTGACAGCGAAGAATATCAAGGATTTATACATGGATTATCCCCCATAAAAATTTCCAGAACGAACTCAAAGTACTTTGACTTCACATTACAGATCAATACTTCCAATTACAAAAGAGTTGTATGTTTTGATGCTTCCAAACGCCCAATAATAGACAGTGCAGCAAAGGGTAAATCCCCACTGAAGCTATCAAATTATACTGAATCACCATCAAGGACGACTACCGGTACAGATATCATACTCAACAAAAAAACTGTAGTGCAGACTGCTAGAAAACTGAAATTTCTAAATCACCAACCAGAAACACAGTCCACAACACCTACCAGAAATTTGACTGAAGTTCAGGCCCTTCCTGTCAAATCTATTGTAAGTAATTTTAGAAAATAACTTTTATTTTATACGAACCACTCATTCATTTGCATAAATGATTAAGATTCATGTGGACCCTTAGGGTAAAATTGCTGTATTTTTATTTCAAAATTTACTGAGTACAGACAAACAAGTCGGGTATAACCACCAATTGGTGGATTATATTTGAATTTTCAGTTTACTGTTGACGTATAATCCACCAATTGACATAAACTGTTATCACTCCAATTATAACCTGTGGACACCCTGTGAGAATTTCCCAACTTAGTTTATTTTAACACCTTCTGGAGGAATGGAAAAAAAAGTGAACAGCAAAATCCTTAAAACTATAATACATATTTGAAATTTATTTATCTAGGTCATGCAATATAGCAAAATCCTTAAAAGTATATATATAATACATATTTGAAATTTATTTATCTAGGTCATGCAATATGCCTTAAATCTTTTCCAAATGTACCACTTTTTCTGTACTCGAGCAAATTTTTAGGTTAAATATCAGCAATTTTAGCCAAAGAGTTCACATGAACCATAAGAAGCTATCAAATGCAACACTACAGATACCGCAGCGCCTTTCTCCTAAAACAAATGTTAAAATAAAATCCACTTCGTCTTCTAAGAACCACAGTTGCTTGAATTTTAGTTTTTATATTTTTGTCTCTAAAATTCTAGCAACTGTGCAAAAACTACAACTTCATTCTATTATTAACTGTTCACCAATCAAAATATATCTTGCCTATTCATATACATTGTATTAACCCTCTTGCTGCCGACTGTTTTCAAGGTTGCATTTCCTATGTTGCAAAATACTATAGTTCAACGTCTTGAGACATAACATGCCAAATAACAACGTCATTCAATTTATGACTGTTACATGTACATTTTACACCCATTTGACAACAACGTAACGCTGTTTAATCTTTGGTCTTTTGTTTGAAAAAAATACAGCATCGATGAGAAGCTTCCATAAATTTAACCATGAACATACATGTACATGTGTATGTGTCCCTCCAGCACTCCCGGTAGTGACACAAGTGTCCCTCCGGCAACAAGAGGGTTAAGCTACCTTTGTTTACCATTTCCTTCACTTATTGTCCCATGCGTGCTTATGTGTAGACTTTCGCTAAAAATACCATATCATTATGTCTGTTAATCATGTTAATCAGTTTGTCAGTCTGGCATTAGTGCTCTCATGAGTACATATCTTGCAAAATTTATAGTTGCTTACAAACAAATTTGAAGAAGACATAGGTTTGCATTATGTCAACGTCAATCCATCTCTCCAGCAAATCAGCTTTCAACACATTGTTTTGTTGCGCCTGAAGATATTGCTTTGATATTTGATATTTCGTATATGACCGTGACAAGTTACAGCACGGGGGGGTCTCAACATGGGATTTTGGGTACAGTTGTGCAGCTGGGATTTTAAAAAACACCCCCCATTCATATATTGAATAATTGTGAAATCCCTACCTATACATATATTTCACAGCGAAATCATAACCCATTCATATATTTATGACCCATTGAATGATATATCTCAATCGGTCAATTACTACCTATTGATATATTTCCTCGGTAAAATTGCCCCCATTCATATATTTGATGGATCAAAAAAGGGACCCATTCCAGCGGCACATATGTATATACCTTTATATAGGAAGAGACCCCTCCCCGTGAGTTACAGATCAAGTTCAAATTTTTTTTTTTGGTTTGGTGATTTTTTTTGCAGAGTTATTGCCTTTGGACTCAGAAAAATCACATAAGTAAGTCATCTGTTTTCTGCATTAACTCCTGCATTAATTTCAAACCCTGGTTTTATGCAATACTTTGTAATGCACAGGGGTCGAAATAGGTGCTGGTCCAGTGGTCCAGAACCAGTAGATTTTGTCAGCTAGTGGTCTGGGGGACCAGTTTAAAATTTTCGATAAAAATCTCTGATTGCATCACAATCTCAGTTGTTTACTTACAAATTACCAGAAAAATCAATTACACAGTACTGGAAGTAATGCAATTGATTAGTTTAATTACTATCTTGGTGGGCGTTCTTTACAATAAACAAAAAATAAAACTTTTTGGAAGATATGAAACCGCCGCTCATTTGATACACTGCCAAGTATTTAAATGAATATTTCTGGACAGCGTTCCAGACATCCACTTGGCACCCTATGGTCGCCATAAAGATGATGATGTTGAAAACAATCACAACATTTTTACAGTTCTTGGTCCTGATTTGGATAATGAATACTACATGTATTAACTTTTATCATAATCACATACAATAACTTCTATGAAAAATGTATAATATATGTAAACAAAGGCACCACAATAAAAGTAAACATCTTTAATTTATGTTTGACTTTGTTAAATGTCATTTTTGCAGGACCAATAGAATTTTCAGTCCACTGGTCCAACTGGCTGGTACACAAAAAATCTGAAATTCAACCCCTGAATGCATAATACTATCCACACTCATCTATGTCGGCAGCACTCCTTTTGCGCCAATTACTGTTTTTCAGGGGTATCATTTGCGCCAAAAAAAAAATTTCAAATGTATCAATTGCGCCAGTTTTCGGAACTCATTTGCGCCAATTTACCTGAACACATATTGATCGTACATATTAAAGATTAATATATATTAAGAATGATTTTTGTGTATGAATTATTAGTTTTTGGACAATATAGTAAAATTTCAAGCTACAACTTACATTAAATTGAGAAGTACAAATGCACCAGCATTTAGAACTAGGCATGTGTCAGAAAAGGAAAGTTTCGCCGTTGAAAAGTATGAGAAATATGCAGAAGGAGAACTTAGCCGCATAGACTTTGTATGTGTAATGAGTTATAAATTCTAGCCTTTAACTTCTTAAACAGATAGAATGAAATTCAAAACAGTGTGGCTGTGGCCATTGATTGACACATTAAATTCATCCATTGACTGGGGACAATTTAGGTGAACGTTTTTATGTAACGACCACTGCTCACTATGTACTTTTGAAAGACACTTAAACTATGAGGTCACCAAAGGTTCTCAACACCTTAATAAAGTAGTTAGAAAAAATTATTATCAGAAATAACTCGATGTTTTGATTTATATCAATTATATAAATCAAAACATAAAGGTTATTCCTGGTTATTTTTTCGAATTATTTTATAATAAAAGGCGTTAAGAAACCTTTGGTGACCCTACAGTTTAAATGTCTATCGTAGGTACGTCGTGAACAGTGGTCGTTACAGACAAACGTTCACGTAAATTGTCCCCAGTCAATGGATGAATTTAATGTGTCAATCAATGGCCACAGCCACACTGTTTTGAATTTCATTCTATATTATTATGATGTCCGACTGTACATAGTTTTATAATTAAAGTTAATCATTAAATGACTTAAAATTACTTTAACTCTGCCAGTGAAAACTGCAAGTCCCAAGCCTGGATAAAGGAGGAGGGAAGTCATTTTTCTTTAAATTGGCGCAATCGTATATTTTATTTTTGGCGCAAATGATACCATGTAATTTTAAAACAGGTGGTGCAAACGTAGCATCGGAGAAAAAGAGTTGTGGCGCAAAAGGACGCATTTTTGGCGCAAACGGATCTCTCCCTCTATGTCCACTCTTGTTTTCATTGTGTTTGAAGATGTTAATCCTATAATCCCGTACAAATCACAAATTTGAATAAACTATATTGCATGAAATTCATTCGATACATTTAAATAAATAAGATATTTATACAAACCTATAGTGTTAAAATTTGAAAAATGTAATTTGTTTGACCACATTGAAAAATAAAAAAATAAATTTCGACTTTGACAAAAATAAACTACCCCTCCCCCCCCCCCCCTTTTATAGTTTATCCCTGACACGCTCATTCTACATGGTTTTTTTTCTTATCTCTTTTCAGCTTTCAACAACAGCCAAGGTAATGAAAATTGAAATCCCTAAAGTACAAATGCTCTATGGCAATCCTACAAATCTCCAAGACATAATTGTGGTGGACAACACCAACCAAATAAGAATTACTCTATGGGATGCATCAGTTTCAAGTGTGCAATTAGATAATACATATAATTTTGAAAATTTGTCCGTGAGGAACTTCAAAAATGAAACATATCTCACAACAACCAAGTCCACAAAGATCAACAGAACTGAAGATCTCAATAATGCTGTAGAGTATGAAGCAACAGCTGCTGAAATACCAACAACTATTGTTGGAACTGTAACAGAAATTAAAATAACACAAAGTTATATGTGCAAATCATGTACAAGGAAATTGCCAGAGATGTTAACAGAAGAAAAGTACAATAGATGCACATTCTGCAAAATGTTACAAAAAACAGAAAACTTTGTTTCCTGTCTGACTGCAACATTAAATGTAGAATCAGAAGATGAACCTGAAGATAACCAACCCTCTAAACTAACAATCTTCAATACTCAAATTAATAACTTTTGTACACTAAACAACAAAGAAGAACTGCTTAAAGATCATCTCAAAATGGAAGAATTCTTTCTAGAAGAAACATTCGCTTTTAACCTTTTTGACAACATAGTAGATTCTTTTACAGTGATGTAGGTACATGTACCAAATTTCTTCAAAAGCATGAATACATGTATCATTACCTGTTAACCTTTTTTTAGAAATATAAATAGACTATCCTTATCCATATATATGTATTTTATTTAAATTTTATTATCTGATAATTACAAAAATACTGGAATATGCATAGCACAGCTGCATTTAACATTTCTTTTAAAACATATTTACACCATCTAAAATAGACACCATTCTAAAACAACTTTGTGCAAGCACTTATTAAAGTTAATGTGTCCAATGACTTTTACAGTACATTTATATATAATCTTTAGTCATTTGTCAGCAAGACAAAAAAAAACTATATTGTCATTGAAGTATAGATGTTAAACTTCTTAAGTTAGTGATTTTGATATTCTCAAACCACATACATTTAAATTTGTTCTACAACTTTGAAGAAGAAACTTATTCAAGTGATCATGTCCAATGACTTTTACAGTACATTTATATAGTCTTTAGTCGTTTGTCAGGAAGACAACATATGACTTTTACACTACATTTATATAGTCTTTAGTCGTTTGTCAGGAAGACAACATATGACTTTTACAGTACATTTATATAGTCTTTAGTCGTTTGTCAGGAAGACAACATATGACTTTTACAGTACATTTATATAGTCTTTAGTCGTTTGTCAGGAAGACAACATTTTTTTATATTGTCATTGTAGTATGGATGTTAGACATCTTAAGTTAGTGATTTTGATATTCTCAAAGCACATACATGTAAATTTGTTCTACAACTTTGTGCAAGAAACTTATTCAAGTGATCATGTCCAATGACTTTTACAGTACATTTATATAGTCTTTAGTCGTTTGTCAGGAAGACAACATTTTTTTATATTGTCATTGTAGTATTAATGTTAGACATCTTAAGTTAGTGATTTTGATTATCTTTTAAAGCACATTAGTGTTAAATTGTTAAACAAAACTCAAAATACTAAGAAAACAAAACACTGATGACAATTTGAACATATTCAGTCAAAAATTAAATTCATTGTTTACATACTACCAACCATTTTTTTAACTGTCTTGTTAGAAAATACTTTAATTTTGAATATATATACAATGAACTGTTTTCAAGTGTAATAAACAATTGATATATTTTTATCCATTGCTTGAGGGTGTAAGCTGCTAAAGTTTTTTAATATTCATCAAATTACAGAATGATCTTTTTCATTTCATATATCATCTACATATAAAACAATAAGCAATTTGTTAAATATCTTATGAATCCTTGATTTAAATTTTATTACATCTTAAATAATAAAACTCATCCTTAATATAATGTTGACATGTCAAAATATATACTTTTCTCACCAAAATTCAATATATTTGTATCTTAAAAAACAAGCACAATCAACTATAATAATTTTATGTACTTTTAGTCTATTCAATATTCACTAGTTGTTTGAACACTAAACAGTGGACACACCCAGACAAAACACTTTTTTTATTGAATTTTCATTTTATTGTTATTAGATACTTCCATTGCATGGAGAACGTCATTATAGATCAAACAAATTATTATTTAATGTATAAGCATGAATATATACTACTACCTTGTGTTTTACTCCTTTGTTAGTATTAAAAAGTGCGTTTTGTTTAAATATATAATTCAGCAGATATATTTTGTGACTACAAACCAATAAACCATTATTGTTTTTAAGTTGCATAAATCTTATATTTTCCAAAATAATTTTACTAAAATTTATTTTTTTCATTCTTGGACTTTTTTTAGACATGATTCACTGAAACAAATTTTAAAATTGCTATTAAATTTTGTCTTGATCATCTGCTATTTAATATTGAATATTGTTCATCTATTATTAATGCATTTTTATGTTTTTACAGTTTATTATAATAAAAGAATAATTGATTACCTATCACTGACAACTTATATTATACCTATGCCTTTAAGTGCAAGAGTTGAAGACCCCGCCATTTTAGAGGTCAATCTATAGTATTCAGTCTGTCCATCCATCCACAACAAAATATTATCCACTCTATATCTTGAGAACAGTTATGATTTCAAAGTTTAAACTTCACATGAATATTAAGCAATACCAGAGGGTATGTCATTATGTATGTACAACTTTGTAGGTGAAGGTCAAAACCTAGATTTTAGCATAGAACCTGATGTCCTATGAAAAAGATCATGTCCACTCTTTATCTTCTTATATCTTTATTGCAAAACAAAAATCATTTTTATGTCCCACCTACAATAGTAGAGAGCTCGAGGCATTATGTTTTCTGGTCTGTGGCTCTGTTCCTTCGTTCATCCATCTATGCGTCCGTTCAGGTTCAAGTTTTTGGTCAACGTAGTTTTTGATGAAGCTGAAGTCCAATCAACTTGAAACTTAGTACACTTGTTGTTTATCATATGATCTTTCTAATTTTAAAGCCAAATTAGACTTTTGACTTCAATTTCATGATCCATTAAACATAGAAATGAAAGTTTCAGGTTAAAGTTTTTGGTCAAGGTAGTTTTTGATAAATTTCAACTTGAAACTTGAAACTTATTGCATATGTTCCCTATAGTATAATCTTTCTAATTTTAATGCCAAAGTAGATTTTTACCCAATTTCACAGTCCATGGAACATGCAAAAGGATAGTGCTAGTGCCACATCCGTGTACTTTGGACACAATTCTTGTTCGTCATTGCAATAAAAACTCAACAACAAACACAAGAAAACATAGCTATATTAAAATACATGCTAATATACTCATTTGAAACCATGCTAATTACTTGCAGCTGCTGTGTGTTATTACTTCAATAACAATAAGAAGCAACAAAGGACTAAAAAAAAAATTAAACTTGTCACATATCTGCACCTATCCCAACTGCAATCTTTAAGCAGTCAGAATTATTCAGCCTTTCTGGTAAACTTCACACAGTTGTAGTACACAACCTGAGGTTGTGCATGCAGGAAATTATTACTGGTCACAATTATTTTAAGGGAGATAATTGATTTTACTTAGTTAAATATAGCTATAAATGGCAACAAGTCTGTAATTCAACTACTCCTAAACAGATTAATCAATATTGATGAAACTTTACAGTTTTTTGTCTAGCCTGCAACTTTTGTTGCAGAAAGCTCATCATACGGATAGTGATCGAGCGGCAGCGCCATTAGCTAACTTCCTAAAAGCTTTATATTTTAGAAGCTGGAAGACCTGGATGCTTCATACTTTGTATATAGATGCCTCATGTTACGAAGTTTCTGTCAGTCACATGTCCAATGTCCTTGACCTCATTTCCATGGTTCAGTGACCACAAAAAAAAACTTCAGATTTTTTTGTAATGTTGTATTCTCTCTTATTACAAGTAATAGGATTACTATATTTGGTATGTGCGTACCTTGCAAAATCCTCATGTCTGTCAGACAGTTTTCACTTGACCTCGACCTCATTTCATGGATCAGTGAACAAGGATAAGTTTTGGCGGTCAAGTTCATATCTCAGATACTATAAGCAATAGGGCTAGTATATTTGACTTCTAACACAAAGGTTCCTGGTTGATTCCCATTATGGTCTTGAGGAAACGATGATAGTCCGTCGGACGGGGACGATAAATGGCTGACCTGTGTTAAGAGAGAGCCACATCTCTTGCACGTTAAAGACACCCTTGTAGATTTCGAAAAAGAGTAGGCTAATGCCGCTACAAGGCAGCACTCGCACCCGCAAAGTGGAGAGGGATTAATATAAGTTGCAAAACTTGTTTCCCAATCCACTATAAATAAATATATTGCCCTTTATAGTCAATATTGAACAACTTTTCGTCATTTTTGTAACTTGTATAAAAATCTTTTCTAAAACGACTTGGCCAAATTTAACCAAACTTGGCTACAATCATAATACTAGGGTATCTATTTAAAAAAAAAGTGTCTAATGACCCCGCCTACCAACGAAGATGGCCGACATCAGTAAACACATTAACAGGTGAGCGACACAGGCTCTTGAGAGCCTCTAGTTATTTGTAAATAATCAATTTGCTTTAGTCAAGAATTTTAGTGTATTGAAGGACTTTTTGTCTTATTTTAAAAATATGCTTTAAATTGTAAAAATATTCGAATTAGCTCTCGCCGCGATATAGCCTTTTTGTGCCAATGCGGCGTAAAGCAACCAACAATCAATCAATCAACCTTACATGATTATCCAAATTGGTGTCACATTATCAAATGTGTTCTATAATTAGTACAATGGAAAATCAATTCTCTCATTACTTAACACAGACCGAAATTCTTCAAAAAAGCTTTAAATGGCATTGAAAGGTAGGCTACAGGACAACTATGTTGAACATCATTGTTTGACTCATGTTCACTGACAGTAGCCAACATGGTGACATCATCAATCATTTCAAATTTGTTGTAGGTCAGGGTTGACAAATGATCATATTCTGTATCTGAATACAAAAGCCATCCATCCATGCTGCTCAGAGTTTCGCAAAACTAACATGAAGTGCTTTCATAATAAATGAATATTATTCGCATCAACTTATACTTGGATTGTTTTGTGATAAAATAGCATAAACTTTTTTTAAACATTATATATTGTTCAAGGCATGTAAGCAAATATTTTAGATCTTTCACTATGATCTGCATAAGAGACCGTGTAAATTTATGATTGAAAGATGTACATTATCTAGTTCTGCACATGCTAACTGTTTACTACGGAAAGAGTTATTTATATGGTAAGGTGTTGCACAAGTACATTATAAAAGCTGAATTAGTCTTTCATGTCTATATTTAGTGCATCTTAAACAAATGAAAACTGGTGCATAGTGAGAAAAAAAAAGTATTTGGAGTTATGATTTTTGTGTGCATAAAACCATAAATATGACCGTGTAAAACAGACTCATTTACTAGATGAAAAACATTGTAATATTTAAAAAATACTAGTATAGTTTAGAACATTTGCAGATAAGACATACAGATATTGTAAATAAGCAAGTATTTAAGCATTCGAATAATTATTTAGTATTTAGAAAGCGTTTCTTCAATTCAAAACTATGCTGTATAACACTTTTTCAGTATTATATACCCTTTCATCTATAAATTGTTGCCAAAATGTTTGTTTATCTATATTGTGATGCTTAAAATATATTGTGATGCTTAAAATTATCTTCTACTTAGTATATATTGTAAATGCTTTATCAATAGCAATGCAAAGTATGAACGTCAATAATGTCACGTTAATTGGTTAAAGAATTTCTTTGATCGAAACATTTGGAAACGTTTTTAAATAATTTTAAAATACATACTGATGGATGGAATTCAACATTCTCAATCCCCTGCAATACATTTAAAATTAATATACATGCAACTACAATATTCATTTAATATTTCTCTCCTCACAACGTGTGTACATTTTATAAAAGAGGGACGAAAGATACCAAAGGGACAGTCAAACTCATAAATCTAAAACAAACTGACAACTCCATGGCTAAAAATGAAAAAGACAAACAGAAAAACAATAGTACACACGACACAACATAGAAAACTAAAGAATAAACAACACGAACCCCACCAAAAACTAGGGGTGATCTCAGGTGCTCCGGAAGGGTAAGCAGATCCTGCTCCACATGTGGCACCCGTCGTGTTGCTTATGTGATTACAAATCCGGTAAATAGTCTAATTCGGTAGGTCATATTCATGAAAGGGAAGGGGATTGTAGTTACGACGTAAGGAACATATCCGATATCATTTGTGAAACGGTTATTCCATAACGGTCAACCAACTCGTGATGGCGTCCGTAAAATTTACGAAGGGATGATTTCAACTTCACTATTTGGAACTCTTGGTTTAATAGCTTCCTTGTGAGCAGCAAACCTCTATCAAGAAAATCATGATAGGAAATGCAAGCACGGGAATATCGTATCAATTGGGAGATATATACCCCGTATGCAGGTGCTGCTGGAATGTTGCTACTTAGAAATGGAAAGTTCACAATTGGAAAGCTGAAATCATCTCTTTTGTCGTAAAGTTTTGTTTTCAACCGACCCTCATTGTCAATTTCTAGATGTAAGTCAAGATATGAAGCCGACTTAATTGTATCTGTAGTAACATTTGCCACATACTTTGGAGGATCTTCTTAAGTTTCAATTTTGTCTCTGTGACCTTTTCGATCATTGCAGATTTTTGTCTTGGTGGCTGTTATCCTTTTTTTAATTTCAATATCTTGAAGGATTGGATGCTTCTGAAGAAACTCTCTTACATCATTGGATCCTGAAAATACCCCATTTTTTTTCATTGGCACAGTTATTCGTTAAGGATACAGAAAAAATATTTTTTGTTAGAATGTATTTTACAGAGTTACCCATAATGTGCATTTGAAAAGGCAGGGTCTATAACATCCACCACCATCATCTTTATTCTGGTTCCATGCCCAATGTTGTTGTCCAGGCATCGCACCAACTCGTATAACCACACAAGCTTTTCTAAATCCACCCAGTACAGCAGTCTAATTCCATCTTGGGTGCTGGAATGTGCTAAGTTGTGGTAAATTCCAACAAGGTCTTTATCCAGACTTGCTGTCTGGTCTATTGAATTTAACATGCTCTCAATCTCATGTTTATTACTTGTATCTCTATTACACAAATCGCATGGTGTGTGTATAACTGGTAGATCGTAAAGTGTGATCTTTTCATATCGCAACTTAAAATCCATGGTTGTAGTGTTTTGGAAAAGCCTTTGAAGAGCAATGTTCAGCAAATTTCTGTTACTTTGGATATATATTATTTTGAATGGAGGTTTCCCCTCCCAACTACATATATGTAAATCTGAATGTTTTAGTTTTCATTTGGAGGAGGAGTGTGAAATCAACTTTTAAAAGCTTGGGGGTGGGGGAGATCTGGTTTGAAAAAAAAAGCAGTCCAATCAAATTTGATTCCCATTTTCAGCATACATTTTGTACTTTGTTTCGTTTATTTTTTTTATATTTATCATGTTTATATATACAAGTCACTATTAAGCTTGTAGGTTGAAGTTGAAATATATTAAATAAAGTGCTTTTTAAACTGTTGTGGAAGATATAAAGTGTCTTGTTTTTTTTTTAATATGTTCAGATTTCAGCATATTTATCCTTTCTTATTAGTTGATTAGTCAATAAAAATGTTTTAGTATTTTACATTAGATAATGGAACTATAATTTCACTGACAATAATTTTGCACTTCATACATTGTGCACAAAATCCCACGAGCATAACAAATATAACATCAGAACAAAATACTTGAATTTGGGATAGACAAGTACCGTGACACGTCTTATCGCAATGTGAAATAACATTAAAATAAAGCTGCACCCTGCGGAGCACCTGTTTCTAATCTGTTGAACATTTTGTAAACCATGAGTTCCACCTAAAACTTGTCAAATTATTGTCAATATATGAAAAACGTCTAACTTTAATAATGCTGATAACACACCAGTTAATTAAATCATAAATAATGACAACAGTTGTATACCGCTGTTCAAAACTCATAAATCCATGGACTAAAACAAAATCGGGGTAACAAACCGAAACCGAGGGAAACGCATTAAATACAAGAGAAGAACAACGACACAATATCAAAATGCAACTCACACAGAAACGGACCAAGCACCAGACAAAATCCAACGAGAACAACAAACATAACATCCAAACCAAACGCATGAATTTGGGATAGACAAGTACCATGACACGTCTTACGGTAATGTGAACCCACACTCAAAAATAAGAGAAAACAAACGACACAACGTTAAAATGTAACACACACTGAAATGAACTATAATATAACAATGGCCATATTCCTGATTTGGTACAGGACATTTTTAAAGGCAAAAATGGGGGGTTGAACCTGGTTTTGTAGCATACCAAACCTCCCTCTTTTAAGGCCATGTGAAATATAACATTAAAATGACAACACAACATTACAGGGCTACAATATAATTGAATTAGGGGCCTGAATGAGGTATTCATATCGAAATCACATCTAGAGTTTATCATGCAGTATTATATCAAATATAATTTCAGTTTGACGTAGCCTCTAGATTTTTTCTTCTGTTTGTTGAAACATGTATGCTGTAGACCTTCTTTTAAAAGTATACTAATTAATTGATAAAGTGTCATTGGAGGGGGCAGTTGCTGTCTGTTCTAACATTTTCTTCTGACTTTCTGCTAGTTGCTTTGAATGTCCGGGTCCAATGTTTAACTTGCTGGGAGTAACCAATGTAACATTTTTGATTATATCTTCATGTGTTGGAAACAACATGTCTACGCCGTTTACTTTCTTAACCCATCGCTGCTAAGAGCTGGTTCTGCATTTTTAACTTTGTCGAAGATCTCTCCTAACCCGATATATGTTGGTCTAGTCTTTCTGTTTTTCTTGACATCTTTGATCACAAATACTGCTGTAACCGGATCAGCCTTCAAACTTTTTAACCTTTCTAATTGGCATTTAATTTGTTTAATAACTTCACATTCTATACGACGATCATTCGACAAATTTGCCAAGGACTCCTTTTCTTGTTTTATATATCTTTTTTTCACCGATTTTATATTTACGGGATTGGTCACAATTCATTCTGAAAAATAAACGATGGAATATGTAAGGTTATCAATAAAATATTCTATTTGATTAGTATGCCCTACATTTAGAATACATTTAGATCACTGACTTACTGACCCCCTCTCCAATATCCATCTCATTACGTAAACGATACAATATGGGAAGGAATATGAACATTGTTAGAAAAATGTTTGAAATGACACTAGCTTCATACACATTAAAAGCCTTTTGTCTATATACAAATTATATTTGTAAATTAATTTATCGTATACCAACAATGAATTACATACTTACAATGTAGCTGATTAGTTACATTAGTTTATAATTTATTCTTAAAAAAAACTCCGTAATGTCAATAACTATTATATTACGATTGGTGCTCCTTCTTTTTTATTAAATAAAGATATGTATTTTGTATGAACATTTTAAGTGCTGTTAAAAATTTCTTTATCATGCTCAAAAACAATCTTCTGTATCATTTCATTCTTTGGTTGAGTTGCTTTTTTTGTTATCTTTTTGTATTGCTTCTTTGATAATCTCTCTTTCCCCACAGCTAATGCAAGCTCGTTTTCGTTATTCATTTAAGGGGGTACCGTACACCTAAGAAAAGATAACTCTTACTAAAATTCTGAGTTAACTAACGTCAATTAAGTGTTTTAAAATACGCCTCATATTACAAGCGTTTTATTGACATGGAATAGTTGTTTACCTGTTGTTATGAAGCAGACGGTACATCACTGTCATAATGGAACAGCGTAAACGTAATACGTTTGGTAAATTTTCGAGATCTAAATCTGCCGAAAAGAAATCGAGTCGTTCAGATTACTTCAAATGGTTAAATGATGGCAGGAAATTGGAAGATTCTCCGCAAGTCGGCTTGCGTAATGATCATGGCAATTACGTATACGAGTATCTTGATGTTGAGGCTGAATTGGAAGGTGATAACACGTCTGATGTTTCAAAATCTTGGACAATTGGGAGAAGAATTGTAGAGTGGAATATCCTGTCGGAAGGAATGTATTGCTGTACTTGCAAGTGTCCACTTCACCTGTCAGATATTGTAGGAGAACGATTGTTTGGGCTAGGTGGTCTACTGATGGTAGATTGTAAACTGTGTCATACTGTTACTGATGTGCATTTTGGGAAGAGAGGACCATCTGGAAGTTATGACATCAACACAAAAGCTTCCATAGGTATGATTATATCACATGCTTGTAAATTATAATACTAATAGTCTGTATGATGCTAATATTTACAGTTGTAGTTTTACTGTTTACAGGGGTGGATCCAGCCATTTTAAAAAAGGGGGTTCCTAACCCAGGACAAAGGGGTGTTCCAACTACATGTCCCCATTCAAATGCATTGATTGTCCAAAAAAGGGGGTATCCAAACGCGCCCCCACCCCCTGAATCTGTGCCTGGTTGACATTTAACATGTTGCATTGTTTATTTGACATAATTATATTAAAATGCATTCATGATTTTTTGTTTAAAAACTAAAAAGAGTCCTTGGGGTCAATTACTACTAATTAATGTGTCTAACTTAAACAGTGCATATATATAAATTGCTTGCAATCTTGGGCAAATTATTGTGTTGTGAAAGCTTATTAAACATGATTAAGGCATATAGGAGACAAGTGCCTGTGTTACATGTATAGCAAATTAATTGTTGAAAATATTGTTATTGTTCAATGAACATCAACAACTTTCAACCCCTCCCTTCTTATCTTCTTCATAGCCAAATTAGGCTTTGAAAAGAGTTAAAATAACTAATTATAAACTGTGAAGGGCTTCACCATTAAATGTACAACTACATGTACATCATCATAATATCATGTTAATATTCTTAGATTAGATATTTTGTAAGCCAAGTCAGAGAAATAAGCACAGGACTGACAGCTTGTAAATTTATCTTCAGTTTAGGAAATTTTATAGAATTTTACAATTTTAAGAGAAAAAAATTACCATCTTTACTAAAGTTAATAACACAACTGTTTCTTAGTCTTAGAAATGCAGGTGTGTATATATTTTCCATAATTAAGCAATCAATTTTTTTTCTCAATTTTTGATTATACAATGTACCTCATATTCTATTAAAGGAATGATACATGCAGGGATGGGCCCAACTCATCTGCAGAACTTTCTAGCAGAATGTAACCTGCCATCCATTACAGAGAGCACATTAAGGAAAAAAGAGAAAGAATTAAGAGGACAAATTAAAAATGTAACAATCCAGTCCTGCAATATATATGGCACAAAGAGAGGAAAAGTCACTCAGCACAAATGGCAATGAGACAACTATCCACAAAAGACCAAAATGACACAGACATTAACAACTATAGGTCACCGTACGGCCTTCAACAATGAGCAAAGCCCATACCGCATAGTCGGCTATAATAGGCCCCGATAAGACAATGTAAAACAATTCAAACGAGAAAACTAACGGTCTTATTTATGTAAAAAAAATAACGAAAAACAAATATATGTAACACATAAACAAACGACAACCACTGAATTACTGGCTCCTGACATGGGACAGGCACATACATAAATAATGTGGTTAGGTTATATATAATTATATACATGAGAATTATAATACAATTTGATCATGTAATGCTTCATTGTTTATAATGGACTTTAATAGGACTGTGTGTCTTATGAAAGTAAAAAATGTATATACATGTATATAACATCAAACATGTTTTTAAAGTTAAAAGCTGTTTTTTTATTATTTCATAAACAGAATAAACAACCATACATGTACATGCATGTACAGATCAAGACTTTTCACCACCTAAAATTGCACAGGACAGCACATTTTTTTTTTATTTAATAGTGAGGAACACAAAAACAATAATTTCTAATTGTGTTTTAGGTTTGCAGTCAATGCAAATGTTTGTTTCTTGCAAACATATGCACCCAAAATATGTTTTTGTGTTCTTAATAATGTATATTTGCAGCTTACTACACAACTAGGTATCCTAAAGGTTAAGGTACATGTAAATGGTTAAGGTCAATTTATAATAAACTTGCTGGGACTTTTTTTTTTATAAGAAATGCAATCTTTTCTAGATTGAAGCAAGTTTTGATGGTGGCTGGCAAAAGAGAGGCTCTGGTTGGAATTATAATAGTAATACAGGTAAATACATAATTATATAATATAATGTCTGACATTCATGATTTACTTACTGTATGTTGTTAAATTTTGCTGAATCAATTATTAATATAAATAACTTAATTGGACAAAGCATTAATTTTACTATTTAAATTGATATGAGAAGCTGTAGTTAAAGAAATATCTTCCCATACTTATATTTATTCAATCCCTAGGGTAGATCTTTTTAACTTACCTGGTTCAATTATAGCAAATATGTGAGCTTTTGCCATCATTTTGTATACATTATAGAAGTTAGATGTGTTACATTGTACATGATTGTTAGTGACTCAACTGTTCACCAGAGCTCACACGAAAAGTAGACAATTATACTATTAAACCTTCAACAATGAGAAAAAGTTATATCCAACATGAAAAATACCAAACAATTCAAATGAAAAAAACTAACAGCATAATTAATAACAAAAACATTTATGAAGAAAATATGACAGATATAAACTAACAACCACTGAACTATAGGCTCTTTATTATCAGTATCTGTTCGCCATATTAATCTGTAACATGACATCATTCTGTTAGCATTTCATTAAGGCCTAAATTAAAATATTGTTTGTTTCCCCAATCCCGACCCTGCCAAGCCAGGTGTGGGTAGGTAGGTAGGGAAATAATTTTATTTTTCTAAAAAGCTTGAACATTATCAGACGATCCGGCAAGCCTGAAAATCCAAAACGTATAAAATAGTATTTCACTTATTTTTGACAATAAAATTTGATGAGTGCACCAATTTTGCAGGGTCGGTCGGGATTGGGGAAACAAACGATATTTTATTTTAGGCCTAAAATACTCGTTATCTCACACCCCTATTCAAATCATAACAATATTTACTTAACTGTTAATTTATAATTGCATCATGTTAATGTAATACCTTTTTCTTTTTATTCTTGCAGGACATGCAACTTTTATTGGAAAGGAGACAGGAAAGGTGCTGTCATTCGATTTAAGAAGCAAGACATGTAAGATTTGTGAGTTCCATCAAAACAAAAAAGAGACAGTTCCTGAGCATGAGTGCCATCTGAATTGGCATGGGTCTAGTAAATCCATGGAGGCAGATATGGCGGTGGCAATGGCCCACAGATTAAAAGATGATGAATGTGAAATTAATGGTATGTTTCATATTCAAAATAAAGAGTTCCCCAAAATGCTTTGAAAATACCATATAAAGGGAAATAACTCTTATTTCCACAATTCTTTTAAATTTAAAAGGTGATCATTTTGTAATTTTTACAGGAAACTTGGATTTTGTTCTTACACTTTTCTGACATAGAATCAATTGATTTTTTGGTTAATGATATAACATGACCAATGTAATTTAAAAAAAAACGGTTTATGTTTATTTAAGTTGCTTTATTAATACATTAGCTACATGTAATTAAATAAGGCAGAATATAACAGCTATCACTATTTTCCAAATAAAAAAATATGCTTGCCGTTGTATATCTTGACCTCTTTGTAGGTTTATAATTATTTAATCTTCATTTCAGTCATACATGCTGATAATGATGCTTCAACAACAGCAAGACTTGAGGTTGAGTTTGGAAACATACAGAAAAAAGATGACCAGAACCATGTGAAGAAGGGGTTATCAACAAGCTTGTATAATATTTCAAAGAGGTATTTTACAAATTAATTTTAGTGTTACAGATATGTCTATGACAAGGCTAAAGCCCATCCTTAACTAAATCAAATCTTACGTAAAGATCTTATTCTATTGATCTGTGAAGACTACTTACTCTTAACAAAAACATTTCAATGAAATTTCAATTTTGTGTTGTTCAAAGACATATAAAGATCTTTGTGTTATCTGAATTCACAAACATTACATTGAAAATTAAAAGAACTATTATTATCGCTATTTTGTGCATTTTTCCTTTGATCTTTTTTTGTGATGATTTCTCATATCATGCTACTCGCTTGAGATGGAAAATTATTGCTAGAAACTAAGGAGGCATGTGGCATTGCTAATGAAATTGACATGAAATTGACAATGTCGCCATACAATGTAGGTAAAATAGCGATAAACAGATTATTTTCTGCTCTATAGTCGGGTTGTTGTCTCTTTGACACATTCCCCATTTCCATTCTCAATTTTATCATTGGTCATCTCAACTCGATTGCTTTTCTCGTTGAAATGATCAACAATGATCTATAAGTATATATATATATATATATGAATAATCTTCATGGCTTATGGAAGAACCAAACAGTTTTTAGTGAGGCTATATTAAGTTTAGAATAGAAAAGCAGACATTAAAAAAAATAGAAACTAGGACCTTTTTTCTGAAAATTAAAAGGCAGATGCATGATACCATGATTGATGATTTCATCCATGCCCCATAAAAGTCTGATGATTTTTTTTTTAAATTTTACATTCATTATTTGTTTCTTATTTTGCAGTTACAAAGAATTGCTAAAGGATGAAACAAAACAATATATTTTGAGGTGCTTTATGTATGCCATTAAGGGAGGTGACAATGAAGATGACATTAAGATTGGGCTGCAAAGAATTGTACCACATATTTTTGGATCACATGAAAATTGTAAAGATGCTGACTGGTGTAGCTATCATCAAAATCAAGAAAAATTTATGTAAGATCTTCTATACTGGTATTGACAATATATCATTTTCCGTATTGTCTTATTTCTCAAAAAAAATAATAGATATAAGAAGATGTGGTATGAATGCCAATGACACCTCTTCTATCCAAGTCACAATTTGTAAAAAGAAACCAATTATACATATGTCAATCATAAAAATGTATTCTTTAATATGCTGAACCGAACCGTGTATTAAGTTTTTGGATTTATGGCACAGTTTTTAAAGTGGTCTTCATTGAGGTCCAACGGGTCAAAAATTAAACTTTGTTTGATTTCATAAAAAATTGAATTATAGGGGTTCTTTGATATGCTAAAACTAACAGTGTATTTAGATTCTTAATTTTTGGTCCCATTTTCAAATTGATGTACATTAAGGTCCAAAGGGTCCAAAATTAAACTTTGATTGTTTTTAACAAAATTTGAAATCCTGGGGTTCTTTGATATGTTGAATCTAAACATGTATTTAGATTTTTGATTATGGGTCCAGTTTTTTAGTTGGTCCAAAATTAAACTTTGTTTGATTTCAAGAAAAATTTAATATATATCATTTATATGAGGTTCTTTGATATGCTGAATCTAACCGTGTATTAAGTTTTTATAATTTTGAGCCCCATTTAAATTGGCCCACATTGAGGTCCAAAGGGTCCAAATTGAAATTTATTTGATTTTAAAAAAAAGAGGAATATATCAGGTTCTTTTATATGCTGAATCTAACCATGTATTTAGATTTTTGATTTTAGGTCAGACCTCTGCAGCTGTATTAAGCTGCGCCCTCTTTTTTTCTAAGACCTCCCCTTTTTTCTTAACACCTCCTGCCACTATTTTAAAATTTCTTGATCTGCCCATTTACAGAAATATAGAGCATATATGCTAACACTAAAGTTTCAGGTTAAGTATTTTGTGCAAATTCAAATTTGAAATGTAAACTTTATTTTCATTCATCTCCATTTCAGGTATAAAAGTTTACCAAATGGGAAACCACTCAAGTCTGAAGGATTAAAGGTTGAATTGAATAATTTAGTGACAAAAATGATTGGAAGGAGTAATTCTTTAAATGATCTTGGATCTACACAGTCAAATGAAAGCTTTAACCAGCTTGTATCTGTAAAGGCACCTAAATCAAGGTAATTTATAATTATTTGGTATTAAATTAAATGCATTTCAGTTCCCATTCTTAAGCAACAATGAATATAAGTATAAAAAAAATATGTCGTATGATTACTGTACCAATAAAACAACTCTATACAATAGACCAAATGACTCAGAAATTAACAGCTATGGTTACAGTAAGGCCTTTAACAATGAGCAGTTCTCATATGAAAAAAGTTAGCTATAAAAGGCCCCAAATCACAAATTTATATAAGAAGATGTGGTAATAGTGTCAATGAGACACCTCTTCTATCCAAGTCACAATTTGTAAAGAGAAACCAATTATACATATATGTCAAAGCACAACAGTCAACACAATTTTAAACAAGAAAACTAACGGCAAAATTAATGTAAAAAATAAAATAAATGATAAACAAATATGTAACATTGCAATTACTGAGAGCTAGTTGAAAGCCAATAACAATAAAAAACAAATACATGTAAAACTTAATTTTCTTGTCAGGCAGGTTGCAGTTTATTAGTTTTCAATGAAGGGAGTTATTACTATCATAGTAAAACTTTATATAAAAATATTAATCTTTTGCAAAGAGTCTTCATATTTTGTGAGTTAGTATGTTACTGTTACCTGCACCTTTGACATCAAGTTCAAATAAATGAAGAGGGGAATATATTTTAATGTACTTAAATAGTTCTTCATACTCTTTTTTAGACATTATGGTGGATCATGCTCACTTCAGAATAGGCTATCTGCAGCTGTGCTTCAGAAAAATGAAGGATATGGCTACTTATCCAAGGTAACTATGAAAATTTTTACATCTTATTTTTGAATGAAGGATGACATAGTGTTTGAATACGATTTCTTCATTTTCTTTCCCTTTCTATTTCTTTCTTCTTTTTCATCTTCTCAGAAAAGCCTGTTCAGACCATAACTTTATTAATCTTTTGATGTGGCATATAATGAATTTGAAGTATGTGGGTATATTACTTGTCTCAAGTTCCAGGATTGGTAACTAAGACCTTGACCTAAAGTTCATGAAAATTAAATTTCTAGTACTCTCTGTATGTCCACTCCATGACTTTTCGTCCGTCTGACCATACTCTTATCCTCTTTCCTTACCTCACTCTAACTGAAGTTTTAACTGAAGTTTGCCTAATCAGGGAAAGTGAGTCACTTAATGTTCTAGAGTCATGCCCCTTTATAACTTGGAAAATTGCAAATTGTTTTGTTTCCTTATTCTAACATTAGTTTGACTTTATATAACTGATACATATAAGAATCACAACACTCAGACAGAGTTCAAATTTGTGTTGTGACTCATTTGTCAATCTATAGTTCTGTCCCTTTTTAACTTGGAAAATTGCAAAGCTACAGCGGAGGCATTTATGATATCTTACACAGTCTCCCTTAATAAATTTTATCTTTTGAAACCATGTTACATGTTGCATCCAATGTTTATATACAAGGAGATTACTGTAACAGTATTGCTTTTTTAGCCCTGCAGATATAAATTGTACAATTTACAGTGACAAATTATGTTTATCTAGTATGTAACTCAATTATCTTTGACTTTCTTCTCAAATTATTATCTTTATAAATAAGAAGATGTGGTATGTGTGTTAATGAATCAACTATCCATCCAAGTCACAATAAATAAAGAGTTACAATTATAGGTAAAAATTTGTGTTCAAGATGGAGATTACTGTTTTTTTTCATGATTTTTAATATTTTAATGCATATGTGTATTACATTTTAATTATTTTGCAATTTTTGTTTAGATCAATGAACAATGAAGCAGCAAACCTTTCTCCAGGAGAATTTACGATGGCAATTTCGGCTGTAAGAGATAAAAAAAATGGAAAAAAGGAAAGAAAAGAAAAATTCAAAGGAATACAAAGTCGACCGTATACAAAAGAAAAGGAACCGCAATACAAATGAGCGTAAACATCTTGTAAGAGAAGGTAAAACCTATGGATCTCAAATGGAGTTTGATCAACAACAGGACCCTGAGCTGACCACAGAAATTCCACTTCCTTTTAATATTGATGGCACTGAATGCAAAGTTTTTTTTGATTTAGAAACAACAGGCTTGGGAAGGAATAGCGACATCATTCAAATAGCAGCTAAGTCATATTCAAATAGTTTTAATAGGTATGTCATTCCAAGAGTGGACATTCAGATTGAGGCCAGTAAGATAACTGGTATAACTTACAGCCATGGAACGAATAAAATGTATGTTCGAGGACAAATAGTTGAACCGGTATCACTTCATAAAGCTCTACTTGATTTCATACATTTTTTAAAGGAACAGAATCAGCCAATAATATTAGGTCATAACATTTGTAACTTTGACATTCCTGTAATCGTTAACAAATTGAAAGAATATAATTTGTTTTCGACATTTTGTGAAACAGTGAAAGGTTTTATTGACACAATGAAAGTGGCTAGAAAGTATATTCCCAAACATGATGTAGAAAATTTTAAGCAGCAGACTCTTGTCAAACAGTTTGTAGGAGAAAATTACCTCGCCCACAATGCAATAGAGGATGTGGATTCATTAAAAACATTATATGACAGTAAACTTGCTTTACTAGTGAAATCTGATGATGTATTTGCCATGTCATACCACAATTGCATGGACTCCTACTCTGGCTTACTAAGTAGTAAAATTGTTTCAAGGCCAGTTTGCATGCAACTAGCGAAAGATGGTATATTGTTGAAACACCTCAAACTGGCATCTGTACGAGATGTAAATGGATCGAAATTTGTCATACAGGACCATAAGATACCACCAAAGAGTGTGAAATGCATTCAGGACTATTTTCAGACTGAGGAATGAATTTTGTATGGCCAAAAAATAAATATCTGTCTGCGTTTTCTTATAACCTGACTGTGTCAACCCGAATACTTGTTTTATTATTTTCCCAACACAATGCATTTGCCAGGGATAAGATGTTTTAGTCTGTCAGTTTGTCTGTCCTTTTCTTGTTAGTTCAAACGGCACAACATAATTTAATGAAACTTAGAAGGTGGTAAGAATGCAATTAGTGTGTACATAAAACAAAGTTATATGAAAAATTGATTCCCTGCATTATAATTTTATATTTTGAGTTATTGTCCCAGTTCTATTGACACTGAATAATAAAGAATTTGCCATTTTTCGTCTGCAGAAGAAATGACCGCCAAAGTCAAACATTCTTATTACTAGTGGTTGGATATTGTACCCTATCATATAGATATGCCAAAAACTATTTCTCTGAAGCTACTAACAAAAATAAGAACCAAACTTTAAAGTCTCATGATGGTCAAAATTGCAAGGAACACACCACTTCATGTTAACCCATCTAATAGACCAAAGATGTAAGAACAAGGTCAAAAGTTATGGCTTGGTAATTTTCATGCAATAAAACTACATTAAGTTGACTTTATGGTCAAATTGAGAACACATGAAGGTCATCATGGTGCAACACACATTATCTGATGATGATTCATCTACATACCAAAGATCTAAGGCCAAGGTCAAAAGACAACATGGCATGGTAGAGTGTTTATAGTAAAAAGTAAAATTGACCTTGAGGTCAAATATAAGGTCACATGAAGGTCATCACAACACAGGACACTCCATCTCATTATTATACATCCTCATACGAAAGATGCAAGACCTATGTCAAAAGACAAAAAAATGCATATGGCCTTGTTTTTTTATTCTCTCAAAAAATACATTTATTTGACCTTGAGGTCAAATTACAAGGTCACATGAAGTCATCATGAAATGTGACACTCTACCTCATGATATTACGTCAACATACAAAATATCTAAGCCCTAGGTCAAAAGACAAGAAAACTATGCCCCAAATATACTATCAGAATGGAAATTGCTCTTATTTATTGAGGGTGGTGGTATTATAAAAAAATAAAATTGAAAAAAATCTGGTGGTTAAAAGTTTATAATATTTTACAAATTTAACAAACTAATATAGCAGTACAAATGGTTAGTTTTTAAAAAAAATTAAACGACACATTTTTTTTTTTTTTAATTTCGTCTTCAAATACTGGACCCAAAATAGTCACTTTTGCGGGCTGAATTTAAGACCCCCCTTTTTTAAATCGGACAAAAATTTAAATCCAGAACAAAAAAAATACACGCAAATGGAACTGGTGAACTAATATTTGCCTTAGTTTTCACTATTAACTATGCTTTTGTCAATTTAGGATCATTTTTATTTTTTTTTAACATATATACCCCTATACCCATATTTCTAAAACCTCAAAATTATGCTAATATTAGCATGTAAAATATGTCATATTCAAGTTGCCAAAACTTTTTAACGTATGGTTCAAATCCTTCGAAATTTTTACAAAATGTTTAGCTTAACCTAGTTTATCAATGGGATAAAAACAAAAAAAATTAAACGACAGGTTTTTTTTGGTGTTTAGTGTTGGGTACCCCCTTAATGTTTGACATTTTTTCGGAAGTTATGTAATTTTCCTTGTTACAATTCTTGTTAACTAAATCGTCTATAGAATCTATAAAATCTTCACCATTCTCTTTTTGGTCCTTTAAAACAATCACTATGGCATGATTTATATGGTGATACAACTGTTCGGTGTGTTCTGTTGTCATTCTTATGTAGTCTTAACCATCCTGATCAATTATGTCTGAAATAATAGACTTTAATTTGTCATTCTCCTGTGTCTTTTTAATCGGTCCCTTCTCAGTTTGATCAATATCTATTAATGGCTTTACTACCGTTTCTGGTTTACATTGCATATTTTCTTTGGAGAGTAATTTGACATAACCTTTGTTTGTAATAACTGACATTGAAACCTTATTTCGTGACTTTATTGAATATGTCTTACCAATGACTTGTTCATTATCAAAGACATTCATCAAATCACAGTCTGGAATTACTGGTAGTTGACTTCCTTGGTACTTCAACCAATTTGTAATTGTCTTTTAATTACCAGAAGGATTTGCGTTACCAATCATACCAACGACTACCCCGAGGGTATCACCAGCCCAGTAGCCAGTACTTCGGTACTGGCATGAAAATACGGATTGTTTGTGTTATTTAAATTTGCTGTTACAAATATTAGAAATTATTTTAAATTAAGGAATGTATCTCCCTCATGCAAAGCTCTGATTCCTTTCACTGATTTGGCTTTACTTTTTGGACCTTTTGGATTATTGCTCTTCATCTTTTATATAAGCTTTGGATACCAAATATTTTGGCCACGAGCATCACTGAAGAGACATGTATTGTCGAAATGCGCATCTGGTGCAAGAAAATTGGTACCGTAAATTTTATTACTTCCTGTGAATACATATGCTGATATGCTCATTAAAAAGGGAAATATTTCTATAACGTATACACGGTTAAACAAATGAAACAGAAAAACCTTCCGAGGTTTCAGCCCTGAACTACGACCAGACTAAGGTAGATGGTTCCACAAATTAGACAAAATAACCTTCTGAGGTTTCAGCCCTGAACTACAACCATACTAATGTAGATGGTTCCACAAATGAGACATAACAAACCTTCTGAGGTTTCAGCCCTAAACTACGATCCGACTAAGGTAGATTGTTCCACAAATGAGACATAACAACCCTTCTGACGTTTTAGCCCTGAACTACTGTAGATGATTCCACAAAGGAAACAAAATAACCTTCTGAGGTTTCAGCCCTGTACTACGACCAGACTTATGTACATGGTTCCACAAATGAGACATAACAACCCTTCTGAGGTTTCAGCCCTAAACTACGATCAGACTAAGGTAGATGGTTCCACAAATGAGACAGAATAATAGGCGGGATAGGGTGAGGTCACTTCGGTCATTATGCAAATTCATTCGATGGAGCCGTGTACTCTTACTGCGATCGTAAAAGTTATTTATTACACCAGAACCATTTTAAACTTCTTATTTCAAGCATAAAATTTGATAAATATGAATTGTAATACTTACATATCGGGTGTCAGTTTATTTAGGTGATGCAAATGTCCGCCATTAATAAAGGCACGTTTAGCATTTTCCAGATGCATCACGGGTAATCTCACAAAATCTCGCGCCGCATAAGATATTATACTACAGTCTATGCAAAAGCCCACGAGATTCCAATCCTTCTTACTATACAAAATATTAGAAATTATTTTAAATTAAGGAATGTATCTCCCTCATGCAAAGCTCTTGATTCCTTTCACTGATTTGGCTTTACTTTTTGGACCTTTTGGATTATAGCTCTTCATCTTTTATATAAGCTTTGGATTTCAAGTATTTTGGCCACGAGCATCACTGAAGAGACATGTATTGTCGAAATGCGCATCTGGTGCAAGAACATTGGTACCGTTAATTTTATTACTTCCTGTGAATACATATGCTGATATGCTCATTAAAAAGGGAAATATTTCTATAACGTATACACGGTTAAACAAATGAAACAGAAAAACCTTCCGAGGTTTCAGCCCTGAACTACGACCAGACTAAGGTAGATGGTTCCACAAATGAGACAAAATAACCTTCTGAGGTTTCAGCCCTGAACTACAACCATACTAATGTAGATGGTTCCACAAATGAGACATAACAAACCTTCTGAGGTTTCAGCCCTAAACTACGATCAGACTAAGGTAGATGGTTCCACAAATGAGACAGAACAACCAGCGGAGGTTTCATCCCTGAACTACGACCAGACTGATGTACAACATGGTTCCACAATTTTGACATAACAACCCTTCTAAGGTTTCAGCCCTTAACTACGATCCGACTAAGGTAGATTGTTCCACAAATGAGACATAACAACCCTTCTGACGTTTAAGCCCTGAACTACGGTAGATGGTTCCACAAAGGAAACAAAATAACCTTCTGAAGTTTCAGCCCTGTACTACGACCAGACTTATGTACATGGTTCCACAAATGAGACATAACAACCCTTCTGAGGTTTCAGCCCTAAACTACGATCAGACTAAGGTAGATGGTTCCACAAATGAGACAGAATAATAGGCGGGATAGGGTGAGGTCACTTCGGTCATTATGCAAATTCATTCGATGGAGCCGTGTACTCTTACTGCGATCGTAAAAGTTATTTATTACACCAGAACCATTTTAAACTTCTTATTTCAAGCATAAAATTTGATAAATATGAATTGTAATACTTACATATCGGGTGTCAGTTTATTTAGGTGATGCAAATGTCCGCCATTAATAAAGGCACGTTTAGCATTTTCCAGATGCATCACGGGTAATCTCACAAAATCTCGCGCCGCATAAGATATTATACTACAATCTATGCAAAAGCCCACGAGATTCCAATCCTTCTTACTATACGACAAATCCTTGATTTCATCAAAGGGATTAGAAGTTAAATGGTAGTTCCCTGCGAGAAATGTATGTGATATACATTAAATAACAAAAATATAACAGAGTGACTGAATTGCTACTATACAGATCACATCAAAAATATTTTATGATAAACAGTTCTTTGTTTGCGGGTTGAAATGAGAATAGAAATGCATGAAACATGGGATTCAAGATGTTCACAATCAAATTCAACTGCAGGCAACAGCCAATTATTATAATGCAAAAGAAAGAATTAGCCGGCAACGATTTTTAAATGAAAGCTATCAAATAAAGAGTTATGTTCGTCACCGAATCTCCTTATATGGACATTTGCTTTGATAGTTGTTGTATTTCTTTGTTTGATCTTCCTCGACTTTTTGAATGTAGTGTTCTGTAAACATTTGAAGTGAATTTAATCATCGGTCAATGGCAATCCCTCCATAAATCTGCTTTTCAATTCCCCATATCCATAAGATTGTATGATTGTTGACCCTTTTTTCCTAATTAGAAATAAAGTGTCCAATTCTTCGTATGTTTGTTCCCTCTCAAGTTTCACAGCTAGTTGTTTCAGCTAGTTCATCACCCTACTTTTGGATTTCTTTAACGCTTTAATTTTACAGTTCCTTTCCTCCTCTAAATTTGTGTATGGTTTAAAAGTTCCTGCTTTCAGTTTTCTATGTACATGTACAGTTCTTACATCATTAGTGCTGTTGTCCTCTGTAGCTACAAGAAGATATACAAGTATCAATATGTATTAGAAGCTGTGTATTAACTTCAAAACATATTTAAGTTTTAGAAGGGCAACACCATTTAAATTTGCTATAATTTTCAAAGATCACAATGAATTTTCTTTTTCTTTTTTAATATGACATTACATTTATTACATGTATAAGTTTACAAATCAATAATACCCTTGGTTCTGCAGGTAAGCTTGGTAAGTGAAATTTTTTCACAATTTTTTTTAACAAAGTTGGCCTGTACTTTCTATGATGAATCTTAATTCATCATTTTATGTATTTCAAGTATTTGGTTGGGTAACTTATGGAGAAACATTGCTTGTCTTGGTTTTCCAATGGCTTATGAGTTAGAACTTTAATTTCTATGTCAACTTTTTTTGCATAATAATAAGAAATACACTATATATCACTGAAATTTAATACGGCATTTTCTCTGAAGGTATGATCGTGTCTCTAAATCGAGTTTGCACCCCCTCTCCATTATACATATACGCACAAATATCATCAACACAATCACAAACATGCAAAATATGTCCATGCTGATGAGGTCAATTTCTAAAACAAAAAGAAAAATCATATTTTAATCAACAAACATGTTATAATAGCATGTCCAACACAGAAAATATAGTTAAGTCCAATGATTTTTAGTGCTGTTTTTGGCCTAATACACCCCCCTTTTAAACACTATTTTTTTCATAAATTGCACATTTAACCTGTCATTTTCAAAATAGATTTTTTTTTACTTTAGATTGCTGTAGCTTCAAGTTTAATGAAAAAAAAAATTGAAAAGATTGAAATTCATGTGATTTTTCATTAGCCACAGTTTAAAGGCAGACACTCAATGTTGTGAAACACTCCATTCTAGAAAATGCAATGTTTCAATGTTGTGAAACACTCTATTCTAGAAAATCCAATGCGTGGGGTGGCTATTGGGTCAAATACAGTACATGTTTATATTTATAAGGAAAAGTTAAGCATAGGTTAAGTAGATATGAAATATGTTTTTTTTTAAACCAGGCAGTGATCATGAACTCTGTTTATTATATGCATGATCATGATGGTTAATAGGAGTATAATTCAATATGGCAACCAGTTATTAGTTATAAATATAACATGCATAGGTACCATCGGTACAATGTATTTAAGCATTAAAATACATGCACAAAAAAGATTACAATAGGTTCATGCGTTATAAAGTCAAAGGTACCTATTCTGCAAGTAATGTGGCAAGATCCATACTATGGGTTTCTTGGGCATCCTGGAGTCCATTTAAGAAATTTACGAGCTTTGCTTTTCTTTTAGTTTTACCTTCCTGCTAATATAATTCCTTATATAATTTAATTGAAATTTTTCTTCGATCCGGTCTAAAAGTTTTTTTAATTTCGTGCTGCAGTTGTTTAACCGTCATGCTGTTGGTACTTTGAAACTTCTGTTTTTGAGATGGGTGACTGCAACTGGATGACGAAAACTGCAATGCTCAGGTAGAACTGGAAGGCCTAAAAATTCAGTTTTAAAGAGACGAATCTTCTTTGTCAGGGCTAATTTGAATACAATTTGTATTGTGAAAGTGTGATAAGCAGTTGATACTTGGCATTAACCAATTGAGTCAGGTAGTGTATAAAAAGATAAATTGTCAGCCATGCTGACAATGGATAGATGCTATGACAGTTGGTTCTGTACAGTTGGTGTTCTCCCGACCGACAGTTAAACGCTTGCCGAAGTGGGGCGTCCGTTTGGCTGTGCGGGATGTATCAAGTTCGCAGTCACGTCCGGTCAGAAGGGGACGTTAAATCCGATGCCTCGTTTAAAGAGAGTGCCACGCTCTTTGCACGTTAAGAACCCTTGCAACAACTCTTTTGAGGGGTCTGTAGGTGGCCTGTTGTATGGCAAAATTTCTGTCCCCATCCAAGATACCCTCATTTTCCAGTGGCAGTCCAAATTTCCCCGACCATCATCCCAGATGGCCTCTATCATATCAACCTACCTATTCATGGCGCACCTTTATTGTCCCCTTATCATTTTCTACCTGGTACGAAATGTATGCGTCCATAACCCTAAAAGTACAGAATTCAGTTATATTCTATTGTATGCTACAACCAATAATAAACCAATGACATACAACATAAGTATATAATTATATTTTAAAAAATTTAATGAAATATATACCATATTAACTTAATATGCTCATCCAATTTCAACAAATTAAAAATAATATCATCATACCTTAAAAGTACATTTTATTTTGGAAGATCTATCTGGGATATTTGTGTCACTGGTAACCATGCCACAATTTTCATTTTTATACGACCGCAAAATTTGAAAAAATTTTCGTCGTATATTGCTATCACGTTGGCGTCGTCGTCGTCGTCGTCCGAATACTTTAAGTTTTCGCACTCTAACTTTAGTAAAAGTGAATGGAAATCTATGAAATTTTAACACAAGGTTTATGACCACAAAAGGAAGGTTGGTATTGATTTTGGGAGTTTTGGTCCCAACATTTTAGGAAGTAGGGACCAAAAAGGGCCCAAATAAGCATTTTCTTGGTATTCGCACTATAACTTTAGTTTAAGTTAATAGAAATCTATGAAATTTTGACACAAGGTTTATGACCACAAAAGAACGGTTGGGATTGATTTTGGGAGTTTTGGTTTCAACAGTTTAGGAATTAGGGGCCAAAAAAGGGCCCAAATAAGCATTATTCTTAGTTTTCACACAATAACTTTAGTTTAAGTAAATAGAAATCAATGAAATTTAAACACAATGTTAATGACTACAAAAGGAAGGTTGGTATTGATTTTGGGAGTTTAGGTCCCAACAGTTTAGGAATTAGGGGCCAAAAAGGGACCCAAATAAGCATTTTTCTTGGTTTTCGCACCATAACGTTAGTATAAGTAAATAGAAATCTATGAAATTTAAACACAAGGTTTATGACCATAAAAGGAAGGTTGGTATTGATTTTGGGAGTTTTGGTCCCAACAGAATAAGGGGCCCAAAGGGTCCAAAATTAAACTTTGTTTGATTTCATCAAAATTGAATAATTGGGGTTCTTTGATATGCCGAATCTAACTGTCATGACTGTGTATGTAGATTCTTAACTTTTGGTCCCGTTTTCAAATTGATCTACATTAAGGTCCAAAGGGTCCAAAATTAAACTTAGTTTGATTTTGACAAAAAATGAATCAGTTAGGTTCTTTGATATGCTGAATCTAAAAATGTACTTAGATTCTTGATTATTGGCCCAGTTTTCAAGTTGGTCCAAATCGGGGTCCAAAATTAAACTTTGTTTGATTTCACCAAAAATTGAATAAATGGGGTTCTTTGATATACCAAATCTAACTGTGTATGTAGATTCTTCATTTTTGGTCCTGTTTTCAAATTGGTCTAAACTAAAGTCCAAAGGGTCCAAAATTAAACTTAGTCTGATTTTAACAAAAATTGAAATCTTGGGGTTCTTTGATATGCTGAATCCAAAAATGTACTTAGATTTTTTATTATGGGCCCAGTTTTCAAATTGGTCCAAATCAGGATCTAAAATTATTATATTAAGTATTGTGCAATAGCAAGTCTTTTCAATTGCACAGTATTGCGCAATGGCAAGAAATATCTAATTGCACAATATTGTGAATCAGCAAATTTTTTTTCAATTAGAGTTATCTTTCTTTGTCCAGAATAGTAAGCAAGAAATATCTAATTGCAAAATATTGTGCAATAGCAAGATTTTTTTTTAATTGGAGTTATCTTTCTTTGTCCAGAATCAACTTAAATCTTTGTTATATACAATATACAATGTATATTCACTTTTTACTACCAACTGATAAATTAAAATAATCTTTACCATTCAGTGATAACAAGCAGTTTTTTTACATATTAATATTTTATGATGTATTTAAATGAGTAGTTATTGTTGCAAACTCCATTAGAAATTTTAATTGAGATTAGTTTTGGAATAAGGGAAAGGGGGATGTGATTAAAAAAATTGGGTTCAATTTTTCTCATTTGAAATTTCATAAATATAAAAGAAAATTTCTTCAAACATTTTTTTGAGAGGATTAATATTCAACAGCATAGTGAATTGCTCTAAGAGAAAACAAAAATTTTAAGTTCATTAAAACACATTCATTCTGTGTCAGAAACCTATGCTGTGTCAACTATTTAATCACAATCCAAATTTAGAGCTGAATCCAGCTTGAATGTTGTGTCCATACTTGCCCCAACCGTTCAGGGTTCAACCTCTGCGGTCGTATAAAGCTACGCCCTGCGGAGCATCTGGTTATAATGCGTTTTGAAAATAATCATCATTTCATTATTTAATTAACTAAGGCCAAATTTAAACGATTGGTAAATAAAAAAATTGTGATAATGCTCATACCATATAAAAATGCAGTTCATAATTCTTCACCAAAATAGTGATCAACTTAAGAAAAGATTCAAAAACCTAAAAATCAAAATTTAAGGGTGTTCTTATCATATTTGAAAAATTTTAATGATTTGGACGATTTATGTTACTTCTCAATATTCAATTTTAAAATTCACAAGGTAAACAAAAAGTTTTTAATTCTGTACATATAATTATAACACATTATGTTTATCAATATTACAGCTAAATGAATACATTTATTTTGTCAATTAACCAACTGTGTTCATTGAGTGAACCAATATCCTCATATGTGATTGCATTGCCGTATACCTTAGCCAGAAAATACCGCTGGTAAACGCTCTCCGCCCAAATCTTTTCCGCCTTAATCTTACTTCATGTTCATCACTGGGGTCCTTTACTTTGTGACTATCATCACTAGCTTCTGGTAATGTAGGTTTTTGTGTCTGATTTGAAATGTGATTAACTACAATGTTTTATTCCATACTACTGCTTCAGTTATTTCCTGCTTAATTACTGTTTGTCTATATATGACATGCAGAGCGCATGGTATTTCCTCAATGAGATTGTATTATGTCATTTATTGTTTCTCGTTTTTCGGTAAAAAAAAAAAACCACAGGATTAATCCATTTTTTTTACCTCCTATCCGATATTTTTTCATAACTTCGACCTCCTACCCTTTCTTTTTTAAGAAGAATCCCTTATACCAATAAATAAAAAAGTGGCCTTTTCACTGAGCCAAATCTTATAAATAAAACATTTACCAAGTCCCATTCGATTTAAGCGAGTAACATCTTAGTTACTGGTCATTTTTTTGTCTCTGGATACGACAGGCAGGTCAGCTTTACTGACAACATGTCTGTTGGCCGCCATCTGCTATTTTTCTTTTTCTTTTGGAGCTTAGACTGCAATCTCTTCTTTGAGTCTGAAAAGTTGATGATAATCTATGTATAAAATCATCTTCATCACCATCTGCTTGATTATACTCTGTCCCCTCGTTCTTTTGCCTTCTAACAAAATTGTGAACCCGACTTGCTGTCCTGTCCAGTCGGTTCAACATACTTCTACCTGAAAATTATCATTATATGTAGAAAGATTACAACTTTCATTTGCTGTCAAGTCTAAAAGTGCAAATGACCCCAATTTCAATAAGAGTAAGGACGAGGCTTTGTCCCAATTGGGTGAAGAAGTTTAGAGGTTAGCTGTCGTGAAAGAACAGGAAGATTGATTGATTGATTGTTGGTTGCTTTACGCCGCATTAGCACAAAAAGGCTATATCGCGGCGAGAGCTAATTCGAATATTTTTACAATTTAAAGCATATTTTTAAAATAAGACATAAAGTCCTTCAATATACTAAAATTCTGGACTAAAACAAATTGATTATTTACAAATAAATATCAATATGAGTAAAATAACGTGATAAAAATTAAAAACGACTTAAATATAATAACATTTTTATATTCTATAATAAATTCCAATTTCTTTTAAAAATGCAACCATATTTGTAAATGGAACATTATTAAATAAATCATACATATTATTGACATTGAAATGCTTCTTACGAATATCAGCAAAGTCAATACAATTAATTAAAACATGTTTAATAGTATACTTGCAGTTGCAAGGTACACATTGTGGTTCATCTTCATTTTTTAAAAGATACTCGTGTGTTATTCTAGTATGACCAATACGACATCTAGTAACAACACATTGATCTTTTCTGCACATAAAATTATTAAAAGGTTTACCTATATTAGGTTTAATTTCATGTAATTTATTATCATCTTTTTTACTCCATTCATTTTTAAAAATATTAAACACATATTCTCTAATAAGTATATGGTATATCACAGTTAGATAAAGGGTCACCCAGGGCATGCTTTGCCTCAAGGTCTACAGCTGTGTTTCCAAGGATTCCAACATGACTCGGAACCCATAGAAATATTATTTCTTTCAGAAGAATTTTTAAATTCCTCATTACATATAAAATTTGGAGAATTGTTGGGTTTTTAATTTTAGTATTTTGTATAGCTTGTAAGCATGAAAGTGAATCAGAACATATAATAAATTTGGATTTATCTGAAGAAGCAATAAATTTCAAAGCCAAAATTATTGCTTCTGCTTCAGCAGTAAAGATGGATGCATCAGATGGCAAACGGAGAGTTGCAGCTCTGTCCCTGAAGACAGCAGCAGATGCAACTCTGTCGCCATCTTTTGATCCATCAGTATAGACAGTTGAAAAATCATGATAATTGGCTTTAATTTCAGCATAGTGTTGCTGAATTAAAAGAGGATTTGTTTTATTTTTATTGTGTTCACGGAGATCAAATATCATTTTTGGTTTGGGAAGTTCCCATGGAGGACATTTGCAAATTTTAACTTGAGCAACAGATTTTAAATAAAAAAAAGCTAAATGTTGTTTTAAACGTATACCTAACGGAGGAATTTTATTTTCATGTTTTGCAAAAATATATCTTCATAAATCGGATTAAAAACACAGCTGTAGGCAGATTATCTGAATAGGCTTTTAGTTTGACAGCATATTGAAGTCCAAGCTTCAAACGTCTGTTAGAGAGTGAGTGCTCATCAGCCTCTACATACAGACTCTCAACTGGTGAGGTTTTAAATGCGCCAAGACAGAGGCGCAAACCCTGGTGATGCACAGCATCAAGAATCTGTATGTAGGACTTCCTTGCAGAGCCATACACTATATAGCCATAATCTAGTTTAGATCTAACTAGAGATCTATATAAATTAAGTAAAATGTTGCGATCAGCACCCCAGTCAGTGCTGCCGACAACTTCTAAAATATCTAAAGCTTTTAAACATCTCGATTTTAACATTTTGATATGGACACTGGGGTAAAACTGATATCCGTAACTGCAGTTACGTATATCCCAAGATGGCAGACGATGTTTCAGGTAAATATTTCTTTTGTCGATTTTGTAATAAATATGCATCATACATGAAACATATATATATATATATTGCATGTCATATAATGTGAAATATTGAATTAACATGTAGTATGTTGTATACCCATCAGGGGCGGATACAGCCATTTAAAAAAAGGGGGGGGGGGGGGTTCCAACCCCTGGATACCCCAATGTCCATTAATAATTGAAATTTATATATATACTATAGTATTTGTATTGGTAGTGTGATTACAGGTTTTGATCTTGTTAGACAATTTCACCAAATATAAATAATGCAAAGTTAAATAAAGTGCAGAACTTTTTCTTATTTAGCCACCATTGCCATGGCGTAGTCAGTTTATCTTTGATCTATGGGTTTTAATGTCCCCCTCCGGTATCTTTCATCCCTCTTTTACAAGGTCAAGTTTACCTGTTAAGCTATTGTAATTAAATCCGGATCCACGTTTCTGCCAACCTGCATCAAAACTGACCTCAAGCTCCAACTCCTAAAATTCATGATTTTTTTAAAATTAGTCATTGCAATAAGGTAGTTAACAAATTGTTTAAATTTCTTAAATTTATATTGTTCATTTTAGCTCCATATAAAAGAATTATATAAAAAAAAGATTTAATAAATACTTGATAAAAATACTATTAGAATCTTGGAAACATTTAATTTAAAAGTTTCTGCTTTGTTGGATAATGCCATTTGCTGAAAATCCACATAAACCAAGGTGAGCGGCAAATGCTCATGAGCGCCTCTAGTTCATTTTCATATGGACTTGCAATTCAGGTTTATCACATTTTAACGGTCAGTCAGGTAAATGGCCATTGTTATATTTTAGTTCGTTTCTGTGTGTGTTACATTTTATTGTTATGTTTCCGTTGCGTCGTAGTTCTCTTATATTTGATACATTTCCCTTAGTTTTAGTTTGTAACCCGAGTTTATTTTTTTCTCTATCGATTTATGAATTTCGAACAGCGGTATACTACTGTTGCCTTTATTCAGTAATTTTATTGTGACCAGACTGAAAATACGGATTTTTTTTGTGTTGTTAAAATTTACTGTTACAAAATGATAGAAATTATTATAAATTAAGGAATGTATCTCCCTCATGCAAAGCTCTGATTCCTTTCACGGATTTGGCTTTACCTTTTGGACCTTTTGAATTATACCTCTTCATCTTTTATATAAGCTTTGGATTTCAAATATTTTGGCCACGAGCATCACTGAAGAGACATGTATTGTCGAAATGCGCATCTGGTGCAAGAAAATTAGTACCGTTAATTTTATTACAACTAATTGACTAGTTACTTTCATATGGGGCGAACAATCGAATAGCAGTGGAACTACTATAATAAAGTTAACTGTACCAATTTTCTTGCACCAGATGCGCATTTCGACAATACATGTCTCTGCAGTGATGCTCGTGGCCAAAATATTTGAAATCCAAAGCTTATATAGAAGATGACGAGCTATAATCCAAAAGGTCCAAAAAGTATAGCCAAATCCGTGAAAGGAATCAAAGCTTTGCATGAGGGAGATACATTCCTTAATTTATAATAATTTCTAATATTTTGTTACAGAAACTGATCTTTACCGTTCAGGAGTTATGGTTCTTGAAAGATTGAAAAATGGTGTTTACAGTCGTGTCCGTGCATTTTCTCATGAACCATTCAACCAAAGCTTTTGAAATTTTTATATGTTGTTACTGATGACAAAATAGAGGTCAAGTTCAATAATGACGATTTTGACTTTTACCGTTCAGGAGTTATGGTTCTTGAAAGATCGTAAAATGGCGTTTCCATTCACTTTATTGCATTTACTCATAAACCATTCAATCTAAGCTTTTCAAATTTTAATATGTTGATACTGATGACAAAATGGAGGTCAAATTTGATATTGACGATTTTCACTTTCACCATTCATCAGTAATGGTTCTTGTGATATTGCCAGAACACAAATAAATGTTAATAAATCCGGTTTGCTGTCGTTGTGACAGCCTCTTGTTTTACATGTATTAGTTTGTGATTAGGTCAGTTTATGTAGAACCACAAGTGGTAGGTCAATAATATTTGGTATGTAGTTGTATAAGCATTGGCACATCTCATTTCCATGGAGATTATTTGGCCCTGGCCCTTCAGTCATGGTCTATTGACTTCGTAACTTTTGCTTATTTTACATGTCTTAGTTTGTGATTAGGACAGTTTAAGGGGTACCATTAGTGGAAGGCCAATTTTAATTGGTATTTAGTTGTATAAGTATTGGCACATCTAATTTCCATGGAGAATATTTGGCCTCTCTCCTCAGTCACAGTCTAATGACTTTGAAACTTATTTTAGTTTACATGTATTAGTTAGTGATTAGATCAGTTTAAGATGATATTTGGTATGCATATTTATTGGCATCTGCAAGTATTGTTTCCATGGAGATTATATAGCCCCATCCCCTCTTCATGGTTCATTGACTGAAAAATGTTCATAGTTTACAAGTTTATGTTTGTATTAGGTTTGGGAACGATTTATAATAAGTCAATGGTATTTGGTATGCAGTTGTATTAGCATTGGCACATCTCATTTACATGGAGATTGTTACAGGGTTGGCAAAAACCTGGGTTTTATGAATATTGCCCAGACCAGTCGGAAATACTGGGAAAACCCAGGTTTTACTCGGTTTAACTGGGTAATGTTAATTACCGGCCTGAATTTGAAGAGGATTCAGTGATTTAACACAAATGTTATACGTTTATGATATGAATAAACACATTTTGATTGATAAATAAGTTTCATACTTGTTTAATAAAATTAACGGTATCAATTTTCTTGCACCAGATGCGCATTTCGACAATACATGTCTCTTCAGTGGAGCTCGTGGCCAAAATATTTGAAATCCAAAGCTTATATAAAAGATGAAGAGCTATAATCCAAAAGGTCCAAACAGTATAGCCAAATCCGTGAAAGGAATCAGAGCTTTGCATGTGGGAGATACATTCCTTAATTTATAATAATTTCTATCATTTTGTAACAGCAAATTTTAATAATACAAAAAAATCCGTATTTTCATGCCAGTACCGAAGTACTGGCTACTGGGCTGGTAATACCCTCGAAGAGATGTATAATACAAGGGTCAACAGTATACATTTGAGAATGTATTATTCTAGAAACTCTTGAGACAAGTGAATTAGAAGACACAATAAGCTTTTCTCAATAATTATCCTAAAAATCTATTTAATCACCCTTGTGTCTCGATTGGTCAAACAGTTAACATTCATGTAAAGCCAAATAATTCATTTATTTCAAATATATATATAATATTAAGAATTAACAATTATATACAAGGATATATATACTTAAAATTAATTACAAATGTACTTGTTATATTACCTGATTAGTAATCAAAATAGACAAAATATATTATAGATGCAAATTTTTGCCTACAACATGTTGGTAAAGTCTGTGGTTGAAGTTTTTAAAAACAACATTGACTTCATTAAACCTTTCTTTTGTGGAAATTAAATGAAGCATTTAAGAAATGTTTTAATTTTTGAACAGGTGAAGCAGATGTTTTAGAGGGCAGGACATCCAATTTTTGCACACATTGACTAGTTTACATGTACCATCATTCCAAAATTTGCATAATTCTATTTCAGATTGCTGATGTATTTTGTATGACAGATTCTTCATCTGCAGATGAAGGAAATAATCCAGGTCCTGTAGCATCAACAAGTTCTAGTCCTTATACAGTTAATGCTGGTAGATGTTCACCAACAGCTATGACTCCACAAAATCAAATGCAGACTTCCTGGACAAACTTTAATAATTCTCCTCAATCCCAAATGGATACAAGAACTCCTCAGACACAAACAGCAACTTGGACAGACTCCATTATGCATGTGTCTGCTGGCACACCTACTGTAAGTATTTGTTTAGACATCTGCAACTCAACACAGGATACCTATCACTTATAATTCATTATAACAGAGCTCTTGTCTGTTGGACGTCAAAATAACTAGTAGCAACAAACCTAGAAATCGCAAATGACAAAAAAGTAAATAGCTGAGACCTTACTAGTCCAAATAATTATGACGTCTTGAAAGGCTATTATATTTTTTTTCTTTGACGCCTTACTTCGACGTCATAACGCCAAACTCATATTTTCAGGTGGACTTTGAGAGGGAATTTACTGCTTTATTAAAACGTTTAGCTGATTTCTCCTTAAGATGCTTCATTTTAGGAGTATAAAATATATTTTTGAACCAAACTCGGTACATTTTGACGGACCTGAATTTCCGGATAATGTAAAACAAAGGTTTCGGAAATTCGGGTCTGTCCAAATTTTACCGAGTTTTTATTTTACAATCTCCTAAAAAGAAATCAGATAAACGTTTTAAAAAATGCAGTCGACATGTTCCCGCCTCGGATGGAATTGTTATTTATATTATTATTTCTGTAGGGATTAATTGGAAATATTTTGCACAAACAAACACATAAAAGGTAAGAATTTTTATATATGCAATTTTTTTTAGCCTTCAATGAAAATTTGATGGCTAAATCGGGTCTCAAAGTTGAGAGCAAAATATGCTCTCGAAGTCCAACCGAAAATGGCGGCTTCAGCATTATGACGTCGAAGTAAGGCGTCAAAGAAAAAAATTATAATAGCCTTTCAAGACGTCATAATTATTTGGACTAAGACCTTACAAGCCTTAGTGAAAAATAGGAGTGTGAGGCTTGCTGAGAATTTTTGACATATAATGGCTAAAATGGAAGCCATTTCCAAATTTCCTCCTACTACAAATAGAAAACAACTTATGAGATATTTAGGCATAATTGGATTTTACAGAAAATTTTGTTCAAATTTTGCTACTGTGGTTCAACCATTGACTCATCTTTTACGAAAAGATTCTAAATTTATCTGGAGTGAAAATTGTTAAAACGCTTTTGAAAATAGCAAATCACTTTTAATTAATAGTCCAATTCTGATTACTCCAGACTTTAAAAAACAATTTAAACTTGTCGTTGATGCAAGCGATGTAGGAATTGGAGCTGTTTTATATCAAGAGACAGATGATAATGTTGAGAAACCTATATCATATTTTTCTAAGAAATTAGATAATCATCAGAAAAATTATTCAACTATTGAAAAAAAGTGTTTTGCAATGTTGTCAGCACTTCAACATTTTGATGTTTATTTGAATCCCACTGTATATCCTATTCTTGTTTGTACTGATCATAATCCTCTCACCTTCATACATAAAATGAGAAACAAGAATCAGAGGTTGACTAGGTGGAGTTTATTGTTACAGGAATATGATGTAATTGTAAAACACAATAAGGGTAAAGATAATGTAATAGCAGATGCTTTATCTATAGCTTATTAAAACACTTTGTATATACTATGTATTTTGGTTCATATTATTCATGATAAGTTTTTGTTACACTAAAACTTCTTTTAAGGGGGGAGGTGTTATGATATTGTAATTATTGTATTTATTTATGTTGGCCTAATTTGTGTTGTATGGCCTGATAGGGTGTTTACAGAATAATCTTAGAACTGTGCAGTTTAGAAATCACTGGAACAATTACAGAATGATTGGAACTTTCCAGAATGATCCTAATAAAAGATGCGTTATATAAACTTCTACATTTTACTAGAAACTTCCATTGTAACTTTCTAGGATGTTCCAGTATAGATTGTTCTAGAATTTTCCTTGACAATTATATATATGCAGACTCTAAAGTTAAACGCTCACTCTTGGATTTGGACTTAGACATCGATAGACATTAATATTCATAGCATTTGGATTGACATTTTTATTGTGCCAACAACATCATACTGGATTGTGACCTTAGAAGTGAACGTAATATTCAGATTGGATTCCGAAAGATTTCGGGATACAGATAAAGATATAAGATTGGACTCATATTTTGACAGTTAAGTTGACAGTAATATTTGTGTAATACTTCTTGTAAACTTTTGTATAATAAATATTGTTAAATTTTATTATTGATTTGTGTCTTTTGTTGCCTACAATTTAAAGGTATTTCTGGCCGTAACAATGTAGATTACCAAAATAACTAAGTTTTAATTGTAAATCATTTAGAACTGTCAAAATATTGATATATATCAACGAAACATTTGTTTTCTATTACACGTCATTGCAATGTGCAATCCCCCAGGGCCCTTGGCCCAATTGTTCAAAAAGTTTGATAACTGGTTATCCACTTGATTACTATCCAGTGGTTAAATTTTGTTGATCAAAACCTGGTTAAGGATTGGTTTATTATCCACTGGACAACATATTATCCAGAGGACAAGTCCCATAACTCTTAGTACTTCCTGTCACATTTGTAAAATAGAACCAAAAAAAAAACAAAAAAAAGGAAAAGGGCTACAAATGTTTTCCTGACAGAGCTGACAGGAACACCATAAATGCTAAATCCAACAGCTCTATTGCCAAACAAAGGAAAAGGAAGTATCAGCTGGCTTTCAAAACATGAATTCCACCCAGCAGAACTAATTGATGGAATAGATCATGCGTTATTACGAGCTCAAGAGCAAATATTGACATGGAAAGCACTTTGAGTGCAAGATTCACTCCCCGTATTACAAAAAAAAACTGAATAAAGTTGAAATTATGGGTGAACATGAAAGAAAAGTGCCTGTTATATTAACATAAATAATGGGTCCAGACTAGATAAAAACAAGTGTTGCTGAAGTCATTAAATTTCTGTTTGCAAGATCAGGATAATGATGAGGCCATATAAGAGGAAGTGACTACCTAAGAAAGTTTAGTGATGGTAGTGAGGCTACCTTAGTTGCTATAGGGAAAACTGTGTTGCTATGGTTATTCAATATTTGGAGAGAGAAAAACACAATGATTGTATAAATACTTATTGTTCGATATTTAGTGACACCATGTATATGCTGTTCTGGTAATAGAAAATATTTGAACTTGATTACTGGTTTTCTTTGGTCATTACGGTCCATGGAGACCCTTCTGTACCTCAGAATTTCATCAAAACAGTTTGGGACGTTTTCATTGGTATTACACCAGCATCACCGTATTTATCTGTAATCATCGACTTTTACTGCAAAGTTGGACATTTGGGGAAAACCTTATATTAGATACTTACTAAGTCAAACAGATACGAAATGATCTGGAGTAAATGGACCATTAGGTAGACCACCTTTAACAGATCACAGGATAAAAATTAGTTGATTAGACGAGAGCACTTGACAATCTCTCGGATTAAACTGTTGTAACAGTTGGAATAGATATCTGTATGGAAATCCCGTCTGAAAAAGGAAACAAATATAACAAAGAAGATTGAAAAGCTGAAAAAAGTTATATGTGTATATATATATTTTTATAGATGATTTATATATCATAACTTGTTGCTGCAATGTATTTTCACAAAATTCAAATAACAAATGTAGCATGGCACTTTTGTGTTGATTTAGTGATGTTACCATCAGACATTTCAAATTTATTTTTTGTGTGGTACGTTTTACTGCAGTCGTATAATGTTGTGTATACGAGTCTTATATTTCATTACACAAGTGTCAGTACTCCATGCAATGCCGCTTGTAAAAAATAAAAAAACAATATTATGCACTTATATTAAAGTTGTGTAATGTATATTATCATGATTATGGAGCTGCCCAAGGACTTTTTCTAGAGTCCCAAACTTGGTCAATTGTAAGCTTAATTTGTTTGTGCTTGAACTTAACTTTTACACTACCTGTTGTCATACTATTGTTATATTCTTGAATATTGTTATACTCTATATATTGTCATAAATTTTTACAGATTTTCTCCATGTGCCACTTGTCCATTTGAAATTTATGTTTATTTTTGTATCAATCTTTTTTTTTTTTAGAAAATTCTTGGGAATTTAACCAAAACAAATGCTCCCAAATGGTTAATTATTTATATAAATTACCAATTTTACATCAACCTACCAGTGTTATCAATATAATTTGATGTTATCTGGGAGGGGGCAATTTTTTCTCCTAAATCAATCTCTCCATTGTCAATCTGATCTTTTATGTCCTGTCTAATAATTTTGGCTGATCTTGTTGATGGTATGGTCAAGCCCTTGGATAATCGCTTTTTTGCCCTCCTTACTCTTTGAATATAATCTCTGTTGCTTATTCTCATGTTGATGTTAAACTGGTCTGTATTTATTTTGTTATATTGGGCAAAGCCCATCAATATCTGGCCTGCATTGGCTGGTCTTTCCCCTTTTTTGTTGGTCACATTAAACTTTTCACCAAGTTTTTTCCAATTAACACGGGATCCATAAGGGAATTGCCTCATTGCTGATAAGAATCCTTCTTTTTCAAAGGAATAATGGTCGAAGTTACCATGGTGTTCTTTTGGCTTTAATAAAGCCCTTTATTGTTTATCAATTTTTACCTTCAACTTTTGCTGAGCCTCAGCTTTTGTAACATAATACATGGACATTCGGTCATTATCATGTTTTCTGAATGACTTTCCAGAGGCCATAAAATGGCGCACATCCTGTCCATTGGAGGATAATTTATTTTTAATTTTGATGTTGTTTCTTTTTAGCTGTTTTTGTCTTTTGTAATTTACTTTTTTTTGGTGTTAGTTTCATCACCTTTGAAACCGTTTTGATAATATCTACACCAAGTTTATGTGATGCTATAGGGGAAAATACTTTGACAAAATTTTCAACATTTTTTTCAGCTGCTTTTGACATTGGAGGAGACTTTTCAAGTATAATATTTGCCACATTCTGGCATGCCCCAACAAGTGAGTCTTTTTTACCACTTCTGATGACTTATGTAGTAGTGACGCATCAAACACCATACACTGTTCACAGTCTGTTAATGTATGTTTAGCCTTGTCCTTTTCAGATAACTTCATCCACTGATACATAGAAAATGTATTTATAAATAATTGTTTTTGCCCATTGGTATTGCCATTTTCCATTTTGTATTTTGTGTTACATATGTCTGTATTCTTGGTAACAGAAACCTGAACTTTTCTTGATTTATTTGCATGTTACTGTAATTTTTCATGATATTTGAGTAAGAAATAAATCTTTTTGAAACACTGAAATTTGTATTATATTTTGGCACCAGCTTTTCAGGACTGTTTGGTAGTTCATTGGGTTAATTTTGATATGTTTCCCAATAGTCAAGTGCTGTCTGATCTTTGGTAGCACGAACTATGATTGTTTTTACAAAATTACACAAATTCATCCTGATGTTTATGGCATTTTCAAATGGTTAATTTCTAATGTATAAAAAAGATTCACAAAAGCTGCATTTTCTTTTCCAATATGTCTGTCTGAGTGCCATCTGGTGGCACTTTTGATTTGGAGGGAAGTGTAAAGGAAGTTCAAATAAGGGTTTTATCAAATAAGAGACTTGCTTTATTACAAAATTAAAAAAAGAATGATTACACTGTCAACAGAAACAAAAAATAAAAATATTTTGGATATCGAATTTGGAAAAGAGGACTGAAGGGGCATCAAGTTTGTATTACCCTTGATGAACAGAAGTGAAACAGATACAAGGTATTTTATATTTATTGATAAAATTATAGATAATACTCATGAATACATATAAAAACAAATAGTACTACGAAAAATCCATTCACTTTAGTTTGAAGAAATATTTTCCTTGTTGAGGCCTCTTCTATAAACATGGAAATCTGCAAAATAATTCAAATAAATAAAATTATGTATTTATAAATATTAATTAAGCAAAACTGGACTACCAGCAATTATACAATAAATAAAAAAAAAACAAAATTACCGCGTTGAAAAGTTGGCTATTGCCACGTCAACAGAGTTGTCTTTCTTTACACATATACGGAATTCCGTATTTTCCGGTTTCGTCCAATTATTATTTTTTATGATCGCTAATACGTTTTATAAATTGTTTATTTCTCTATTTTCCTAAATGTGTGTACAAATAATTCAAATTGCAAGGGCTTAAACTTAACGGATCGAGTAAAAATTTGACTGGCACATGGATTTCTTAACAAACTAAAAGGAAAGTACTGCTCATTATGTAAAATAAATTGATTACGGAAATAAATACTGATTGAACTTGAAAAATTGACGTTTTCAGATGCGAGATTGTAGACTTTACAAGGAAAGGATTTGTCATTCAAATGAGCATTGATTGATTGATTGTTGGTTGCTTAACGTCCAGTGGCAAATATTTCATGCATATTCAGGACGAGAACAAGTTCACAATAAATACAATAGGTAGGTTGTTGTAATAGAGGCCATCTAGGATGATGGTCGGGGAAATTTGGACTGCCACTGGAAAATGAGGGTATATTGGATAGGGACAAAAAATTTGCCTTGCAACAGGCCACCTACGGACCCCTCAAAGAGTTGTTGCAAGGGTTCTTAACGTGCATAAAGCGTGGCACTCTCTTTACACGAGGCATCGGATTTAACGTCCCCGTCTGACGGACGTGACTGCGAACTTGATACATCCCGCACAGCCAAACGGACGCCCCACTTCAGCAAGCGTTTTACTGCCGGTCGGGAGAAGACCAAGTGACCATATTTCTATACCCCAGTCACCCTTGGGGTTTCAAATGAGCAGTAGTATTTTATATTTTCAGTGTCTGGCGATTCCAAAACGGGCATTTATACGAAAAAATATTGTGTTTTAGCCCTTGCAATTTCGCATTTCTTTTTACTTTCGTTTTCAGTCACTTTTCGTGTCACGTGACCTAATTTGCATACTATATTTAGTCGTTTAAAATTGATTTTGATTCGGAGTGAAGATATCTATTAGGTGAACATAAAAGTTTGTTTACAACTCTAAGAACTAAAGCTCTTGTGAGGTGTTCACATAAAATGTACATTTTTGGGCATTTTTAGACCGGGGCACTGCCTTAACTACTCTGTGCAACATTATGGAATATAGTTGAACAATTTGTTTTAAATCGTTTTATTGTTCAGTAGCAGCTGCTCTCTCCTCCACTCTCACTAGATTTCTATACATACAGCTCCATCTTTTTTTCTTCACTGTGGCCTTCTATTTGGCTTTAAAGTTCCTGCACCTTTGTCCAAAATGTGCCTTTAACAACATTTAATCTGACAACGGTATCAGTTCATGCAAGGCATTACCCGGATACATTATTCTGATTTTGGGACGACCAGTTTTGGCTCTTAGTCCTTAATGATGCCCAAAACAAGTCAAATATCAATAGTTAAGTATTTTACTTTTTGCTTTCATTTCAACAATAATTATAGATCAGAAAGGGAGAGTGTCAATCGTGACTTTCAAAAGAAAAAAAAACAAACCAAGACGGCTCAGTGGTAAGCATATTAAGATTAAAAAAAGCGTTAAGTATTATGGTTTACAATTACAGTTATTGTTTAAGTCGTAAACACTCTCATTCTTAAACATGTTAAAAATGTTTAAAATATTTTTTGTGCTTGTTTAGTGATTGTTTAAACGCTTAAACACCGCTACATATTTTATATGCACCTGTTCCATGTCATCAGGGGCCTGTTGTTCAGTGGTTGTCGCTTGTTGATGTGGTTTGTATGTGTTTTTTGTTTCTAGTTGTGTATATAGATTAAACCGTTGGTTTTTTCTGTTCAAATTGTTTATAACTTACTGTTCGGTGTGAGCACTGGTTCCGTTTTGAAGACCGCATTTTGACCTATAAAATTATGACTTGTATGGAGAGTTGTCTCACTGTTCTACACATCTAATTTACACATGTGTTTATATATCAAATATAATCCTAAACATGTAATAAAGACGTGTTTATTTTGTAATATGACTGATTTTTACAGTATATCACCATGAAATGATTATGTCATGACAGCTTTGACTTTACAGTATACCATTAAAAAGATTGTGTTCAATAATATTCAGTAAAAACACAGCAGACACACGGGTACAGCGACATAACGCAAGAAAAGGAAACAATCATCATGATTCATAAATGAAAAATTAGACGGGTTTCGTCGTGAAATCAGTATCTAAACGTACACTATGGAGTTTATCGTGTGGTACCGAACTATCGAAAACATGGAAAGACGTTTATATGTTACTTATATAATTACTGGGTTGGTTTTTTTTTAAATATAATCTTATTTACCATCACAAGAATCAACTTCTTCCTTTTCTCGACCACTGCGTTGTTGAACATTGAGGGGTCAGCAAAGTTTCTGAAAAGCCGTCTAAGTTGCTTTTCTTTGTTTATATTCAGTGTTGCTTTAAGCTACAATAATAAACACGGGAAATATTCACTTCTAAGTTCATTTACATACTGTATGAAGATGATAGAATATACTTCAAACATATTGACAGGTTTGATAGAAAAAGACTATAATTGATAGTTGCATATATAACAGATAATAAATAAGGATATTTTTTTTATAAACTGGTTCACTTTTCATCATCGCTAACCGGATATTGTTGGTGATGTACGTACATTTTTACCAGTGTATCGTCAAATGCGATAAAGATAGTGCCAAAAATGTGTCAAGCAACATTTTCTCTTATTATGAAACATGTTTCTTTACGTAATTACAATCACGAATGCTTAATGTATAGTATGAGATTGCTCTGACGTGCTGATGACCTTTTTTACGACTGCTACGGGACTAACATGAAAGCTTTTACATAACACATACAATTAATGATAATAATAATAGCTGATTGATAAAACTAAATTGGTTCACTTGGTTCATTAAGTGGTTGAATAACTTAATATGGTTACTCCGCAACACATCAAATATTGTTCTTGTAAGATTTCAAAATAAAAGTTTATTGCTGAAGATGTAAAGTTACCGTTCTTAACGTAGCAGGTCTATATTCAGTGCAGAACTTTCTTTTGATGAAAGATAACCCTTCTTGTATTTCTGAGGGTTTTGCAGGCTTTCCCATTTCCTTCCTTATTAATGCACTGACTTGAGTCTTCAAGAGCATTTAAAAGCAAATCAAAACCATAATTATCTTGTAATCGTACAAATACATGTATAGAAATTCATACAATTAATCGAACATCAATACATGTGTTGAATTTTTATTCCATCTTTATGTAGTTGTATAGTTGTAGCTACAAACATATTTTATGCAACATTACACTTTACCTCAAATTTTGTAAAGATAGAGCTACAAAAATATTTTTTTTATCATGCATCCGATTTCACCTTGAGATATGCACACGCCTATTGCTACGGATTCTTTAATTTCTTCTATCTTTGCTATCTGCACATCATTTTTTGTGGCCTTGTCCATATGTCCATTAGGCATTTCATTGCCTGCAATCTATGAATTTTTTTTTTTTATTAAAATTACTAGGAAATATAATAGTTAAATTCATATGAAAAAAGGACAGGAAAGCTAGCCCAGAAGTCAATCCTTTTGGACTGACCAGATTATTACCGGTACAAACATTTTGAGAAATCAGTACTTTCTCAGTACATAATTTGTTTAAATTTAGACTTATACTGAGGCTTCAACTCCCTCAGGCAAAATTGATCTTAGCCAGATCATAAATGCTATGTGAAATTTCAAAACATCAGTCATAAAAATATAAAAGTACGAGGTTTGCAAATATAGCTTAACAACATATGCAAGACTTAATTACAGCTAGGAGACAGACATATCTATTAATATGTATAGCATCCCCTAATTAACAATAACAAATAATATTTTGTTTAATCAAATGAGCAACCTTGATCATCCCACAGAAATAATTAAATTTTGAAAAGTAATGTAACCTACCATTTATGTGATCCTGTGATGATCACTTCACATGAAAATTTATCAAATGTAACATTTGAGTGTTAATAAAGTGCTAGCATTCAACTGTTGTGTTCTTTTAAATCATTTAATCATGTTATTTGTTAAAAAGACAACATGCAAATTTCTGAAAAGGAAAAATTGAAATCCATACTTAACATGAAGTTGCACATGCTGTCATGCTAAGTATACCCCAGCTCAGGTTTTTCATGTTAAGAGGTTGATGCATTCCAAATTTCAAACCATCTTTAGTAAACACAAAGTGGCTGCAGCACAGACGGAAAATTGCTTACACAGTACAAACAATATCATCAAGCTCCATGCCAAATATCAAATCATTTTTTTCAATACAACTACAGGGTCATTAAACTAAACATTTCATGTTAAAAATGACTATATATATAGACTATTTTATCATAGCTGGAATGAAGTATATACAAGTGACATTTTATTTACAGTAAGAAGTCAAAAGGTGTGTTCATGAAGGAGGTGGTTCTTCTGGCAGGGCCTAATTCAAGTCTACCAAAACAAAGCAGAAAAGAAAAACTCCACCAAAATGGCCATGTTATGGCAGCTATGATATTTGAAAAAGACTGGGAAGAGGAGGAAGTGATGGCATCGTTCTATTCAGCCTTCAGTTTCCTTCCACAAACAGTAAAGTGAGTATACATGTAGATAGTCTCCCATTGCTGGACCTTGTTATTAAGCTATGTTTATAAAGTGGCTGGCATTTATCCTGGCACTTTTGCGAGAAGTATCTGAGTTAGATATAGTCGTCATGAGGTCCATTTTGTCGGGGTTGGGGAAAAAATTGCTTTGCATCCATGGCAACAACTATGTAAACAGTAGCAGTATTCAATGCACATTCAATTTCTCCCCAAAAGAGGCGTGACTTGCAAATCACACGTGATTTACAAAGTGCAACCTATAAAGTCTTTCCAAAAATAATAACCCTTTCTCTTGAAATAGATTTTATGCAGTCTGCTGATTGTAACTGTGTAGGTAGGTAGTACATGCAATAGTCTTTTGTAATCTGACCCCGTTAAACTTGTCCATTCAAGATTTTTCAAAAAATCTCCTCTACCATTCTTAATTTTTTTTCTTCCCGACCGATGTTTTTTTTCTATTTTACAATATAAACATGCACAGTTGGAATTTGCTGAATTTAAACCCAAAAGTAGTTCGTTAATTTGATTATTAAAGGCAACAGTAGTATACCGCTGTTCAAACTCATAAATCCATGGACAAAAAACAAAATCGGGGTAACAAACTAAAACTGAGGGAAACACATTAAATATAAGAGGAGAACAACGACACAACACTACAATGTAACACACACAGAAACGGACCAAGCATCAGACGAAATCCAACGAGAATAACAAATATAACATCAAAACCAAATACGTGAATTTGGGATAGACAAGTACCGTGACACGTTTTATCGCAATGTGAATTTACACTCAAAAGTAAGAGAAAACAAACGACGCAACGATAACATGGAACACACACAGAAACGAACTATAATATAATGATTAAATATTGTACTAAAACATTCTTTAAGGGTAAAATATTTCTCGTCCGAGCTTACTTATTGCGAGAGTGTGCTGAAATATACTTGCAAAACAGTCGGATCACCAAGCCTAATCGGAACAAAATATAAATTAATTTGACACATTGGTTAGGCCTATAAAATATGTATTTCCATTTTTCTTTGTGGTGTTGTTTAAATAGAATGGTGTCTCAAGTTCACTATATACAAGATTGACAGCCAGAAAACAATATGAGAATGAAAAAATAAAAAATATTTATTTTGTATGTAATGTTTACATTGCATTTTTACAAATGAAGTTTTTTTTCTGCAAATATTTCTGGACAGAGTGAACCTTTTCTGTGATTTCTTTAGTTGAAGACCAATTTTTTTTTTAAGTAAAACTTCATATAGTCTGGAATCAAACTAGTGTTGGCAGCCTTTCCAGGAACTAAATGTGATAAAATGTTAGATTCTTTGAACAATTGTAGTATTAGTGTTTTTACAACTGGTATAACTAGAAGCTGCACTCTGGCACATGTCAGGGGTGTTACTTTGCATGCTTAATATAGATTCCACATTTGGTTTCTTTGGAGCTACATGCCAAGATGAAGATTCCTGTGGTTGTGCTTCCTGTTTCAAACTAGTTCCACATGAAGTTACAGAACTAATGTGCAAGTCCAATCTTTTCCGTAGTTGCCTTACTTCCTCGTGCAGCTTACTGAACTGTTTTGATGAAACACAACTGAAAGAGATAAATAAAGTAATAGAAAAATACTGCTACATTGTGTACAACAGATACTTGTAGAATAACTTTGTATTGAGGTAGAAAAGCCTTAGTATTTCAAAATTTCCAATTTTGTGAACAGTAAATTTATTAATATAACCATATCAATGATAATTCAGGTCAGCACAAAAAAAAAAGTGCTGACTACTGGGCTGGTGATACCCCTAAAGTAATTGCAACAGAAGAGTTTTAAGTTTAAGCATTATACCCCAAATATACACATGCCTCTCCAGATGAACTATTCGGCATACATGCCTACTTCAAGGAGAGACCTGTTTCCCCACTTAACACAACATTCCACCGTGCAAGAACACCTAAAGGTAGTTACCAGGCCTTGTCCATCGAGACAGAAACACAAAAGGAAAGGTTTCAACTCCCTTAGGCTTAATTGAATGAATTTGACAATTTATTTTAGGTATATTTGACATTTTCTGATTGAAAATGTTTGGCTTTGTGCGTTCCTGATGAAGGTAAATCCAGAAAAGCGCTCCGGGCGAAAGAAATTACTAAACGTGCTGTTTCTCAACATTAAAAGACGAGACCTTTTATAAATACATGCAATTTTATTTTTTTATTTTTTTGGTTTGCAAATCAAACAGGTTAAACAACTTTCCTGCCTCTGACTGTGACCCTGATAACCTGACAGTCGTCTTTGAAGACACCTGCCAAAAAATTGTGTCTATTCCCTCAAATATGGTTTTCAGTTTTTTTTTCAGCATTATATATATCATTTAATTTTTTTTCAATATCTCCTAATCTCCCGTTCTTCTCCTCGGGACCCGTTGTCCTGTAGGTAGGAGGAGAAAATATTGATGTTTAAAATTATGTTCTTGAAATTTACAACTGGTGTAACTATGATACATATACGAATGAGATATTTTCTTGTTTATTCATAATTACTTTTCACTTTATGCATGTAATCAGTTACTTGTGTTTGGCTAACAGTTTTGCTAGTTCATTCAATACCTGTCCACCTCCATTCTTCTTAGTTTCGGGTTTCCTTCTGCTAGCAGTATTCTTTCTAGTTTCATATTTCAAGCTTTTTGAATAACAGTTTCTTAAGCGTTTTCCTCTCAATATTTATTTCCCTAGACTTTCTATTTAACATATTTCTTGCGTAACCACTTTTTGTCTATAGTTAGACGAATGGATTCTATTGTTTCAGTATATGCATCACTTAGCATCACATTCAGTTTATTAATATGATCTTTCAGCACTTGTGTCATAGAATCCTGAAGATTGTCTATTGCAGGTGAATATAAGCAATTACGGAGAATATTGATCTCTAGATTTTATAAGGTCCATTATTGCAGTTTGGAGAGGAATATCTTTTAATGGCTTTCCAAATAGATGATGCCGATATCCTAAAGAAACATATTCTTCATACAAAGAGATAAAATATAAATGTTTGTGAATTTTTACCTTGATAATAGCTGACAATCCATATGTCACAATGCCAGATGCATGAGTCAAATGCAGAGGTAGTCCGCACTTTTTCTAACAAGACACACCCTCTCCAAGAACACCCAATATACCAGGAAGATTGTGTCGAAGTTGAAAATAACAGCTCCGCGACGTTTATGGGGGGAGATCATTCGCGGATGCATAGGAATGATCTTTCAAAACGGGAAGAACCTTGTCATCTGTTGCACATCTTTCACTTCTCCGATCTACTAGACCCTGTAAAACCTTCCGTAACCGTAGGTTTTGAGGTATTTATGTTTCTGTAAAGAGGTGGTTATAGCTGAATTCAATGTTATGATAGTATTGTTTTGATTACTGATTATATACGTTATCTGTGGATAATATTCTTATATAAACAGATGCTTATTAAGATAAAGACATTGAGTGGAGTTCTGGTGTTGTGGTGTCTCTCTTTTTTGTTTGTAAATCTATTTATTTCATGTCATTATCAGAACACATCTTTGTTTTTTTTCTGGAGTTGAAACCTATTTATTAAAAATGACCGTGTTCACATCTGTGGTTTTATGAGTATATTAGATAGATAAATCGTACTTGTATTTCAGTATTTTTCCACTTCCTGTGATAGACACAGGTTCCGGTTCTGCTGGATCATCTTCTAAAAGAGTCTGCACATTGTCTAGCAATGGTTTAACCTTTGGTCTTCTGGTATTGGATAGGGACAGAAATTTGCCTTGCAACAGGCCACCTACGGACCCCTCAAAGAGTTGTTGCAAGGGTTCTTAACGTGCAAAGAGCGTGGCACTCTCTTTACACGAGGCATCGGATTTAACGTCCCCTTCTGACGGACGTGACTGCGAACTTGATACATCCCGCACAGCCAAACGGACGCCCCACTTCGGCAAGCGTTTTACTACCGGTCGGGAGAAGACCAAGTGACCATATTTCTATACCCCAGTCACCATTGGGGTTCACTCTTTGTTTAAATGTGGGAACAAAATATGCATCATCTCGTCTCCGCAACTTTAGCCACTTCATCCGCAGTTTGGGATTCTTCTCTGTTTGAAACGAATGAAAACGAACATTTTGCATGTACGGATACTTTGCTCTTTTCCTACAGCAAGAACAAAAAAATTATGAGAACCACAAACAATATAAAAAATTTGCTAAATATATGAAGAACAGGAAACAGAAAGCTAAAGCAAAATTTGAATTATACTCTAAAAATCAGGAGGTAAATAAATATGAGAAGGGTATGCTACTTAAGAGCCAAAAAAATATTCGACAAAAACTGGCCGACACAGCAAGAGGTGATCATGAAGCGTACACGAAGAAGGCTAAAAAAACATAGGAATATCATACCATGCAGTACGGATAGTGCAGTTTCGAACAGTTTCCTTTTTTAAAACATTCATGTCTGTTCATATTTATACAATGAGGCTCATGCACAAGATGTTCAATTAGGATACATTTCTTATTGTTGCATAGATGACTGACATCTAATTGTTCTCCATATTCATTTTTATTTTGTAAATGAGGATGTAATATTTTATTGTGTGCCATATATACAAGTCTGTGAGTCTTTTCAACAGTTTTTTTTTCCATCTGGCCAGGTTACTCTCTTCCTGCCATAGCCAGCTTCAGAACAGACACCATTCCATTGCATGCATTTATTGCCGAGGGGTAACATAGAGCTTTTTCTGCATAATTCAAGTAAAATGTTTTCAAAGAATGCTTCCATAATTAATGACTTAGGCTACATGTGTAAAAAAAACAGAAAAGAATTTGAATACAGCGGCAATTACCATGACAACATTGAAGACATGTATCTCGGTTAAGGTGGCACGGTAGTATTTCATATGCGCAACCTCAAAACTTTTAGGATAATTCGACGATCATTTAACGTTTTTCTGGTCATATTTTTTGTAATCAAGAATTAAAAGTATGAAAAAACTGTCCAATTAGTTAGAAATAACATAACATCCAGCTAGATAATAACAATGGCACATATTTCAGCATTTATTGGGTAGAACACAAATCTAGGGTGCTCGCATAAGGCAACTTAACTGCCTAAACATTAAAAAAATTAAAGTAAAATCCAAAACAAAGTCATCGGAACTGCATAATGTTTACCTCGGAGATGATTATAAAATGGCCATCAAGCTCCTGTTTGCAATGTAGACGATCACACTTGCCTTGCACACATTTTGCACTATTTGATAATTTTGATGATATCAAAGATTTTCACATCAAATCCCATGCTCACAGTCGATCTCTCCTCTCTTCACACGAAAGAGGAAGATCTGATCACAGCGCCAACAACAACTTCCATGGATAGTATTATAACTGAGGAAGAGGCGAATGATACAGAAAACAGCCAAACTGAACCTGACACCTTAAACACAAGAGTTAGAGAAATCATCAAAAAGATTAAGAAGTTTTATAAAAAATAAAGACTTTGACTTATCTGGTTGAGTCGGAATATTTATTAGAAAATACATTTATATAGAGTCAAACAATGTGATATCAGTTTGTCTGCAGAACATAGGAACGACTTTTTTTAAGTGTAGCAGAACAAATGTTTGCAATAGGTCTTCAATTGAAACCTTAGGTTTGTGTTTGACAAAATCAATAATATATTGCATGTAGATACAAACAAATAATATCTTTGTAAGAGGGTAGTTATTTTCGGGTACTGTAACGTAGCGCTAAATCTTTGTCTTTTGAAATGTTATTTTTATTTGAATTTAAATGTATTTTTACTTGTTTTACAAACATTGCCGTATTTAAATACTTTATGATTGATTGTTGGTAGCTTAACGTTCAGTGGCATATATTTCATGCATGTTCAGGACGAAAACAAGTTAACGATAAATACAATAGGTAGGTCTTGCCATCAAAGAGAACATCCGGGGTGATGGTCAGGGAAACTAGGACTGCCACTGGAAAATGAGGGTATATTAGATAGGACAGAAATTATACCTAGCAACCGGCCCTGTCAAAAAATTGTTGCAAGGGTTCTTGACGTTCAAAGAGTGTAGCACTCTCATTACACGAGGCATCTGATTTTACGTCCCAATTCTGACCGAACGCGACTGTGAACTCTATACATCCTGCACAGATAAACGAACGTCCCACTTCGGCAACCGTTTTACTGTCTGTCGGGAGAAGACCAAGTGACCATATTTTGTTTCCCCAGTCACCCTTGGGGTCAATACTTGTCCCTTTGGTATCTTTCGTCCCTCTTTTATTGTATGTATGTATACATACTCTTGCTGTACTATCTGCCTACATGCATTACCATATTTTGATATATATCACATCTGCAACTGATAAATCTTAATTAACATACTTAAATTAGTGCATATACAACATATTTTTGTCAAAATCCGTCTCGTTCTGATCTTTAATGGAAAACCAGTGTTACAAGGCGTTTAATTGTTATCTTTATACTGTAAACGACAAATTTATATCCATTTACCTGTGTGCCGTACTGAAAAAATATTTGTTACCTATTGCCTGTGACTAGCTGTTAGTCGGTAAAACTTGGATTAAGTCCCAAACTAGTTGCAACCGTAGTAGAGTTAGTTCTAACCTATAATATTAAACCCCAAATATACACTGAAAATGGTCCCTTAAAATGGTCCCTTATATTCAATAAACCTCAATAATTGAAATTATGACTGCTACTTTATTTACTTTATTTGACTGTCCCTTTGGTATCTTTCGTCCCTCTTTTATTTACATTCAGCTGGGTTTGCATTTACTATTATTGGACTCTTTTATTGCCTATTGCTGTTTACATTTGACTTCTTGGAAATAATTTATACATTTGAGGTATTTATCATTATTTAATTCTTGATGTTATTTATACTTCATATATTGAAGTGTTTGTGTGGGCTTGCTAATAACTTACCAACATTAACTGTCAGATTAGCGTGGCTTCTTTTTTCTTTCCTAACATATTGATAGGTAACTGAGTGACAGGTGAATTTCCTTTATGGTGTTGGACCTGTTCGTGTTTTCTGAAAGATTCGTCAATTCTCTGTGTTAAATAAGAAACTTCTGGATATGTCATTCTTCCTATGTATTCACCACTTTGATTGCATCTATCACAGCCATAACACCCAGAATATTGTTTAAGACAATAACAATCAAAACCTAGGAGTAAACAAAGTCTCACAAAACAAAGGACATTTACATCAACAGTTATAAATTAGAAACAACAGAACTCCACTCAAAAACCCCGACTACTGCTTTAATGGTGTCATCCCGAAGTCGGTGGGGTTACACCAGTTATGCAGCAATCATTTCCTCTACTTATTCCATGGTACACTGACTAGGACGAAATACTTCGGCAGGACCGCACTTTCAGGTTCCTAATACTGAGTATTTGGTACAGTTCCGCTGACAAATGACTTCATTAGGTTTTCCATATTTCCATTCGTGACCCAATGCATTACTCTGATGTGCCTTTTTAGATCATTGCGTCTTGTGTCGTTTATCCCACATAATGGACACTTATGTGCATGGATTTCTAATTCGGGCACCGTTTCAGTGGCGGAAAAGCTGCCTTAACTTAAGGCGTCCTGTACTGCAGGATGCCACTGGTCGAGGCATGCCACTAACCGCACAATCAGGCATTAATTCTCGTGTGTCCATGTCTAAACTTGCCTTTTCTCTTGAAGATACGGTGAAATCCATTGGTAAAATATAACAACAATTATCAGTAAAAACAAAACCAACAGAAAAAAGCACAAATACGAAATTAAAAAATAAATAAACTTACTTATAAGATATGTGTTGGGTTTTGTTTGTTTGTGTGGATGTATATTTATCTACATAAATAGATATGCTGTAATTACATTCTAAATGTATATTTTGAAAATATAGTTCATATTTATCATACAAACGATAAGTTAAACAAACGTAACGCAGCTCTATTACATCATACGCCTGATTTTAATCATGTACCCACACTACTATAATCAACCAAACACCATGATTCTAGTCTTGTACATCTAAACTTTCCTCTAATAAACAATTCAATACACATGACTTAGACGGAGGTATAGAAATGCCATCTGACTTCAAAGAAAGGAAGAGTGAACAAAAGGTCCAGTGGTTATTGAATGTATGATCAAGTATTGTTGAGGAGTGTATTTTTGAAAATATTGATATGTTTCAGGAGCTCAGAAAATTTTTGGAGGATCCTGATCACTTAGAGAATTATTGGGTTCTGAATGAGGAGGGAAGATTTCCCTGTCATTTTTGTATAAAAACTTACTCTCATGTTGGAAGTCTTAAAACACATGAACGAATTTGTCACCAGCACGATGAACCAAAAATTGAAAAGAAAAAGATATCAAAGACATCTGCAATAAAATTAACGGTACCAATTTTCTTGCACCAGATGCGCATTTCGACAATACATGTCTCTTCAGTGATGCTCGTTGCCAAAATATTTGAAATCCAAAGCTTATGTAAAAGATGAAGAGCTATAATCCAAAAGGTCCAAAAAGAATAGCCAAATCCGTGAAAGGAATCAGAGGTTTGCATGAGGGAGATTTATTCCTTAATTTATAATAATTTCTATCATTTTGTAACAGCAAATTTTAATAACACAAGAAATCCGTATTTTCATGCCAGTACCGAAGTACTGGCTACTAAGCAAATGATGATCAGCTATTTAACTACATTATTCTGTTATTTAAATTAACTGGACTTCTCAAAATTTAAGATACCGCTATTGAAAAATGGGCATGATAAATTAAGGAGATATTGAATCGGTACCAATAAAAGTAAGTTAAAACTTCAAAATATTTTCTAAAAAAAATCTAAAATAACCAATTAAAGTATACTAAGTTAAAAATTCGAAAAAAAAGTAGTAGCTTAAAAATTCAAAAATTACAATGATGTAGAAATATTTTAAGAACTATTAAAAGCATGTCTGAATAAATGAGTTTTCAAATTTTACTTAAAAACGTTCACACAATGGATGTTTCGTAGATCACTTGGTAGATCATTCCACAGAACGGCTGCTGCTTTGTCGAATCTTCTGTCCCCATATGTTTTAGTTCTTACACGCGGCGTTGTTAAAATCATGGAATTTTCAGATCTAAGTGCTCGCATAGGTTTATATATTTTAACGAGTTCTTGTAGGTAGACCGGTGCCTTCTCGTGCAAAGCCTTGAACACATACACAAGAAGTTTATACTGGCATCGGTATGTTACAGGCAGCCAATGGAGAGACTTGAGGATTGGTGTTATGTGGTTGTACTTCACCTTCCTTGTAATGACCCTAGCTGCTGTGTTTTGGACTCGTTGTAACCTTTGAATAGATGTTGCTGGGAGTCCATACAGTTATGCGTTCCCATAATCTAAACGGGAGGTTACAAGAGAGCATACTAACGTTTTGCATGCTTCTTCTGTAATAAATGTTCGAATTCGTCCAATGTTTCTGATCTGATTGAAACATGATTTTGAAACAGCACTTATTTGTTTGTCCATTGTCAACGTTTTCTCAAAAAAAATGCCTAGGTTTTTTACTCACTCAGCATCACTAAAAATGTTTCCACCAAGATTGAGATTCATGTTTGAAAGGTCCTTCACTCGGTTTTTTGGAGCAAATACTATCAGTTCCGTTTTATCCTCGTTTAATTTTAGCATGTTCGAGCACATCCACTTGCTGATATCAGCTACTCAAGCCTCAAGTCGCTTTTATATGTTCGTCCAATTATCGAGTGGCTTGAACACGAGATAAACTTGTGTGTCGTCTGCATAACAGTGATAACTCATGTTATGGCGTTTACATATTTCGCCAATTGGTCTTGAGGAACACCAAAAAGGAGACGAATCTCATCTGAAAGAACAGAACCAATAGCGATTCGTCGAGTCCGCGTCTTGAGATACGACTTAACCAACTAAGTGCTGTACCGGTAATCCCACAGGATATGAGTATTCCATCCGCTTTATCAGAATAGGATGATCTATAACATCGAAAGCAGCCGATAGGTCTAGCATTAGTAAAACGGCACAACAGTCGTTATCAAGTGCAACAGTGATGTCATGATGTACACGAAATAATGCTGTCTCTGTCGAATGACACGCACTGTAGGCTGATTGCACATTGTCGTGAAGAGAGTTTGTCGTATGATGGTTTTCAAGGCGGGTCTCAACAACCTTTTCAACTACTTTGGATACAAACGGAAGATTTGAGACGGGTCGATAATTCTTCAATATCTCTTTGTCTAGACCGGCCTTTTTCAAGAGTGGTCGAACAACTGCCTTCTTGAAAGATGGTGGTACACAACACTGTTCGAGTGACAAGTTCACTATCTTGGTGATGACGGCCGCCAAACTGTTAGTCCAAATAATTATGACGCCTTGGACGGCTATTTTATAATTTTTTTGGACGCCCTCCTGCGACGTCATAATGCTGAAGCATCCATTTTGGATATTGAGAGAGTATTTTGCTCTCAACTATTTTGAAACTTTACCTACTGTTAATGATTGAATTATCGTAAATAAACTTGTAATTTTGATAAAAAATGTAACTTACCTTTGTTTTATTGTTTTATTTGTATCAGAATAGAGATATTAATATGTTCTTTCTGCCACAGCATTTCCTGGCAGACGCTTCAATGTTAAAATGGCCACATAATAACCAGCATGCACTCTAAGTGTGACGTAAAAAATGAGTGGAGTTCTCAAAGTACATAACAGTTTACTCTCTGATAATGCCAAATATATTTCAAACAATCTATAACATTCTGACTGATTTGCTTGTATATAAAGAGGTTCAATATATTTATTTTAAGATTGACAGGCATTTATTGTGGTCATCATTTTTTTGTTTGATTTCTTTACAGTATATTAGAGTATATCACATTTATTGGTCATTTTTTTTGTGTTCAATTTCTCTCCGGTATATTTAAGCCTATTAGAGTGCAACTACTTTTATCAATTCGATTTTTTTTAAATAGAATACTTCACCTGCATACGCTGACCCTCTTCTTAGATTTTAAAGTTAAAATATATATATAAAAGGGGGAGTGTAAAAATTAACTATATAAACTATTAAAATAATATACAACTGAAGGACACTGAAGTATCTGTTGTCACATTACATATAGTTGTAACTGCTATTGAACAAAAAAATCCATGTATATTTTGTATATTTGTAGGATTCAGATCAGCTTTATCCTGAATGTATATTTGCAGTTATTATTGCCTAGATATAAAATGCCAAACTGAAGATCCGTGTCTGTCAACTGCATTGATAGGCTTGTACAGAGGTTGTCATACTTAAGGCACGAAAAAAACACGGGTCACCTAAAGAAATTCAAGTTTGGATAATCAGATGATCACAGAAATGAACTATACAATTGATGTTCGTGTTGTAACATTTTCTAATTAAAAAAAATGCTTTTAGTTTTATCCTGTTTGGCTATGGTTATAAAAAACATCGAATACCCATTTTTTCAAGTACGGCATCAGTAACTTGCTTTACCATTTTCGTGATGTCTAGCTTTTGTCCTAAACCTTTTAGAAAACAGGCGTTCTGGAGATCGTTGTTATTGTATCCATCATCCTATTATCCATGGTGACTATTGTCAATTTCTAGTTTGTTTCCTTTCTATGAATGTGATGGAACAGAACTGTACGAAGTAACTAGAACTCCATTCTTCCATCACTTAAACAAACTAAGGGTTGTCTTCAATACCTACAGGATGAATGTATTATGAATACGCAGACATAAAGTTTAAGCAAGTCAGAAGTAGCACATCACAACAATTGCCAAGATCTGACTTGACTATTCGATCAAGTTCAAACTATGATGAAACTCTTAAAATGAAAGAAACTTTAGGGGAAGATTGTCATCCATGATTACAAAACTCAATCATAGCCAGGGGGAAGAAATATCAAACTTTACTAATATATTTAAGAGAAGTCCGAGTCCGATGTCAGAAGATGTAACTAAAGAAAATGACAATAATATATAAACAACAACATACTACTAGCAGTTAACTGACATGCCAGCTCCAGACATCAATTAAACTGATTGAAAGATTATGTCTTCATCATATGAATATCAGGCACAATCCCTCCCTATAGGGGTTTAGTATCATACTATCATAAAATATATGAGAGGAACATAACCCGTGTCATGCCAACAACTGTTTTTTTTTTATTAAAGACCGTACAAGTGAATCAATATGTAAGCCAACATATGCAATCTTTAATTTTTTTATTCCAAGTTTATGGTTAATATGTTTTATGTATTACAATTTACTATTGATGTCAGAGGTGCAACATGTTATTCAGTTTCAATTTAGTCAGCTGACATAACAGAAAATGCAAATCAAGATTCATGCAATCTTTTGATATATATAAGGATGTAGATCACAAGTTATACTGCACAAACTCATGTACAATTTTCGTCCAAGCAATGTCCACTTTTTTACTTCCAAGGGTGTCCCAGTGGATTTATTTGTTTGCCAAGAACAAATTTGGCATGATTCCAAATATGTCTCCTGTTTAAAACATTAATCAATGTATGTCATCTGAACAGCACCATCTATCTCCGATAACTCTACAACACTTCTTAAAGTGAATGTAACACCAAGGAATGAAGAGAATGACTTCTGGGAAAATGAGACACTGAAGTTTGAAGTACATTAGGTTACTTTTGTTTTTGTGTTTTTAGACATGACTTAATTACATGCAACAACATTTTAATTCCTGCATGATTAAACAAAGCTGCTTTTTTTTAATTAAGATTAAGACTAATATCCTTCTTTCTCTAATTTTTAGCTGATGAATTTATTCATTTCCTGACCTGGTCGATTATATTTACACAAATGAGTGTTTCAATTGATCTTTGTACCGAAGTGGGGTGTCCGTCTGGCTGTGCAGTGACGTCCGGTCAGAATGGGGACGTCAAATCCGATGTCTCGTGTAAAGAGAGTGCCACGCCCTTGCACGTTAAAAACCCTTGCAACAACTCTTTTGAGGGTCCGTAGGTGGCCTGTTGCAAGGCAAAATTTCTGTCCCTATCCAATGAGCTCTCATTTAACAGTGGCAATCCAAATTTTCCCGACCAACATCCTAGATGGCCTCTATTGTGACAAGACCTACCTATTGTATTTATTGTGAACTTGTTCTCGTCCTGAATATATTATTACAAAATCATTAATCGTCTTCTCAGTAGTCACACAAACTAAAGGCCGGTTAAACGTTATATATTTGGTTAAATCGACTTATAATTACACTAGAAGTCTGTTAGCATTTTAACAATTGGTTAGCAATATATGTTTGTACCCACTGATATACCCCCTTTTATCAGCGAAAAGGTGGGTTCCCAAAAATATAAAATTACCAACCGAATCAAATCAAGTATACTGAAATAAAGTTAACTGGTGTAGATCTTCTGTTTATGTACTTCTATTCTTCAAAAAAACTAATCATCATTTGCCATGTGACAAGTCTTTTCCTGCAGAGTTGTTTTAATCACGGAAAGTTACAGTTTATATAGAAAAAGCTACTGAAAAATACCAATTTGGGACATCATGATTTATTTTCTTGCATCAGTCAATTTATAGTTAGTACAATGAAGTATAAATACTTAAATTATTAATTGTTTTCATCCACATTAAAATTTCAAAGTTTATGTTTTTTTGGTGATTTTAGGCAATAGCAGAGGGTCAAGAACATTCGTTAAATTCACAGATGGCCATTCTATATATGTAGAGGCATAGTGGCTGGCCAACATACAGTATTAATGCAGGGATAAAACAAAACCGCACTGTTTGAAGCTGGTCATGAATGGGTTTTATAAACCATGTGGAATTTAAAAAAAATTAATGAAATTTATATAATAGTGCAGTGCATGATGAACACGTTGCTCTTCTGTAATAATTTTTTGTATAGAATTTAAGGTGTTCATATTTTCCTGCAAAAATAGTTTCATCATCCCTACAGACATGATCGAGTTATCGTTCATTGAGATTGCAAATGTTCTTGAGATATGCTTCAGCATGTGTGTTCATATATATATCAATGATTTTTCACTTATATTTGTCTATACGTATTACAAAACATTTTAATATTATTAATTGATCTTCTTTAAAAAGTATTTGATGAGTATTCATTGAAGAAATGAATTTTTAACTAGCAATAAGGAATGTTAGTTTGCACTTGATGATGTCTACGTATTCATCATGTTTATAGGTCGGTTAAAAACCCATAAAGAAAATGACATGATGGAAATCTAGGTGATAGCAATTCACCGCAATGCCCTCATGGTCATCCACTTTAAAAAAAAATACCACTACTTGTAGAATGAAATAATTTGCCCAAGCTAATAGTGACTCTTAATGCGATCTTGCAAGGACTGAACAGCCAGTCAAGGTTGTTAAACACTCAGTAGACTCTCAAATTCCTAGCAAAAATCATACCATGCTTTATGATTTAGCCCAAATTTCTAGTATTCAATTGAAATTGCTGCGAAATACAAAACCCTTGATTCTTTAATACTAGTCAAGAATACAGTTTACTATAACAGAAGTGTTAGTTTTGTGAGGGGATATTGGTTAACTTTAAGATATTTAATGATCTCCTATAAAGAGGACTTTAACATTTCAAATTTCCTAATTTATGGTTTTTTTTTCTTGTAGGGTGAGCTGTTCCTGGTCAAATGGGAAACATTCCCAAGTATGATTCCACATGGGAACCAGCCAAACATATACCAACCAGCACATGTGATAGACGATTTTCATCAAAGTTGATTTTCATCAACCAGGGGTATCAGAAGAGTGCTTATTAGCATATTCTGATATCCTAGAAGAATCTATTCAATCACGCCTCTCATCAACCAACAACAGAATATCCATTCCGTTTCCAACAAAATTGTTCAAATTTATATTTGGTGCTGACAACAGTCAGCTTGTTAACAAAGATGACTTCAAAGGCCCACCTTTGTCTCCACATTGCTTTGTGAAATTGAATGTTCATGGTCAAGGAACCAAACTGGAATTTCCAGTGCAAGTGAAATCAGTGGTTAGTCAGAAAAAAGTTTATTTGCCAATCAACAATAAGTCTGTACAGAAATCTATTCCTACCGACAAATTGATTATTGTGTCATCAACAACTGTTGGTTGCATGGAGAACATTAATATGTGAATTTTATAAGAATAAGAAGAACTTCTACGGCAGCAATAACATTAGTTTCCTTCTCAATGAATATTATGGTTTATGACACTATGTTTATACCTGTATATATATATTGTTTTGTACATATATTATACTTTTTAATTCAATAATACTTATAGATGGAAGCTTATCCATGTATATTGATATTATATTGTATATATTTGAAAGCCATCATGTCTGATTGATTGATTGTTGGTTGCGTAACGTCCAGTGGCAAATATTTCATGCATATTCAGGACGAGAACAAGTTCACAATAAACACAATAGGTAGGTTGTTGTAATAGAGGCCATCTAGGATGATGGTCGGGGAAATTTGGACTGCCACTGGAAAATGAGGGTATTTTGGATAGACAGAAATTTTGCCTTGCAACAGGCCACCTACGGACCCCTCAAAGAGTTGTTGCAGCCATCATGTCTGACATTCTGTCACCTACTGACAGTCTAAAATATCAGGACAGCATTAAACTGTCTACACAGCATAGTCCTTGTTTTATAAACAGAAAGTCTGTAGATAAGACAGAAGTTGTACTTACTTTGCATATTTCAAGTACTAGTACATTTTTACGTTCCATTGAACATTGTCCAATTGATACTGGTTTGACCTTTGTAAATATATGTAACACTCAATTTTCTTTTATGCAATTGAAACAATGTGATAGACTTGAGTCTATGTTGAGAACTCTGTGTTCAGAAATAACTCATGTGTACATGCACAAGTACAAAGGTGGAAGAAAAAGACAAGAATTTAATGATAAATTTCATAATTTAGCAGTCTTTAAAAACGAATTAACAGATGTAAAAACTATGAGTTTTAAGTTAAAACATTTTGAAAAAAAAAAATTACAGTTGGAAAAGAAGTGTAAAGATATCCTTCAACTTTTGATAAATGAAAAAGGTCAAAATTTAGAACTAATTGATGAGAATAAAAGTTTAAAACAAGAAAATGAATATTTAAAAGTAAGAAATGAAAGTTTATTAAACTATGCAGATAATTTATTCATAAAGGAAGATTGTTGTAAAAAAATTGATGACCTTAAACAAAGACAAAAGCTGAGAAAGATTAAACTTTTAGAAACGTATGCTCAAAAAGCTCTTTCTTTTACTGAAACTTTTGGACAAAAACCTATTAAAGTAGATTGTAAATCTGAATCTGGATTAAATGTTTCATTTAAACTTGGAGAAAATAATGAACCTAAATATAGTTATGAAAAGATTGAAGCCTTAAAACAGATACTTTTTCTTCTTGATAAATTTTGCATATCTGATGCAGCTTTTCATGAACTCTCCATGCTTGTAGATGATATACCAAGAAAATACATGATTGTTCAGTGTAGAGATGACATAAATAAAACATATCATATTGAAAGGTTACAAGGTAAATTCAAACATAAATACTTCTAAAATATAAACATGCATACAGCTAATATTATTAAGTTGTTATCGGTTTAAATTAAATTATGTGCTCTTCTAGAATTTTCCAGGATATCGCATCAAATATGTGTTAGATTGGTTTAGATACCTCATTATTGAAGAAAATATATACATGGGTTTCAGAGTATCCAGTATAAAATGCATTGTTTTTGCTTTTGAAGAAAATATGACTGATACAAGAAAATGTAAATGAACACTGAATACATGTGTCAGGTAGCTTGTCTTCCTGAGGACTGTTTCCTTGTGAACTAGCATATTAAAATCCAGCTCAGCGTGTCGGTCTAGCTAGAACAAAGCAGAGTTAATTGTATATAACATTAACTTGTTCTCGTCCTGAATACTTCATACATTTTTTAATTTGACACTGGACATTAATCAGCCATCCGACATGATCACCATTAATTATCTCCAGAACTTGCACAACTGACAGATATCAAGAACATGCTTAAATGGCTTAGGTTAAGTTTCGAATCCATTTGTTTTCACATATATTTTTTAACACCGGCTAATGCTGCAACACGAGCAGGGTATATATATATATATATAAATACCATCTGAAAAGCCTGTAAGTACTCCAGCCAATATGTCTGTGAATCTATATCTATATATATATTTGAGTATGTCTAAACCAGTGACGACTCTACAACAGATTGTATCCATCGGATCATAAGCAGTGATGGCCATACACAGCTAAAAATACATTCTGTATAGTTAATACGTCTAAAAAAAACCACCTAACATTGTAAGATCTGTAAATTGTTTGCTTTCCCATTTTTAGAGATGTAGACTACAAGACTGCATACAACAACAAGTTCTTTAATCAAATATCATCAAACTTTATTTTTTTAAGTGTTCAGACATATATACAACAGGGAAAAGCAGGAGAATAGTATTACAATTAAAATCGCCAGAAAAAGAAGGGCCAACATTAACTGTGATAATGTGGGGCGAGAAAGCCCAAATGCCAGTTCCAGTGAGGGAAACGAGCATACAATTAAACAATATCGAAGTCATTACTATAAAGGACAAATGGAAGGAAACTCAACATAACAATAAAAGAAAAATATAAAATGAATAAACACATGAAAGAGATTATGCAAAAAAAAACTGTAAAAAACTGTTCTTTAAAAAAATAAATTCTTAAACAGAAAATAATAAATTATTTATCTATAGTAAATTAAAAAAGAAATATGAAACTGAGCCTTATTTACTTAGAGAGAATAACTTTGAAATAAGGAATAAAATCACTAAATTAAGGGTGAGTGACCATATTTTGGTAATTGCAAGGGGTAGATACAATTAACATGTACAATAAATAAAGATTTGAGATATTGTCCAGTGGCAAATACTTCATGCATATTCAGAGCGAGAACAAGTTCACAATAAATACAATAGGTAGGTTGATAAATAGAGGCCATCTGGGATGATGGTCGGGGAAATTTGGACTGCCACAGGAAAATGAGGGTATATTAGATGGGGAGGGAAATTTTGCCTTGTAACAGGACCCCTCAAAGAGTTGTTGCAAGGATTCTTAACCATCAAACCATTATACGATAATAAAAAAAATATGATTAAAAGTTAATTTTGTTTCCATAGCTTATATGTTATTGGTTTCTCTTAAATTGACTCATAATTAGACAGTTTAACATATATATATAAATTATGGAAACAAAATCAATCAATAGACCACAACTGAAGGGTTGGGACTAAATTATCTCAACGGAAAGATGTGCCAATGAACTGCACACCAAATATTATTTACTGACCTTATTAGAAACTTAACAAAGGTAAGCTATGGGAAAAAACTAAGTCAATAGACTGTAACTGGAGAGCACATAAATCATCTTACAAAATCAATAACATATATCAATATATATAATAATCGACCAATGGTTTCATTCAAATTATTTGAATTAAGTTTATTGATTTTATACACTCACCCATGATACAAAGGGTTTTGAAGTGCATGTTAACGCGGGTACGCCTGCTACTACGTTTACTGTACGGTTTGGATCGGTTTCAGTCATTTAAAGTAGTAAATCGTTGATCATCGAAATGTAAACCCTAATCAAAGATAGCTGATAAGGGAGATCTGTCCCAGTACGTCCGTTCAGCTGCCATGACTGATGTGGATTGTGATTGATAATATAAATTGTAAAAGTTATTGTGACTTTAAGCTTTGTTGGAAATAATGTTACCAGACGATAACTAGCAAATATTTTTCAGTACGTCACACAGGTAAATGGAAAACTTTTGTCGTTCACAGTATAATGAGACTAATTATTCACCTTGTACACTGGTATATAAAGGAGAGGTTACAATTCGTGGCATGTGATTTGTACATCTAAAGATCACTGAAGAACTGAAGGTCCATCTCATTTGCCTACTATTTGATCTAGTATGTGTCCATGTTATGGCGCGAAATCCGGGTCATAAATATCGAATTAAGGGTAGGGTATTAAAGTGTTAAAGTATCCTACCATCACCATGTAACAAACTTCTAATCTACTATGTACAGTGGCCAAGTTGGAGTTCCTAGATCTTGTCGGTTGACGTATATACACTGTACACGGGATGTGAGGCACACAGTTCAGCATAAAAAATGCAATTCACAGAATATAAATAAATCCATTCACAAGTAAAATAGTTCCTCTAAATCTTGTAGAATACAGTTCATAATATACACAATATAACTTTCCAGAATCTTCTGTCTGTAAAGTAATCACAATATAAAGGTCCTCCATATATTGTAGTAAAATCCATATATATATATCAAAATGTTGCATAAACCTCACATCCCAGAGCTATGTTCCTATAGCAAACCCAAACTGGGCATTATCCTAAGAGGAAATGTTCACTCAAAGTTGAGTCGATTCCACAGAGAATATAACCTCAATGGTCGGCTTAGCGTCCATCTGCAGAATATCCTTCAGCGTAATAAGGGGATCAAGGACCATCCCTTGAAACTTCAGGTTGACCTCCCCTCTGCCTGGGAACCTCTCTTTAGCAATGTTCCTTAACTCCCTTAAAGAACATATGGGTACCATGCGGTTTTCTAGGCCATTTTGTAGGATGATGCCTTTCATGCATTTCCTCCGCCGGCGGACTAGGAGCCGCGACAACTTCCTCCTGGCCTGGGGCATTCACAGGTTCCACTTTCTATTGAGAGTCTTCAGCCGCTTCTTGTTTTACGGCTGAAGGCACAACCTCCACTACAGGTTCTTTTCCTAAGAATTGTCTGTTCCAGGCAAATAGGTGTACTAAGTCCAGACTATACACTATATAAAACGCATGGGGAATTACATAAGAATATAATATTATACAACACTGCATAAATGATAAATTTTGCTGCCGCATTATGACCATACTAAAGTATAGAATTACGAGTTAGTTCTTTTTAAGATGAGTATTAATTTTAAATAATTAAAGATCGTTTGCCTTTATATTCATAATTATTTCGAAATGTCGTTAGAAATACGAACAGATTTGGGGTGGGGGTGAAAGTGCTGGTAACAATCGCTACCGAAAACTGAAGGGGGGAAATAAGGGGTTTGATTATATCAAACCATAAGAATTTTTATTCCTTGCTTATGAAAACTGACATTGACTTAAATGAGTGGCTCCGAGAAGAGAACGTAAGCAAAGTAGGTTTATACAAGGTATACATTTCAGGAAAATGAACTGTGAAGCTGTGGAAGTGTGAGCAATACAATCTTCCTTTTGTAAGTTTTTTAGGGTTGATGATGACATATTTGATCAAAATGGCAAAGAGAAAGCATTGGTTATATAATCTTAAAACCTGCTTTTGTGTCCTTTCATTTGAACGACTGTAACAAATTGTAATGATTTCTACAAGGCTGTTGCAGATTGTCAGGATGTCAGCATTAACAAGACCATTTTCGTAATTCATATTAGTGAAGTGAGCTAGCTTGATAGCGTACAGGCGTGCATTGCTGGCTTTCAATTCATTTTTGTCACCCATAGTAACTTCAAAGAACCTCAGATATTCGTTTTTAATGTTGTCATCAAGGTGGTATGGCAATTCAGTTATCAAGTTTTGAACAACATTCACAATGTCGTGAAGTGGCTCACAGTTGGAAATTTCGTATTGTTCTAAATTTTCAGTGGTACATGTATTGTCGAAATTGGCACAAAACAAGGCAGGTGGTTTTTGTATTCCATGTAGTTTCTCTGTGTTTTCAGTTCAGGTTTTTTTAAGTTGTAAATATCAAGGTTTCTGTAATCTAGCTCATCAGTAAGGGTTTCCTTGGTTAAATTTACAAAGGGGTTGATGTTGTTCTGCATGTTGAAAGTTTTCCACAGAGTGCCAGCTTTAAAAAGATCAAAACGTTGCTGTAAAGATTGAGTTTTCAGGATAAAAGCCGCTTCAAAATTTGAGTGGTTCACTGCATCTAAGACACAGATACAACGGTAATTGCCTCCCCTTTGCTGCCCACACTCAAATTGTCGGGCAGGATTGTCCCCAGTGAAAATCCCGTCTGTGTCATAAACCTTTAAACCATCGGGAGCAATGGATGGAGTGCTTAGATCTTTAAGGTCCTCCACCCTTGTAGTACTGTATGACATCCGGTCAAAGGGTCTGGTCAAAATCGCTACCCTTTGACTGACCAAATATGTTGAGCTTTGGCTTTTCAACAATGCTTTGTACATCAATAGCTTTTTGATCAGGGTATTTTTCAGTGTAACTTATTTGTAAGATAAATATTTTCATCGAACAAACAAGAAACCATTATCAAAAAGTATGGCCTACTCAATATGCCAGAATGGTCATGCCACAATTTCAAATGACGATGGATGGTGTTGGCAGACGCCCTGAAAAGACCCATTTCAGACTGTTCATCTGTCAGCTTTTGACATAACTGGTGTAGGGGAAATTTTCTGCCATAAACTGTCACAATCTTTTCTACCAATTCACCAGTGGTTGTTATATTATTTGATTTAAAGACTTTAGGAGCAACTGCAACACCTATATCCAAGTTGCCAGTCTGTAATAGTTCCCTTACTTCTTTCTTAAGTTTTTTGGCTGGTCTTGGTGTTGGTGATGGACGTTAATATGTGTTTAGCCCTACGAACTCGCCTAAATTAATCCATGCCGCTTATTCTTTTTGTTTCATTAAATTTGTTAACTTCAACTCCTTCAGATTTGGCAAATTGGTATAAAACCTGACCTGCATTGAGTGGAAATTTATGATAAGAGTTTTTGACCTCATATTTTCTGGATAATTCGGTCCAGTTTATGTTTGATTTAGCAGGAAGTGATTTGATTTCATTAATGAACTTCTTCTTGTCGAATTCATAATTGTTTATGTTTCCTATACTTTTTCTGTTTTTTAATTTATTTGTGCTCTTCTCTGAATCTTTTAGCTAGGTTTTGTTTTGCTTTGGACTTACTAATAAAAAAAGTTCCTAATCTTTCTCTTTCATATTCACTATATGATTTTGATGATGCTAGAAAGTTTTTTATTTTATTATCTGCATTTATTAGGTTGGACATTTCTTCTTTTTGTTTTGACAGTACGGATTTTATTTCTTTTTCTTTTTCTCCTGAAGTCAACTTTGGTGTTAGTTTATAATTTTTGCAAATTACGTCTGTAAAATTACTTCCAGTTTTCTTTTCTATGTACGGGACAATTGTTTTCACTACTTTAATCATTTTGCCATCATTGTTTGTTTTTGAAGTGTTGTAAACTGTTGTTGTAAGTTCAGTACATAATTGATCAATATCATTTGTTGTTTGTGGTGCACTGGCAGCATGCAGAGACGTGTGGAAGGCATCGGATTTACAAATATTACAATCTTGTTGCTGATGGCCTTTTCTTTCAATTTCACTGAGTTTACACCAGTTTGTCAGGTTATATTTGTCAATAAAGAGAGTGTTTTCGCCTGATTTGTTACAATTTTTCCAATATTTTGTCTTTGTAAGATAAATTTGCACCCGAGGGAATCTAGATTTGAACTCGGCTAATGGAATATACATTTTGGGGTATCTGTTCATTATTACATGATAATTGTTATATCTTTTAAATACACTTATGTTTTGACTGTGGTTAGGCACTGTTTTATAAATTGAGTTTTCTTTGGAATTTTCAACTTGTTTATTGTTCCACCATTTCAGATTATCTGGGTCTTTGGTTGATCTAGCCAAGATCACCTTAGCATAAATACACATATTCATGTTTGCAGGTTATTTATCCATCAGAAAGATTGTGTCAAGTTTTAAAATGTGTTGTGTCCTCCGTGATGATTTCAGCTATTTTTTTGTTTATAGATTATATTTATATATGTATTGAATCTTATAAAAAGAATGTTGTGCATTTTCACAGAAATAAAAATAAAACTGATCAATGGCATTCTTCATGTATTTTATTTCGTTAAACAAGAATTTAGAGGCTAGGAAACATCAATTTGACAGCATATTTTGGAGGAGGAATTATAGATAAATAGATTCAAAAAGTTCCGAGATTACAGATCAACTTAAAATGCAGGCAAAAATCATTTATTCTGCTTGTCGGTAATCACGTTAAAATGAAAAGAATCAATGAAATAGTTATGTTCATCATTATAATCGCCTTATAAGGACATACGCTATGCTAGTTGTTGTAATTATTTGTTTCAGCTTCCTTGGCACACTGTATGTAGGCTTTAAGTTAACATTTAAAGTCAATGTTATTGAATTCAACATTGTTCTTGCATTTCATAATGTCTTGGCAATTTCGATTGACTTTCATAGCACACTTACTATAGCAACCATTTTCTCAGTAAAAAACGACTCTGTAACTATGGGCATCATATTTAAGCACCTTGTTACAATGTTCTACAACTAAATCATTATGATGATTTGTGTTTACGGCCCCCTTATGGTTTACAGTTTTGTTCCACATCAGTCTGGCGTTCTGTTTACAAAACTTCAGTTGGGCTATAGTTTCCAAAGTACCAAAGGCGTATTTTGTATAATGATAATATTTCAATATAAAGACAAAATATTCTATCATATCTATCTACTTTTCCTCTTAAAATGTTATCTTAATTAATATCTTGTTTTCCCTCTCTGGTCAATAAAACTGGCAACAGGAAAACACTTACATCCCAGAAAATATACACTTGAATTAATTTACATTTATATAAAGATACATCCACTCATTCTCGTTAACTATTCTCGACTCTCCCGCATCTCAACATTTACCCAGTTTTATTCTCGTGAAGGCCTTCACTACTTTCCTCACTTTCTCACACATGAAATCATCATTCATCACCAGACCACACAACTATAGGGGCAGAATATAAACAAAAAGAGACATAAATTATACGGCTTCTAATTGGAAATGATACCAGTTAAAACACAGCTGCATTATACATTAAATTTAACGGTCAAATACTTAACACTCTTTACTATAGAAAATTTATGTGAGCAATTAAATACGGATCTGAGATAAGATATAAAGATGCAAGTTTCACCCTATGACACTCCTGCTCTAGCTCATCTTGCTTCTTTTTAAGCTACACTCGAAGACGCTGTTTCTCATTTTCTCTTCGTTGCTTCTTCAAGCTCTCCCCGGCTTCTTGAAACGACTTTCTCAACTGTGTCAGCTCTTCGTCACTCTAGTCTTCCTCGTTAAATGATCTATCCAATAGTTGTGCGGTCTCTAACCTTCTACGGGCGCTGCTAGGAGTTTTTGGTTTCACTTCGGCTTCGACTACTGGCTTATCAACACCTGGAAGTCCATACTCTGCTAAGCTCGTTATAGTTATGTCCCGCTCGCTCTCCTCTAGGGCAATCGGCCATTGTGTTCAAAAACTATTAATCTTAACTCTAAAAATTACGAATTTGTCTAACTGAAAATTTTACGTCTAATTCGAACAATCTAAATCAAATACTAAAGATATAACATAACAGTGTGAGCAGGTTTCACTCACTTACAAATTTATTTATATGTTATACCTTAAGGCTATCCAGTCAAATTAACAGACGAATTTCAGCACTGGTTTTTAAATTATAAAAACAAACCATTTAATACGCCAGACGCGCGTTTCGTCAACATAAGGGAGCTACCATTTGATTTTTATGGGGGGGGGGGGGGGGGGGGGGGGGGGGGGGGGGCTAGGATGAAATTTGAAAAAAAATAGTCATATTCCTGACTTGGTACAGACATTTTCAAATGTAGAAAATGGTGGATTAAACCTGGTTTTATAGCGCTAACCCTCTCACTTTAATGACAAGTCGCATCAATTTCCGATATAAATTTAAGTATACGAAATAGAAATCTATGAAATTTTGACACAAGGTTTATGACAACAAAAGGAAGGTTGGGATTGATATTAGGAGTTTTGGTTCTAACAGGTTAGGAATTAGGGGCCAAAAAAGGGGCCTAAGTAAGAATTATTTTTGGTTTTCGCAACATAACTTTAGTTTAAGTAAAAAGAAATCTATGAAATTTAAACACAAGGTTTATGATCACTAAAAGAAGGGTTGGTTTGATTATGGGAGTTTTGGTCCCAACAGTTTAGGAATAAGGGGCCCAAAGGGTCCAAAATTGAACTTAGTTTGATTTCATGAAAAATTGAATAATTGGGGTTCTTTGATATGCCGAATCTAGTTGTGTATGTAGATTCTTAATTTTTGCTCCCGTTTTCAAATTGGTCTACATTAAGGTCCAAAGGGTCTAAAATTAAACTTAGTTTGATTTTGACAAAAATTTAATCGTTGGGGTTCTTTGATATGCTGAATCTTAAAATGTACTTAGATTTTTTATTATTGGCCCAGTTTTCAATTTGGTCCAAATTAAACTTTGTTTGATTTCATCAAAAATTGAATAATTGGTGTTCTTTGATATACCAAATCTTACTGTGTATGTAGATCTTTAATTTTTCGTCGTATATTGCTATCACTTGTAAAAAATATGAAAGATAAGTATAAGCATTATGAATATTTGAAATTAAAACTATTTAGTTGCCAAGTCAAAAGCTTAAACAAGCCTTGGCTACTTGTGCCCTGCCTGTAAATATATAATCAACAAACGGAAATGGCGATTAATGCATGGAATCAGACAACTTATAAATTTAAAGGAATTCTACAAATTTTGGAAAAAAAAAAGAATTCTCACTTAAAAAATGCTGTTATTTCATCTAAAATCGATTTTTTTTCCAAAAAATATTGTGAAGTAACTACATGATCGATTTTTATGAAACAAACACCACAAGATGTAGAAATGTTTAAACTTTTATTGTTTATTTGGAATCGGCCATATGATATAATTCAGGCTTATATTTTGTTTTTGATAGTTGAACACAAAGAAAAATATTTCTTGAAAATTTTGCTATGCATTTTAATCAAAATTAAATCGTAAATATTTTTGATTGTGGTTACCTCATCAAAAAAGGAAAAGGATCCTCACGAAAATTAAGGCCAAATGAACAGAACCAAATTAAACATTTCTTCATCTTATGGTTTTTATTTGGTAAATATCGGTTGTGTGGTTACTACGCAATATTGTTTTGAAAAATATCAATAGGACATTTTTTTTTCAAGTCAAATTTGAGTTTTGTAAGTAATAAGTACCATTTTTTTCCAGTCAAAATTGAATTTTGTAAATAATAAGTATCATATGTAGTGAAGTTTAATAGTCATACAAATAAAGTACAGAATCAATCATCACGGAGTGACAATCACAGAGGTACAGAGGGTGGCCTAGTTACCGGGCATTTATAAAGTATGTATTTTGTTTTCTTTTTCAGCCTGTATTTAAGATGATCAACTGTACATTCATTTTAGTGTACTGATAGCTATCAAGATCAAATGGTTCTCTTGTAGAATGGAGCTAATGCACTGTCTTATAAAGAAGAAGATGATTAATTTATAATAACTTTGAATCAAATAAAAATTACACGGGAGCCAAAACTTAACAGACGAACGACGACAAAGTCATATATACCAAAATACGATAGCATTGATTATTAAACACCATGCATGTCAGGTCTGAATACAGAGTAGAGAAGAAAGATTACTCATTACATATTTATTGACACAATTTGGCAGCACCAAATTAAGCCCATGTATTCTGTCTTTTTTTCTGAATTCTACAAGAAGTATATGTTAATGGTATTTATAACAAATTTTGGCAAGTTTGATATGTGTTTTCAAATGCACAACATGAATTGCTCTATAATTTCAAATCATTCTGACTCATTATTCTTCCGTGACAACTCCGATCCCAATATTAACATGGAATGTGTTGTGACATTCAGCTGAACATAAATGTTTATCACATTTTTCACATCCCATTTGTGTTGTTTTACGCTTCTTCTCTCCTGTTTTTGTGCAAAGTTTGCATGTGGAACGTTTGCGGCCCAATTTCAAATGAGCGTGTGTTGCTCGCGGTCTCATTGGTGGTGCTGGTGTCCTCAATCGTGCGAAATTCCCTATAAGTTGTGTTGACAAATTTATCCTGAAGTCCAATTGCCTATACCTCTTTTTAGTACGGGCTACTTGCGGAACCTCTGTTTCTGCCTTTACAATAAATGAGTTCACAATACAAAGATCTATTATGAAATTCATTAAATATTTCCACCATTTTTTAGATGGCCTACCAATTGAATATTTTTCACGTAATTGATCAGAGATGTCAACCCCTCTGAAATTTTCCTGGTAATTTGTAACTACGCGCGGCCTTGTAACGCGGACATTTGTCCCATCTTTCTGTCTCCGGTTTGTTGTATCTACCTACAAATAATTAAAATCATTTAACTATAAAAACTTTAAAAAAAACATTGGCAAGTATTTCCCTACAAAAAAAATAATCCACTGGAAAAATAAATAATTTTATTTCATACTTTTCATAATTAAGACATTTAAGGCTGAAATAAAATTTGAATCGATCATTTAATACTATTTGCAATCTTCTCGTTCTTACACACTGTGCTGGTCTGCAAAAGAAAAGTAAAAAGGAGACTTTTTTATAATTAATGCGTACTGAATACTTAATACTAAATTCCTGAAAACTGCGTACCATGCCGTTCCGTTTGCGTATACCAATTACACCTTAAACTACCCTGAATAAGGATGGGGACGGGTAATATCCTCATCTAAAGTATTACACAGGGTCCCCAAAGAAGAACCTGTTATAACTTAACTATGAGAAATATATGAAAAAAGATCTGAAAAAGAAGGATGTAATTATGATAATGATGATATATATGATGTAATAATGATAAAATGACGACAATGGATGATGATGTAATGATGACGATGATGAGTTGATGATGATGATGTGGTTACCTCAATCAATGACTCATTGGAAGCCACAACATTAACTGGTTTCTTGTCCATCCAAACAACGCCCACCATATTGTCTGTTTGTCTTCCTACAAACTGGCCAGTTTGCATCCTCGGGGCGTTCTTTAAATCTTGTGGAAAGCCTTTTCTGTTCTGTCGAATGGTTCCACATCCACATATTCCATTGCTTAACAGATCTTGCAATAATGGTATTGAGGTAAAGTAACTGTCAAAATACAAGTGATGGTTTTTATGATGTAGATCTTCAGCCAATTTCTCCACAACACGATGTCCTAAACCCTTTGTACTATCAACAGCCGTCTCCTTTCCCATATAAATATCAAACTTGTGACAATATCCAGATTTACTATCGCACCTCATCCACACTTTGAATCCCCATTTGGTGGGTTTTGATGGTATATACTGTTTGGCTACCGATCTTCCTTTATAAGCCACCATAGCTTCATCAATGGCTTGGTTTTTATTTGGGTTGTATCGTGCGGCGAAGTTTTGGAGAGATGAATCAATAAGAGGGCGTATCTTGTGGAGCTTATCGTGCCCAGGCTGGTCTACAGGGACATCAGTTTCTATATCATTACAATGGATATATTGGTTGAGCTTTTCATACCGTTTTACTGACATGACTTCTTTAAACCCCTGATTCCCTAAATACTTATTATTGGACCAGTAAAAGGAATAATCAGGAAGCTGGTTTATTCCCATTAATATCTGCATCCCTGAAAAAATATACGTGAAATACTAATTCCAGTTTCAACATAAATTACCAAATAAAGTACATGTTGCGTATTAAAATAATACAGCATTTACTTTTCTTTTCAGAATTTTTCAGATCTTTATTTACCGTGACAACAATGTACAACAATGTACAGTTAAAACAAAATGCGCACTATGTGGCCTTTCTTATTTTAGGAATTTTGTTTTGGTCATGTGACACACATTTTTTTGACGTCATTTTACGTCCTTGACATTTTTGTTTTGTTTTTCTAACGTGTACATGTTGACGTTTTGTTTTAGTGTAATTGCATTAAAAACCGCATGTAAATGATTTTTATATTTCGCTAGTTTATTATCTTTGGAATGTATATGTTCTTCTTTAATTATGGTAAGTCTATTCAACTTTGCAAAGGTTTATGATGGCAAATTGAAGTGAATTTGGAATTTTTGCCTGTGTTTTTATGTACATAGTATGTGCAAATATTTAACCAGATATATATCTGGCAAACAGGATTTTCTGGTAAATTTTAACTCTGAAAGGTGTGGAATATAGTTTTAATTATTTTGAATAATATTAACTTATGAAAAAAGCACCTATAAAAGCCGAAATCTCATCCCGGGTGGTATCACTCCAGAGTGGGTCGGGGCCATTTTGAGCTGCATATTGATTTGTTTGGCTCACAATTTTCTCAAGCATATTATCGTCGAAGAAAAGCTTGAAATACTCAAGCTCACTGGCATTAGGGTTCAGATTGTGTGATGGACCAGTGATCTGAATAAAGGGGTCTATGTCAAGTTCTTCGTATGTTTCTCTCCAAACAAGTTCTGCATTTTCGGGAGCTGCATCGTCCTCGTCATTGGCCTCTTCATCTGATACCACGGGTGTATTGTCAGGGGAACCATGATCGACTTCAGCATTATAATTCTCCAGCCATTCATCCCCACTTGATAATTCATTGTCGTCACTGCCCTCATCAGAGTATAAGCTGTTTTGCTCAGACATGTCAGCGTCAGTGAAAAACGGCGGACATTTTGTTTCCGAAATATCTGCTACAGCTGTCGTCTGCTCCAAAAATATCGTACACTGAACGTTATTCGATCATAAAATTTTATTAAAAACAAAGGGGAAGTTTTCAGCAACTCGTTTCTTTTTACAATTTCATTATTTTCGCCTTTAAATTAGAGTAATACCGATTTTACTGTGATGTGTAGAAATGTGTAATTGCGGGGCAAAGGGGTATGTGTAAAAATGCGTAATCGCGTGGGAAAGGGGTATGTGTAAAATGTGTAGTTGCGTGGCAAGGTATTAACATCCTTTATCTTCTGACCCGTTTTCTCAAAATCAACAGGACGGGGAAGAATACCAGACAAAGCAATAACCATAGAAGGAAACAACAACTTGGCGGTAGAAATTAAATTACAATAGGCAGACTTGAACTGATCAATAGATAAAATATGAATATCATTGGTACCACAATGAATAACTAAACATGTATAACCTTCATAAATACTCCCCTTGTTCTTGTTAAGCTGATAGGTTATTTCTCCAATGGAAGCCCCCGAAACGCATAAACATCAGCATTCTCAAGCTTCACATATTTTGCGATTGAGTCTGACACTATCAGAAAAGTTCCTGGTTCTACAAAGAAACGATTTAAATTAGTAACCTAACAAGGAAACACTCTTCGACTTCAATTGCGAAACTTGCAGTTTCTGTTCCAAATTAAATTCTAAATACTTTTTATAAGCATCACTATGCCAATCTCCATGAAGTTGAATTAATTCCGTAGAAACCTCAGCATCAAAAGCTAATGTTGCCCCCCCCCCCCCCCCCCTCTTCTAAAACTATGAGTAGAGTAAAATAAAGAGTTACGACCTGTTGTTTGTATTAAATATCGAAGCTTATTTTTATACTCTTTATAAGTAATGGGTAGAATGCGTCCCTTTTTAACTTTACAAAATGCAGAATCCTTTATAACCGCAGGAATAGCTTTGATCATATTCTTGTATGCATTAACTGGACATAAAATACTCCCCTGAATACTAGAAATCGGAATCCTCAACTTTCTTTGTCCAAACTAAATTGTTTTAGACCATTTCAAAATAATTATTAAAACATCATTCTCAATAATAATATCCTCTCTACATAATGCTTATTTTCATCAAATTCTTTTTCTGAATTTGGAACAAGATTAGATTTTCTACTCATCATAAAAAAGGCTAACAAAAACAAATATCAGAAAGTCTTATCCTGAGTGTCATTTAAATCCATAAACTCATAAATTTGTTTTAAAATCAAAGGAGTTATAGGAAGCGCTTTCCTTGGTAAATAAGGATTTAATCTCTGTAAACATTTCAATGTAAGTTTTAACGAAAAACTTTGTAAATAAGGAAACTCCAAATCATTGTGTAAATGCAATAATCTTACTCCATTTAAATAACTTTTAATAGAATTGACCGATTTAAAAGACCTGCTCAAAAATTGAGCATACAAACACACAGTATTCAAAGATGCTGGTAAAAATTTAAAACCAAAATAAATACAAAAAGTAAAAAAAGTCCTCCACTGAACTTTAATGTTTTCAAAAGTGCCATGAGCAAAGGCTGACCTGCACGATGTCTGTTGATCCACTTTCAACAAATTCAGCTGTAAATCTACAATAAATTACCAATCATGAGTAAACTGAAAAAGACCTGAATAGACAAATTTCTCAAAACACTTACCTAATCTCACAACAGGCAATTCATAAAATAAGTCTTCAAATCTTGAATCAGAATGCCATCTTGACAAAATATCTGCTGTTCTATTTTCAACTCCAGGAAAATGAACAGCCTTAATTTCAAAATTATACTTTGCAGCATAAAACAAAATTTCTCTTAAACAACATTGCATATATGCATCTCTAGTACAACCAGAATTCAAAACCAACACAGTCGATTGATTATCACATCTCACTAAAATAATTTCAATGAAAAATTTCAAATGTACCGCGAATCCCGAAACAAAGAAATATATAAGAGCGTCCTGTATCCAGGTAACAAATTGACCAATCAAAATAAGCAATTTCTTCCGAGTAAATGTAAACAGTGATTCACGTGGTAATTATCCATTTTTATAAAATCAAAAATTACACAACAGTACGTACTGTGAGAAAACAAGTCTCTTCCTTCAAGTACAACATTTCAGTGGTAATACAAAAAGTCAAAAAAATTTTTAATAAGACTTCAAAAATAGAAAATGTGTTGGTCTTTTATCAATTCATTTATTGGTATTGTCACAGAACATAAGTTCCGCCATAGAATCAAAAGATCAAATTGCGAATTTTAGGTCGGTCTACAAAGTAGATAATTTAACTGTACATGATATATAACTTTTTACAAAGAAAACAATTCAGTTCATAATAAAATATTTACAAATACAGTTCATTTATTACAATATTCACAAAAGAAATGATAAACATATAAGAATTAATAACTGACGAATGTCAAGACACGGCATACATTTCATTCACAAGTCTGGATGTTTTGGAATCCAAATGACCCCATTTTCCTCAGCATACAACAGTGGGGCTGAAACATTTTTCTCAGGTACAACACAATGTGGAAAATTCCTGCTCGTTTTCACAAATAACACCTGGAACCAGTATCATAGCCTAGATAACCAAACCAGCTTATAAAGGCAAGATCTTCACCACTACAACTGAAGAAAAGCGAAATGGATCCAGCACCTCAGACCCTCTTTCCTTTTTCTGTTTCACTCTCGATGGTCGAATCTCTGTAACTTCCTTTTGGTGTTCTTGCATGGTGGAAGGTTTTGATAAGTGGGGAAACAGGTCTTTCCTTGAAGTAGGCATGAAGCCGAGTAATTCCTCTGGAGAGGCATGACGTGTCACTGGGTTGTATCGACCGGGATATAGACTGCTATCTACGCACTTGACTGCCTTCTTCAGTGGTTCCAAGAAACCACTGTGCTCCAACATGGAGAGTAATCATTGTACTGTTGTGATCCCGAGTAAATATTGACACTTACCCAAGAAGCTGATTGGCTCTTTGGTTGTTTCTGCAAGGAAGATTGTCTCTTTGGTTTTCTGTATGCTGTTTGCTATTATGGTTACCGGAAAGAGAGAGAGAGAGGCATCATGGGATCGTGCACTTCCGGCAGGGTCTGGCTTAACACCAACGAATACTACACTCCCCCCAGTTTTATATGATTGTTGTATGTGTAGAATTTTTTTTTTTTTTTATTTATTGCCAAATTGTCCAAAATTGATATTATAATAAGGTTGAATTTTCAGGATGGGCCCCCTCAGATGCGAAGGGCCCAGATTAGACAAAGGTACTACTTCTATTTGTTTGGGGCTACTAAATTAAGTAAATCCTGTTTGAATGTACAGCCAGCCCCTTACCCCTTCTTGCAACGATCCCAGTCACTTCAACCCCTTCGTGATGCCCCCTTGATTAGGTGGGGCTTGTGTGTTATTTTGACAAGAAAATAATAATTAAATAAACTTAAAAATAACCTTCCTCTCTGGACAGATTTCAAAAAACTATATACACCTATTTACAATCGTCTTCCTACCTACACCCTATACAGTGCCCGTATACACGAATTTATACATACCTCTGTACAAGACATTTCCTAGTTAAAACAAAGTACATTCTGACCTGCATGTAACTTGTGTATACTTACATAACTTGCTATTACTACATCTACTAGGAAGCATTACCCATATTAAACATGTACGTCAAACTGGATTCTTATGTTCATGGTGCATGACAAAACAAACAAAAACAGCAATACTTTTCATGAAACTTTAACCTTATAATATTTTCAAAATAAACAAGTTGCAAAGCCATGGTAGTATGACTTTCAGAAGAGAAAATTAAAGATTTACTGTGATTATCTAGAAGGAATAGTGCAAGGTATAGATAAGACTCAGAAAAAATTAACAATGTTAGCTGAGAACAATGTTAAGGTATTCAAGGAAATACTGCAAGACTGAAAACAAAATAAGTGATTCACTGGATAATAGCGTTTCTAATGATTTACTTACACATAACAGCCACATTGTTCATGGGACAAGTAAGACGAAAAAGTGTGTAATAGAAGATGCACAAGGATGAGTTTAGTACCCCCGTAATCAGAAGTTTGGTCATCATATCTAACGTTTTGGAATACTCATTTCTTTAATATTGCACATCACTCTCAAATAAAGAACAAAATTCTTGCAGCCTTCCATTTAGGCGTCTTTGTGGAGTTTAACATTTTGATATGGGGTAGAAAGGTTAACTTTTGATCGAAAATTAACCGAAGCAAATTGGTTTCATCAACGATTTTAATTGGGTTGCCGTACAAAGTGATTTCTGGATTTAGATGCAATTTCCTTATGTGACAAAAATGCATCCCGACCGTTTTTAAGTTGAAATTTATGCCCATTTTTCAATTCTTACAAGACATAATTGTGATAGTTTTCTATGATATTCATATTTTAGCATCTGTAACACATTAAAAAATAATCAACGTACAATGAACCTTATTAATTTTTTTTTCTACCTTTCAGATCATAAAAATACAAATATTATTGCATAGCAAAGTAATCTGTCCCATAATACAAGAATCGGAAAGCAATACCGAGATACCGCAATTTTAACAAAGGGGTGCAAACCCTCATTATACTATGACACCTAAACATAATATAAAAGAAATAATAGTCGAAAAAAATGGGTTAGGCTAGCTCCGCTAATGTAGATTAAATAAATATCTTCAAATTCAAAATCTTATAATGATAAGTAATGCAACTGGATTATTTGCTTTAATCAGATACTTAACATTGATACGATAGCTTTTGCATATGTGTAATGAGCGGAAGTTCACCAGCCATAATTTCCCACCCGGACTGATAACCCATATCAGGGGCATCTCGTGCAAGTTACTTCCGGTGTTTCCGGTATCTGATGTTTACTTTTCCATTGTGACGTCCTTTTTTTTTATGACGACGTCAAAATTTACAGAAACTTTATTGGGGATAGTTTAGTCACTTACTAACTGATGCTATTGACAATTATAAAACATTTTACAGTACAACAAACATGGATCATAAAACTCTTCCAAATTTTCAATGTTTCAAAATGCCTCTATAGGAAATGTTACCATAAATATATATGGAGGTAGTGATGCTGTTGTTGGCCAATTATAGTATATTTGATTCATAATTTAACTTCTTTATAAAGTTTTTGACTGTTTTAGTTTTTGCATTTCTTTATTTGCCATACATTAACAATTGTCGGAAGTATATGATAAAACGATTAATATTTATGTATGTGCCTGTCCTGTCCCAAGTCGGAAGCCTGTTAATTCAGGGGTTGTCGTTTGTTTATGTGCAAGATATTTGTTTTTCGTTCATTTTTTTACATAAATAAGGCTGTTAGTTTTCTCGTTTGAATTGTTTTACATTGTCTTATCGGGGCCTGTTATAGCCGACTATGCGGTATGGGCTTTGATCATTGTTGAAGGCCGTACGGTAACCTATAGTTGTTAATAAATGTGTCATTTTGGTCTTTTGCGGATAGTTGTCTCATTAGCAATCATACCACATCTTTTTTGTACAATACATGGTCTTTTCCATATCAACCCTGGTATAATCCCTCGACCCATATCAGCACCTCGACTCCGTCTCGGGATGATACCCAGGCTGATATGGAAAAGGCCATGTATTAATATCTATGTATTATAATTATAACACACAGTGTGCACGTCTATAAATATATTTACTTGGTTTGCACATATTCAAATTAAAGACAACATAATTTTCAGGATAATCTTATTTTTGAGAGAGAAAAATAATATTTAAATGTGAAAATCTAGCCAATAATGTTCAAATGGCAATTCAGCCTTTCAAGTCCAAAATGAATATATGAATATGAGCAGATTGGATAAGGCATGTATTTATTAAATTAGAAATCAATAGTTCTTATATAGACAATGTAAATTCTATATTAAATTAAATAAAACCTACCAGTGTTTAAATGCGTAGGTTCAATACCAAGACATTCATGACACATCCAATCTGAAAGTCCATCGTCAAGTTTGAATATAAATCCGACACATTTTGGGTGGGAAAATGTTGTTTTGCAGTCAGGTCCTTAACACGGAATCATCTTTTCTATTGAACATCGTTTCAGATTTACAAAAGCAATAAAACTCTTCAATATCTTCTCCGATAATTTATTCAAATGCTTCATCATCAAAATCGTGCATGTCCATATAAATTAGTGAAATATTTGTCAATATTGATAGATTATTAACATAGAAAACCTAAAATCTGTAAATTGGGTTGGGTTCCCGTTAACATGTTTAACCCCGCCACATTATGTATGTATGTGACTGTCCCAAGTCAGGAGCCTGTAATTCAGTGGTTGTCGTTTGTTTACGTGTTACATATTTGTTTTTCGTTCATGTTTTTGCATAAATAAGGCCGTTAGTTTTCTCGTTTAAATTGTTTTACATTATCTTATCAGGGCATTTAATAGCTGACTATGCGGTATTAGCTTTGCTCATTGTTGAAGGCCCTCATACCACAGTGACATATTGTTGTAAATGTGTGTCATTTTGGTTGTTGCTGCACTCTCTTCCTCTTCACATACCAAAGACTTCATTATACCGTTTTGGTAAACGAAACGCGCGTCTGGCGTACTGGTATCTTTTCTTATCCCATGCATAGATTACTTTCGTTGTATTTGGGACAATTTTTTTAAATTTTGGATTCTCATTTCTCTCCATCTGCTTTGTTTTTACTCATAAGCATTTCAAGCCAAATGATGATTTCCTGTGGACTTCTCTCATCAATATAGAATAAAACAATTCATTTATATAAAGTTATAAAATACCAAAACTGTGCCTTACTGCTGAATTAAACAAGTATCATGCTATTATTATGAAATAAACACATATCATTGTAATATTCAAATTATTTTTTGTTTAACTTATTGTTCATTTGAAAAGTAAAACTTTGTCCACATTCATAACTCACAATCATATACTCATTGTGTACATGACCTGGGTCTATATTTACTGCAAATTCAACACCTTGGACAAGAAAGTATGTAGCTTTGGTTCGTGTTAAATGTTAGTTCTTAATTATTTGCCACTGCCTGAACTCTTGATATCATCATGATTATTACTGTAAGGGATTTCAATTTCAAGGATAAATGTAAACCTAATGTCTTTGAGTGTATCATTATAATAAACAAATGGTAGAAAGGGGGGTCATGCAATTCTTCCCCTTGACCCATAACCCGAGGTCTGTATCCAACAATGTTAGCCCAATTTAGTGCACGTTTGTAACAAGAAACCGTTATGTTTAAATCAAAACGTACATATAAATAAAATAAATACAATATTTGTTTTTTAATTACTGTTAAGGTAGCACAATACAAAGATTTTTCATCTTCAATCAGACATCCTATAACTGATGTAATTCCACTCATCTTTCTTTATATTTTATAAATGAGGTACCAAAAGAAAGAAGGAGTAATCTTTCAAATTGTGATAATTTCATTATGACATAATTATTACATAATTAATTGTATTGTGATGTCCATACTTTAATGAATTTAGCTTCTTTTTTATTCATAGCATCCCAAAATATTTTATTGATTTTTGCACAACACAGTTTGACCTCCAAAACAGAGTCTCAGATTTTTCCTATTGTATTTCATTCTCTCATAAATCTTCAATGATGTTTGCAACATAAATTCATAGGAGACCACTAAATTCAATTGGGCATAAAATTTGTTCTATTGACGATTTTGGAAATCTGAGACATAGTTTTGGAGGTCAAGCTGTGTTGTACAAGAATCTATAAAATATTTTGGGATGCTATGAAGAAATTGGGTTGCAGGTTGTGGGTTGCAGGTTGCCACAAGAGTATAAGCATGGAATGGTGTAATCTACATAATTTTACTTGTTTCACTTGTTATAACAATTTTATGATCAATGTTTAAAGCATGGTATTTAATTACAATACACATCATTCTTATGTAAATAATCTTACACCTAAAAATAGAAATCTATCAATTTACATTAATTACAATATCTTGATGGGTTTATGTAATATTATACACACATTTTCGTATGAAAAAAGAAAGCTTAACAAACATTTGGGTAAGGGAGCTACCATTTGATTTTTATGGGGGGGCTAGGATGAAATTTGAAAAAAATAGGCAGGACAGCAGTTTTTATTAAAAAAAAAAAAGGCAGGATGTGACACTTGCAACAAAAAAAGTCAGGACGACAATTTAGGTAAAAAAAAGGCAGGATAAACTAAAAAAAAAAGGCAGGACCGATTAGAGTGAAAAATAAAAGGCAGGACAGAGATTACAACTAAAAAAAATTTTCATCCTAATTTTAAGTGGTAAATTAAAGACTTTTTGCCTTTATACTATATATATATATGTACATCATTGTATATATTTTTGATTAACAGTGTTTCTGGATTCTTTAGCTAAGTTCTATTGCATTCTTAGCAAAGGTCCTTCTCAAAAGTCTACCTATTCAAAAGTCTTGTTTTCGCTTGATGCTCTTAATTTTTTATAAATATGCTATGAAAGGCATTTTTTTAGCAACTTGTTGCAGGGGAAATAGAAATACCTAGCGTCTGTTAGTCCTTTCTTTGCCGGTCTCAGTGAGTATCCGGCTTTTGTTATCGCTCCCTCGTGTACAACTTTTGCAATTTTTTTTTATAAAACTATTCTATAAATAGGTTATAATAGGTTAATATCAGCAACATCTATGACAAGTTCTAAAAAGGTTGACGTATTTAAAAGAGTTATGCCCCTAAGAAGTATTATTTTTTTTTAGAAAATGTCCTGAGCTGAACATATACATGTATCTCTGGGTTTTTTTTGTTGCTGTCCTTGAGTATAAAAGTTTCAAAGAAACAAAGTTTCAGTTTGAGGTGTCAGACCACCAATTACTCCCTTCAATTTGGAACGTATGTAAAAGTAGTCCTACTTTGACACAAAATAGTGCTTTTGATGTCATTGTTTACTTAAACTAACCAACAAATTTGCAGAAATGAAACTTTTGGTGAAAGGGAAATATATTTAGACCATTTTGAGCCAAAATTCACTTGTCTATGAGTTTGCATTAAAAATTCAGGATTAATGCGCTACATAGTACACTAATTTAAGATTTCCAGAAAACCGGGAGTTATTTTGGTAGTACCTGTCTTTTCAAAATCAGAAATTTGTTACAAGACTTTAAACATTGGTTGAAAATTGGCATGTAGGAAGGTGATACATGTACAATTCAGGATATACCTGGTTTCCTTGAAGTTAAACTTAAGGTAAAATATTTAGAAAGCTGTGAAAATTGCAAAATTTGGTTGAACAGATAGGGATTTTTAATTGGTGGTCTGACACCTTGACTTGAGAGTTGAGAAACTATGATAATTGCAAAAGACAAACAAAAATTCTGAATCACTGAATATAGACCATCAAACAGAGCTGCCCCTTCTGCCAAAACAAATCTCAATTTTTCGGAAAACATTTGAAATATTCTGTAGAGCCTCCAGGATTACTTGGACATGTCTTCCCATATGAAAATTTCTGTATTCTGTCCTGTCTTTCATTTATTGTCAAAATAATTATTTACATGTATATATATATGAATTGCACTTCCAATTTTCATCAGGACGCAAAAATAAGCCAACTTGAAGGTTCTGTGTTGAAGGCTGTATTGTAAAATAATACTGCTTACTTTAACTTTATTGTCTTGGATGGAGAGTTGTCTCATTGGCACTCGTACCACATCTTCTTATTTGTGTACTAGTGTTGTACTCATGTTGTTTTTGTATCAGGATTATAAGTTCTACTAACCTCTAGTTTTCAGCAAGTGTTTATTTCTGCCAATTTAAAGCACAAAAGTGCACACGCTAAAATGTATCGCCTTCTTTACTTGTCATTGATATTATGTTGATAGTCCTAAATATATAGCTTTATTACAGCTGTCACATAAATTTAACATTTACCAAGAATACTAAACATTGACCAATGAACCATGCCAGACAGACAAACATGTACAGCTAACAATTCTTCAGTACAACAAATATAGTTGACCTATTACTTATAAATTAAGAAAAACAGACAAAACACAAAAACTTAACACTGAGCAATGAACCGTGAAAATACATATAATACTTATGGATGACCTGCAACCTGCAAACTTCAACCCGCAACCTGCAACCTGCAAAATAGCACTTCCCTGCTATGAAGAACAAAGACGCTAGATTATAAATTATGTAATAATTATGTCATAATGAAATCATCGCAATTTGAAAGATTAGTCTTTCTTCTTTCTTTTGGTACCTCATTTATAAAATACAAAGAAAGATAAAATGAATTACATCAGTTTAAAGTTGTCTGATTGGGAGTAAATAAATCTTTGAATTGTGCTACCTAGATAATTTTAACATAACTGCTGAGCGACATAACACTGACGATACTGCTTTTATGAATTTTTCATTCATACTTTAAACGACAAATTTATTTTCCACTACCTGTGTACAAAAATTCGGGGGCTAGGATGAAATTTTAAAAAAATAGGCAGGACAGGAGTTTTGAGTTAAAAAAAAAAGGCAGGACGAGACACTTTGCCAAAAAAAAGGCAGGATGACAATTTAGGTAAAAAAAGTCAGGATAAACTAATAAAAAAAGAGATTACAACTAAAAAAAAATGCAGGACAAAATTTTTCATCCTAGCCCCCCCATAAAAATCAAATGGTAGCTCCCTAAGATGTCGTCTGCGTCGTCGTCGTTCAAAGACACATTGGTTTCCAGATAATAACTTTACTTAGGAACACTATAAATAACACTGTGGCTGATGTTTTTTTTTAATTTAATTTGTTCTTAATGGGCCTTGTGTTCAGTATGGGTTTCTTCCATATTTTGGTACGGAGACGTTCTGCTATTGATGGTTTTCTGAATTTTTTGCGTAATTTCACATGTACCTGAGACATCCAAGTCTTTCATGGTATCAATGATTATTTTTATTTGGTTTGTTTTTGCTATCTTGCTTATCAAGTACCATAATCTAACTCTAAAATGGCATTTGAATGTTCTAGATCAATTAGATTCATTTAAACTTTTTGAGGTAGTGAAATAGTTTTAGTTTTCTCTACTTTTACTAGAATATTTTTCTTGGGCTTTATTTGCCACCCCAAAACGTGACTGGGGAATAGAAATATGGTCACTTGTTCTCTCCATACCGGCAGTAAAACGCTTGGCTGTGCGGGATATATCAAGTTCGCAGTCACGTCCGGTCAGAAGGGGGACCTTAAATCCGATGCCTTGTGTCCCTATCCAATATACCCTCATTTTCTAGTGGCAGTCCAAATTTCCTTGACCGTCATCCAATATATCTATAGTATCAACCTACCTACTGTTTTGATTGTGAACTTGTTCTCGTCCTGAATATGCATGAGATATTTGCCACTGGACGTTAAAGCAATCAACAATCAATCAATAAAATAGGTTATTAGCCAATATCCAGTGTGAATTCTGGACAAGGTCACAGTACTCTTGATCATCTTGTTCCGATTCGAATCGTTTGTCTGCTATAGTTTTGCGAAAAATGAACATGTGGTGTCAGTCTCTTTCGATCTTGAAAAGGCCTATGACACTGCATGGAAGTTTGGCATTTTAAAAGTTCTGAATGATGTGGGTTTTGATTAATAAGCTGCAAGACTTCCCCGTAAATGTCCATACCATTTGATAGTGAATGGAGTTTGATACTTTTGTTAAGATTGTCTAAACTTTCATCTGAGAATGCACATGTTTCTCTCTACTGTCAATATTGTTCGTAATGAAAGTTAATGTTCTGCATTGTTTGCTGGATTCTCTCTTCTGGAGGATGTTCCGAGGTTAAAGATCCCTGTGTGTTTTCTGGATCACTTAGTAGGAGAGAATGAAATCACTGGTTTGTTCTGTTCTCACAAAATGTTTATGACCGTTTGTCCACTCTCTGAGTGCCAAATCAATTCGTGGAAGACAAACACAATAAAGGATCCATCTATGCATACATTATATCGATAAGAACATTTGCATTTGACTCATTGATTATACCACAAATTGATCAAAAGTTCTTGGCACAGTCGATGACTGGATTGATTCTAGCTAGAATTTAGGAGACATATATTATTTATATATACAATTTACTCTTGCTGACTTAGTTAGGTTCCTGTTTCTTTTTCAACTGAACTGAGTATTTTGCCTTTGAATTTAAAATGTTCGGAGTATTCTGTCATTGACAATAACAATCAAAACCAAGGAGTAAACAAAGACTCGAAAAACCAAAGGACAATTATTAAAAGTGAAATTTCTTCACAAATTGCCAATTGCTTTTGTTTAAAATGTTCTTAATTTTTTTAGTAACAGCATCAACAACAATGGTTATACTAATATCTGCCGGGTTTACATTGTTAGAATATTCAATAGACGTGTTAGTTTTATTTGCTAACTTGTTCTCGTCCTGAATATGCATGTAATATTTGCCAACCAACAATCAATTAATTTAGGTCGACGCTGTCTACTGTTTTCAATATCAGCACCATCTCGGTGATCTCTTGGTGCTATCTCTTGACGACCGTAGAACTCGATGCATCGAAGAATGGATTAGAATTGACATTATTTGGTGCAACATTACCAAGGACTCTGTGAGGTGTAACATAATAACATTCTACTAAAGACTCTAAACCCTCGAAGAGGCGGATGTTGTGTGTTTGTGTTTTTAGGGAAACTCTCAAAAATCTCTGACGTAAGGCGCAGATAACCCTTTCAACGAAATCACATTTGATTTCTTGATTTTGTGTTACAATAAGTGTTATCCCCTTTTCTTTGAAGAGTTATTGAGATTCTTACTGATAAAACATTTGTCTTTAGGTGTCAGACCACCAATTACTCCTTCGAATTTAGACCGTATGTAAAAGTAGCCCTACACATCTACGTATGATACAAATGTTTCAACACCAATTCCATCTTTAAAGAAAAAAGTTTTTCATCATGAAAACATAACGCCAATACCATCTCCAAAAGTAAAAGAGAGATTGACAGAACACCAAGAAACATTAGCTGTTTATCTTTCATGTATAAATACCGCCCTGATAAACGTTGATTCTGCACTACAAACTATTACAAACCTTGTATCAGAATTGAGAGCCGTAGCGGCTAAATTCTCCTCAGACTTTGGAGGTCAACTAACAAAAAACAATAAAGGCTTTTAAGAGCTATTGGATTCCTTAGAATCAAAAGTAAAACACAGCAACCAAGGTGTTGAATCACTGCATGTCAAAGTCAACGTAACTGACAACCAAATAAAAAAAACTTTATGAAAATCAGGAAGGTATCGTGACTAAATTGGATGTGATTAGACAATTATAAGCTAATTCATTTAATGACGAATCCAGTATCACGGCGAAACGAAGAACTTTAACTACAGACAAAACAATGCGGACATTTATAACAACAATCAATGCCCACCACCGCCCAGAAATCCATACTATAACAATAAGAACCCTTGCAAAAACTCCGTAGGTGGCCTGTTGCAAGGCAAAATGTCTGTCTCTATCCAATATACCCTCATTTTCCAGTGGCAGTCCAAATTTCCCCGACCATCATCCCAGATGGCCTCTATTATATCAAGACCTACCTATAGTATTTATTGTGAACTTGTTCTCGTCCTGAATATGCATGAAATATTTGCCACTGGACGTTAAGCAACCAACAATCAATCAATCAACCAAACTTAATATATTAAAGTCAAAATAGTTAAACTTTTTGTAGGAATTTACTTGACCAGCTAAATTCCGGAATAGACAATTATATAGCCCTAAAATGGTAATAATAAAAAGCAGCAATTCATGAAAGATTTTCACCTTTTCCAATAATCTTAAATCATACAAATAAAGGCAACAGTAGTATACCGCTGTTCAAACTCATAAATCCATGGACAAAAAACAAAATCGGGGTAACAAACTCAAATTGAGGGAAACGCATAAATATAAGAGAACAACGACACAACACTACAGTAACTAACACACAGAAACGGACCAAGCATCAAAATCCCACGAGAATAACAAATATAACATCAAAACCAAATACATGAATTTGGGATAGACAAGTACCGTGACACGTCTTATCGCAATGTCAATTTACACTCAAAAATAAGAGAAAACAAACGACGCAACGTTGAATGTAACACACACAGAAACGAACTAAAATATAACAATGGCCATATTCCTGACTTGGTACAGGACATTTTTAAAGGAAAAAATGGTGGGTTGAACCTGGTTTTGTGGCATGCCAAACCTCGCACTTTAATGGCCATGTTAAATATAACATAGAAATGACAACATAATATTAAAAGACTACAATACCAATAAATAGGAAAACGTATTAGACAAAGAAACACATGATTAATGAATAACAAAAAGCATCAGGTTTAAAATTTAATACGTCAAAGACGTGCCTCGTCCACACAAGACTAGTGACGCCCAGATATAAAAGATTGAAAGCAAAAAAAGTAAACACGATATACAAAATTTGCGTTACACAATACAATCATTGTCGTAAGAACCCGGATAGATATTGTTAACTCCTTTACTCATGTAATGGGAAGAATTATTATTTATCTTTACATTACCTGAACCTGAGCTGGAACCTCAGGAGCAGCACTTGCTTTAACAAGTCTTGCTGGTGTTGGACTCAGCTAGCCTTTCCAAAATCCGATCAATTTTAATATCCGTGTTCTTCACGGTCTGATCCAAATCACTAACTTTCTTTGAGAGAATCTTCAGCTCTGAAAGCACTCCCTGCAACAAAAAGTGTTTTCAATATATAGTGTTTTCTATAGATATTATTTTCAGCTTAGTACACGTACGAATCTATCACTGACAGTATATTAGTTATAAGAACCGATTAATGTTTCTGTATTTGAAGCACGTTATACCCATTCAAATCAATTCACAAAAAGCATACGAATCGGAGGCGGATACAGGAGTTCTATATCAGACGTACTTATATACACCAAACTTAATAACCCCCAAGGGTGACTGGGGAATAGAATTATGGTCACTTGGTCTTCTTCCGACCGGCAGTAAAACGCTTGTCGAAGTGGGGCGTCCGTTTGGCTGTGCGGGATGTATCAAATTCGCAGTCATGTCCGGTCAAATTGGGGACGTTAAATCCGATGCCTCGTGTAAAGAGAGTGCCACGCTCTTTGCACGTTAAGAACCCTTGCAACAACTCTTTGAGGGGTCCGTAGGTGGTCTGTTGCAAGGCTAAATTTATGAGTCAGTGACAACCCTATACATTATGTACACAGCCATGTATCACCATCATTGATAGCGATCCGATGTATACATCTGTTGTAGGGTTGTCACTGACTCAGACGTACTTATGAATATAATTATTTTCTGTGACTGTATCTTACATTCATTTGTAGGATCCTTTAATATAGATAATTTAGCTGATCTGTAACAATAACATCTTCATGCCTTATATATCATGTACTGTAGTACGCCGCTAGATTAAAACTGACGTGGAAAGGTAACACATGGCCAGCGGAAGCTCTTTTTTGAGAGCCCAGGTGGTCGTGTGGTCTTGCGGGACGGCTGCAGTGCAGGCGATTTGGTGTCGCGATATCACAGTAGCATGGGTTCGAATCCCGGCGAGGGAAGAACCAAAAATTTGCGAAAGCAAATTTACAGATCTAACATTGTTGGGTTGATGTTTAGACGAGTTGTATATACATTATGTACACAGCCATGTGTCACCATCATTGATAGCGATCCGATGGATACATCTGTTGTAGGGTTGTCACTGACTCAGACGTACTTATATATATATATATATATATATGCCTGCAAAGTTAAAAAGACAGTTGTGTTTTGAATATAAATACAAAAGATAAGGTTGTCTAGTTATGGACAGCTTCTAACTAACTGTATCTTTTTATAACAAGTGCAGAAAGTGCTAATTGCACAGTTGACAAGGTGTGAGAAAAAATTGATGTAATTTATAATGAGACACCAACGTAAATCTTAAAAATTGGACGGTCCTTCTGATGCACCAAAGTGAGGAAAAGACTTGACTATGCTAACTCTGAAAACATTGAAAGCGACCGCAAAAGAGAGGTCAACAAATAGGTGGGAAAAGTTCTAAATAGAAATGGGAAATATGAAAACAAATCCAAGGAGAAACTTCTTACTGCCACATGATCCTAGACAATAAGTGTTTTTGTACGTCACACAGGTAAAGGAAAATAACTTTGTCGATTACAGTATAATGAAAATTGTAGTATATTTTAATGTCAATAGTATAAACTGATAAGCAACACTGCCTCCGAAAATTGGGATTAAAACACTTCACCCGTTGTCACAGCAAAGGATTCGGTTGTTGGATTCAAATGACCACACAGGTAGAATTTGAAATCAGATGATGGTGTAAATCTGTAGTGACTAAACAACACAACATAAAGATAGATGATGATTTCAACCTGCATTTAAATTTTGAACTATTAGTAGTAAATATTATTTATTAGAAATTTTATTGTGATCTTGGAGGACGTCAAGGTTAAAATTATACCCGAGTGATTGGTCTAAGTATTCTTTTCGAGTGACAACACTAAAACTCACTGAAGAGTCGTATGAAGACGAAACGCGCGTCGGCGTATTAAATTATAGTTTAAACATATTGTTTAAAAAGAATTCTGGTACCTTTATACTAAAGACCTCTTTGACCAGAGCAGGACTAACCTCATCTGAAATTCTTTTAGATTTTATGTGAAACTTGGTTATCAAACTAGCCTTACTTTGTTTCGTACTACCAGAATTTCCGGGACAATTAGAATGGTGCCTCTACTATTAGAAATCAAAATCAACCAAGACATGATGGACAGGCTCTATACTTTTCTATGTCAATAGGTTCGGACTTTTAAAATTCGACGGGCCAATATGATTTCTCCGGTTTTACTTTGATTGTCTTTCATGTTATGTTGATGACATCCATTTAATCTAAACATCAATCATTCTTTTCTCTCTTTCATAATTTTCTTTTTTTCCATCAGAAGTACTGTTTGAAATATCTAGTGTTATAATTTCTATAACTTCTAGTTCCTCCTTATGTTTAAAAGACAATATATGGTGGGAAAAATAGTCTTCATTATGCCACGAAATTGGCAGAGGTGGTTTGAATTATACACAATGTACCCTGTCTGTTTTCTTCATTTTACCCAATTGATAGGCGAGTGTAATATTTGAAAAAGACGTCTAGTTAAGGACTTTAATGCACCCACCTAACACATGGCTAATTTCTTTTTTTAAATGAAAGAATAATGATTAACTTTTATTTTTGCCCGGTCGTCACAAAATCGTACGGTGCAGTTTTTGTAAAATTGACGTTTATTTCAGAAATTAGTTGAAAATTATAAAATTACGACATGTTTTTCAAGCAAAGGAAATTAGTCGTATCTCTTCTTTTAGACAGAATAGTTAAGCAAAACAAACAAACAACAAACAAATATTTTATTTGCCAATCACGGCGCCCAGAATGAGCAGAATAATTATAATATGATTGATTTTGATTTGGTTGATTGATATAATATTAAAGAAAATGAAGTAGGCAATTTGTAAATAATAAACATATATAATACAATATGACCAATAGTCTGTTATTCTGGTCCCTTTATTGGACAGCACACCTCGTAGTAAATACTAATAATTTATCAAATGTAAAAGAAATAACTTATGTAAATGCATATTTGATCATACATAATTTTATATAGAGAAATCTAATTTAATATTGTATTTCTGTTTATATTTAAAACCTCTAGTTTACAACACTTTATTTGGTGAACTGTATAGTGCTCATGATTCAATGGAAGATGTTGTTGCTCTACGTCGCTTATTTGAAAAAATATCTCCTAGTCTTGTATTGAAATCCAAATTCTCTGGTACTTATGAATCTGTTATGCAGTTATATCAAAACAGAAACTGTACAAAAGGTTTGCTTACAACACTGAGACCTCTAACAAATAGCAAAACTATCACGAACTGTATGGCTACGAAAATTGCAAGCAGTGGATTAGGTCTAAGCCATCTTAAACTAGCACATAAAAGAGACATACAACATGGAATAGAGAATCTAGTTACTGAAATATGTGGACATACATCCAAAGCTCGTGTTACAAAGTCAAAAAAAATTATTCAGGCAATATCAACCTATCTGAATGACTTGGAGGAATGAATTATAATACACATGTGGATAGAGTTTTATTGACAAAATAGACTAGCTTGATTTTATTTGTAGTTGATTTTTTTTTACTATATATCAACATTTAGATGAAAAAAAGAAATTGTATTTGAGTAAGAGCTGTGTCGTAAAATAATGACCCCTTAAAGGCAGAAAATTATATTCTATCATATGGGTGATAAGGGTACTCGTTTATGTTTATTATTTGATTGAAGTGGGTAATTGGATGTTTCATGAAACTTTACAAAGCTACTGTACACTGCTTATGCTGTACATAAAAGAATATGATTGCAGACCAAAAGTGTAAAGGAAAGATAACCAAACTTATGATAGATTTGTTCACTATTTATCAACATTTAGATGGAAAAAAAGAAATTGTATTTGAGTAAGGGCTGTGTCCTAAAATAATGACCCCTTAAAGGCAGAAAATTATATCCTATCATATGGGTAATAAGGGTACTTTTTAATGTTCATTATTACCTTGACGTAGGGTAATTAAATGTTTCATTAAACTTTACAAATCTACTGTACACGACTTATTATGTACATAAACGAAAATGATTGCAGACCAACAGTGTAAAGGGAAGGTAACCAATGTTATATTTTTAAAAGGGGGTTATACTCCGTCTCATTCCTTATTGATATAGTTAGAGTGGGGGGGGGGGGGGGCTTTTTTATCTGCATCTTAGGCAAATACCAAGGAAGGTCCTGGATCTTTCTTACCTAACATACACTTTTTTTTCTGTCTTTAGAAAATAGCAAAAAAAAAAATCATACATCCAGTAAAGCAGAATTTTTTTTTAATACAAACATAAGGAAACGTGGATTATTCAGATTTAAAATTATTTCTTTTGAACAAAGATAGAAATAGATTATTTTATTCCCAATAACTTGGACATAAACTTTCTGAAATATTTTTAAAAGATAAAATAGTGAAAAGTGCGGGAAAACTTTTTCTCCAAATTTCCCCTATATAACCAGTCAAAAAAGTCCCGCCATCTTTTGGCTTGAGTTGAAATTTTAGGTTTACAAAATTTGTCTTCAGGGCAAAGTAACAACATCTTAAATATAAAATCATTTTATACTTTTATTATGTACTGTCTACTGCACCATTATAAGTTGGACAAGCTCATCATAATTTGAGATGGTAAAGTTATATTTTTCCTGTTATTGTAACTTTTTTTCAAAATTATGTACCCATACTTTTTGTCTGTAATAATTTAGCTTACTGTAAAGGCTTTAAGATGATAAAAAAAAAAGATTAATTATTGCAAATTATATTTTATGTCATTTATATAGGCAATGGTTATTATAAAATCAGTGAAAATTTAGTAAATTTGGAAATTCTGGAATATCTTATTCAAACAAGTTTGTGTAATCTCATATTTTTTTGTTATTTACCAAATGCTGATGCCATTGACATGTTAATACTAACAATACATTAATTTCCAACAAATGCATTTACTCTTTTTTTTTTTATTTTTACCCTTATATTCTTCTTCTGAGAATATACACAAATATGTTATATTCAGAGGTCGTTGCCATGGAAACGGTGTCCATGTACATGCCAATTTCATTTTATTTTTCTGACAATTGATATTGTCCCTTTGAGTACATAACCTTTTTATGCTACTTTAATTATTATTTTGTCAGGTTCATATCACCTTAAGGTAGCACAATACAAAGATTTTTTTATCCCCAATCAGACATCTTTAAACTGTTGTAATTCCACTCATCTTTCTTTAAATTTTATAAATGAGGTACCAAAGAAAGAAGAAGGATTACTGTTTCAAATTGTGATAATTTCATTATAACATAATTATTACATAATTAATTGTTATGTAATTAGTTGCCATATTGTGATGTCCATACTTGAATGAATTTAGCTTCTTTGTTATTCATAGCATTCCAAAATATTTTATAGATTCTTGCACAACACAGTTTGACCTCCAAAACTGTGTCTCAGATTTTTCATGTAACATAAATTTGTGAATGTAATAAATTTTTTCCTTTGTATTATTGTTGAACAAATATTAAAAAAAAATAATATAATTTATAGTGAAAATTGTTTTATTTCGAGGACAGAATTTTCCAAGCATTAACTGGGTTATTCTTAACCAGATATTCCCAAAATTTCCTACTTAGGACTGTTTTTATTTTTTTCGCAAAATTATCCGGGAGATAAAATGTCTTTGAATATTTTATCCGCTAGGATAGAAAATTGCAACATTTTATATCACACAACACTAAAATAATATCCATCATTGTGGATATTGTTTTAGTGTTGGGGATATAATTTGTTGCAATTTTCTATCTAAGAGGATAAAATATTCAAGGAAATTATCCCCCGGATCGTTTTACAGGGAGGATCAAATTAATTGTTACATCGGAAGTGTATACTATAAGAGTTATGTCGCATAGCAATTATGGGAAAATTATCTAGTTATCATTTGAGAATTGAATGCTTCTCTTTGTAACTTCATTTGGGTGTAAAAGCGATACAGTTTGTATGAAGCGAAGAACCCTATGAAGTTACATAACGAAGTATTCAATATTTTAAAAATTACATTTATCACACATAGCGATCATGAAAATACGAATTTTATATAAAAAAATTTCACCTGTGCACTTAATGTGGGACCACGTGTTATGAATGATATTTAAGTTTTATTGAGTGATGCAATTGATTTAGGACTAACACGTGATGTGCAGTTAGCCAACCAGAATACAGTATTATAATGAAACATACATCTAATGTGATTATTAAACATTGAAAAATCTAATATTGTATTTATTTTATTTATATGTACGTTTTGACTTAAACATAACGGTTTCTTGTTTCAGAAGTGCACTAAATTGGTCAAACATTGTTGGATATAGACGTCGGATTGTGGGTCCAGGGGAAGAACATAAACTCATCATAGATACCGCGATTAAACTGAATTTTATATTTACGCCAGACGCGCGTTTTGATGATGAGTTTGTTCGTCTACAAGAGGAATAACTGCATGACTCACCATTTCTACCATTTGTTTTTTATAATGATACAATCAAAGACAATAAGTCTCAATTTATCCTTGCAATTGAAACCCTCTACACTAATCATGATGACATCAAGATTTCAGGCAAACTTCGCCCTTCTATTCTTGCGTCTGATGAGGAAACTGATGATGACACTGGAGAATCTGCAACTGTAACGAAGATGTGTATTTTCTTGAGGAAACTGATGATGACAATGGAGAAGCTGCATCTGAGGAAGAAGACGTGTATTTTCTGATTGAAAGATTATGTCTTCATCATATGAATATCAGGCACACACATGTACTTAATTCACTTTATTTCTGTTTTTATATAATGGCAAAATTCTGTCATACTTTGTATTTGCAATATCTTCATCTGCATCGTCCGTCTTTACGTTTGTCCGAAGAAATATTTGGTTTCAATGACCCCACCCCCCTGGCTACGGTCTCGATTTTGTATCCTGCTGTGCCTACAACACTTGTTTATTTTAAAGACTAAATGAGTTTGTTTTTATAGCTAATTCTTTTAATTGTAAATAATAAATTATATAATGGCCTGCGCTTAAACCATTTGACTGATTCTAATCAAGCTATTTTTAATTGTTGTGTGTTTTAATTTTAGGTGGGATATATGTATGGTCAAAGCATCTACAAGTAAATAATCAATATTGGTGAAATAACAGCACTAAGGGTGCGTATGAAATACATTCGCATAGAAAATGAAAAACTGAAGTATAGGTTATTAAGAAAAGTTAAAAACGTAAACAAAAAATTGGACAGAATAGACAGTTGTCTTAAAACGAATAAGTTTAACATGTTGAAATACTAATAGTTAAAGCAAATCGTAATGTGTGATAACATGGTCTATCAGAAAATCATCAATAAATAAATATAATAACAAGTTTTACACGTAGTTGGGTCCTCCCACCCAAGTATCTGGACATGCATCAAGTGGTTTCAACGTGATCATTCTATCGTAGCAACCATTGTACAACAAGTAGCAATTGGGACCCAAGCCAACAGAAGACTCCCACTGAGGTTTGTCATTTATTTCAAACTTTGTCATTATTTTCAAACTTCCTCTTTCTACTGAATTCTGGTGAAAGATCAGTGAGTTGTTCTTTTTGTTCTTTGCGCTTTTCCAAAGCTATCTCTAGCCCTTTGCTAAATACCCCATCATTTGTAAGAGGGTAGATATTGGCATTTACTGCTCATATCTTTCAACACTGTTAGACCTGAATCCTGAGCTGAGTTTACAATCTTTAGATTAGAAAGAAATGCGGACCAGATCTATAACTTGCTAAAAAATACAATATAGTTAATTGCACCTTTTCATACCATAAACGATAAATTTATTCATTTACCTGTGTGACATACACAAAAAAATGACACGTTACGTATAGTTATACTATGAAAAAAATCAAATGATATAGTTGTCTAGGTTTAAAGTTAATTAAGACATTTCGACCTGATACCGACTTGATTGATGTTAATTGTTGGATTGTAAACTTATTGAATTAGAAAGACCAAGAATTTGAATTAAATCAATATTTCAAAAGTGTATGTAATATTGTTAATGTTAAATGTTACATCATGCTTGATTGATTGCTTAACGTCCAGTGGCAAATATTTCATGCATATTCAGGACGAGAACAAGTTCACAATAAATACAATAGGTATGTTGATATAATAGAGGCCATCTGGGATGATGGTCGCGGAAATTTGGACTGCCACTGGAAAATGAGGGTATATTGGATAGGGACAGAAATTTTGCCTTACAACTGGCCACCTACGGACCCTCAAAGAGTTGTTGCAAGGGTTCTTAAGGCACTCTCTTTACACGAGGCATCGGATTTAACGTCCCCCTTCTGACCGGACGTGACTGCGAACTTGATACATCCCGCACAGCCAAACGGAAGCCCCACTTCGGCAAGCGTTTTACTGCCGGTAGGGAGAAGACCAAGTGACCATATTTCTATCCCCCAGTCACCCTTGGGTCATCATGCTTGATGAGTATGGTGAATATGTAAAGACTGTATAGTTACATGTGAGTTAAATTTATGTCACGAGTCTCTGATATAAAATTCTCGTTGTCCTTCAATGAATTTGGGATTTCGGAAAGATTATTGACCATAACATAATTAATCATGGTGATGTTTTGTTAAAAAAATTAGAATCGTTAACACTTTTCACACAGCTACACAGGAAAGAACGAAAAATTACAATATCATTTCAAAATCAATTTTGAGGTATGGAAAAAGTATACAATTGTAATTCCAAATAAAGAGTCAATGACTTTGAAACTTTCGAAACTTCCCGAGGATAATGATCCATCTCGGGACGGGGTAATGAACTACAACTGTGCCTTAAAAATGCGGATCAGAAAGGAACATTGAAAACCGCGCAGAGTCACCACCGAGAAAAAAAAACATGAAAATAATATAATATTTTTATTGAATAATAATTCATACACAATCCTAAAATTGACTTCCTGTAAAGCAGAACAAACTCTATAGATTGTCAATATATCTAATTCATAATCATTATTTATACTATTGAATATTAATAGTCATTATTTGCAATACTTATTATGTTTGACCAACTATAAAATGTATTTAATTGATATACCATGGGCCTTAACCATTTATTGTTATTGAGTTCGTGCTAATAAAATATTTGTATTTGTATTAAACTATTTTGGACGTTTTCATGTTTAATATGTCCTTTAACACATTTAAGTAACATTGACGACATATTTCGTGTCATGATTTGTTATGCTACATGCAAAGGTATTACTTTGTTCAAGTCAGAATTTTGTATAACATATGATAACCCAAGTGATTAATTTGATATTATTGAATAAAAATAATATTATTTACCCCAAAATTTACTATTAAGCACACCAGTTTCATCTTATGGTTTTTGTATCTAACATTGACATACAGTCTATTTACATTTCTGTCCATGTTACATGCATGAACAGAACTGATAATGTCCACACAAACTAGTGCTTGCTTAGCTTTATAAAGAGATTATTGATAATTCAAAAATAAGAAGGTGTAGTATGATTGCCAATGAGACAACTCTCCACCAGAGACCAAATGACATAGAAGTCCCTGTCAGCCAAACAGATGTTGATTTCCCTGTCAGCCAGTCCGATGGTGATGTCCCTGTCAGCCAGGCAGATGAAGTCCTTGTCAGCCAGTCAGATGGTGATGTCCCTGTCAACCAGAGAGATGGTATCCCTGTCAGCCAGACATATGGTGATTTCCCTGTAAGTCAGTCGGATGATGTCCTTGTCAGCTAGTCAGATGGTTATGTCCCTGTCAGCCAGACAAATGGTGATGTCCATATCAGTCAGTTGGATATTGAAGAGTTCTAGTTGACTGCGTTGGACCTTTGCCAAAGACCAATACTGGAAATGCGTATTCATTGACATTCATGTGTACATCCTTTCGCTTTCCTGAGGCTATTCCGCTAAGAAATATCAAGACACCTACTATTGTCAAAGCACTTATCAAATTTTTCACATTAGTAGGACTTCCTAAGTCTATACAGTCCGACCAGGGATCAAATTTCATGTCGGGTTAATTTCAGCAAGTCGTGTACCAGTTAGGGATTGCTCAGTATAGATCAAGTGCGTACCATCCAGAATCTCAAGGTGCCATAGAACGTTTTCATCAAACATTGAAGAACATGATTAGAACTTTGTGTCTTCAATTTGACAGAGACTGGGATGATGGAGTTCACTTTCTACTTTTTGCAGTCCGAGAGGCTGTTCAAGTATCCTTTGGATTTAGTCCCTTTGAGTTGGTATTTGGCCATACTATAAGGGGACCGTTAAAATTGATTAAGGAAAAGTGGCTTACTGAACATACTGACTTGAATCTTTTAGACTATGTATCTAGCTTTAAAGAAAAAATGTATACTGCTTGTCAAATTGCTCAGAAAAACTTTAAAAATGTACAAGATGAAAATATGGTATGATAAAGATGCCAGGGATAGAGTTTTTGAGCCTGGTGATAAGGTACTTGTATTTTAGCCAGTCCCTTGACATCCTTTACAGGCTAAATAGTAAATTCAGTCTCAAAATTTGATTCCTATCCGATTCCAAGGATAGACGATTGTATTGACAACATTGGTCAAGAAAATTTGTGAGCAAATTTGACTTGTTGAAAGGTTATTGGCAAGTTCCATTGACACAGAGAGCTCGTGAAATATCAGCTTTTGTAACACCAGATGGCTTATTTCAATATACTGTAATGCCAGATTTTTCGTCCCCTTGGTGACATAAAAGACAGATCGGGTCTGTTTCATTTTCATATATTTTGATTCTGTGCGACTGCAGAATGTATGTGCCGGTTAGCATTTTTAGCTTTGGAGGAATTCTTCTATCAATGACCATTTTGCATTGTGTAAAATTTGTATTGTGTTGTTTTATTACCTCCATCCCCTCGGGTATACTTCTGCAGATGTTAATAAATAAAATTCTTCCATATTGTATCAAATCTAAAATAAATATTTTTATTATTTCTTTATCTGTAGTAATATAGAGTTCCAAATTTTTTTTTTCGATTTCACGACAAAAATTAATAATGTATCATCTCTTTTCTCCTTTTTTTAGACGAAATTAGGATGAGCTCCAGTGAGTCTGATGTCATTCCGTACAACAATTTAAATAATTTAAATTTGGCACCAAAACTAAAACCCGCTAAAAAAAAACCCAAAAAGAACATTTAATTTGATAAGGAATGCAGAACGACAGACAAAAACTATGACCATCAACAGACTAAAAGAAGCAGTAGCCAAACTGAAAACTTTAACAGTAGAACCAATTGAGGTCTTGGTATTAATTCAAGTAAGAAAAAACAAAAATTTAAGTATATGGGATATGACAGTATGTTTAACAAATTTGTACGAGGATCAGCACTGACGGATGACCAAAACCTTTTTGCCGGAAAATACAATTTTCTTACTGAAAATGACACCAGACAAGTATACCTTTCCCTTCCTCCAAGGAAAGTCGAAGGAGATAGCGAAGGAGCAGCTATCGAGACTACAGGAAATTTCAGTTGAGAAGGGAAACTCAATTGAAATCACGCAGAGGTAATTATATCAGAATTAATAATGATATATGTAATACAACAGGTGTGATCAATAAAATTGAGAATGTCAAAGAGACAACAACCCAACCATAGAACAGAGAACAACAGAAGGACATCAATAATACAAGACTAACGAAAGCCAGAGGCCCCTGACTTGGGACAGGTGCAAACATGTGGCAGGGTTAAACATGTATACGAGATCTCATAAAGTTTGAGAGATCTCAAATGGATCTCAACCCCCTCCCTATACATCTAGACAATGTAGAAATGTACACGCATAACAATACGCACAGTACAATTCAGTTCAAGAGATGTCAGAAGATGAAACAAAGGGAAATAAACAAAATGGCAATAATACATAAATAACAACGACTGCTAGCAGTTAACTGACCTGCCAGCTCTAGACCTCAATTTAACTGATTCAAAAGATTATGTCTTCCTCATATGAATTTAAGAGTTTATCTGAAATTAAGGGTTTTGTTTAAATATACTTTTTACTTTTTTGGTATATTGGAAAATGTTGTTTGTGCTGTTGTTAGACCCTTTTACAACGAAGTATGTTTTATATGCACACGTATAAAAATTGCGGTTTTTATCCAACGCAATCATAGGTTTGAACGTAGTTTTCAATTAAGACTTGTTTATATATACACGCAGTAATAATGTTTTATTTGCTTTACGGAATAGAAACTGAGAGCTCATAGTTCTTCAATACCATTCAACGTTCGTTTTATCAATGTGAAGAAAATGCTTCTAGTGCTTACATATTCTTTATTTTGAGGTCAAAGTAACCCTTGAAACATTTTTTATTTGAACACGTTAAAATTTGATGGAAACAAGCAATTGATATTGATGGCAATCTCTGGTGAAAGATTTGTTATAGCTTTTTGTTAGTTTGATTTTATGTCTAGCATTATTAAGTCCGTGTATTTATCACATAACAGTTGTGTCGTATTGATTTCACTGCTTATAAAAAAACAATGATGCCCAAAGGAACAGGATTTCGAACCAGAGGAAGAACTGGATTGCTGGAAATAAATTTGTTATGTGGTCACCATGCATGATGCCTATCACCAAAAGGGTGTTTAGTTGAAGAAGGAATGTACAAACATGTTTAACCCCGCCGCATTTTTGCGCCTGTCTCAAGTCAGGAGTCTCTGGCCTTTGTTAGTCTTGTATTATTTTATTTTAGTTTCTTGTGTACAATTTGGAAATTAGTATCGCGTTCATTATCACTGACCTAGTATATATTTGTTTAGGGGCCAGCTGAAGGACGCCTCCGGGTGCGGGAATTTCTCGCTACATTGAAGACCTGTTGGTGACCGTCTGCTGTTATTCTTTCTATGGTTGAGTTGTTGTCTCTGACATATTCCACATTTCCATTCTCAATTTTATATCATACCAAATTCTTCAACATTGTATACATATAAAAAAAAAAGATATGGTATTGTTGCCAATGAGACAACTATCCACAAAAGCCCAAAATGACGACAAACATTAAAAACTATAGGTAACAGTACGGCCTTCAACAATGAGCAGTTGTGCTTCTGAAATAAAACTATGTCATTTTCTGATAGTTTTGACACCAAAAACTGAATCATGTAAAATATTGAAACACATTTTTAACATATTTAAATTATACAAATATTTTATTTATTCTTGCCTTTGATATAGGGGTTCTCATTTAATTTGTATCAAATTAATTGGTATTATCAATGAAATGCAATAGGCGGATTCAGAAAGGGGGGGCTTACATGGGGAAAAATTTGGTTGATTATATAGAGAATCACTGAAGTGTGACTGGAGTGCCTAAAAGATAACTTTCCACCAAAGACCAAAGGATGTAAAAGTTAGCCGCTAAGGGTCACTGAATATTCTTCAACAATGGACAAAGCCCATAACACATAGTCATGTATAATCTAAAATGTCAAGAAATTACAATTGTAAAATATATGAATTCAAACTTATGTATGAAGTCCATTATTACTGAACTAGTATACATATTTGCTTAGGGACCAGCTGAAGGACGCCTTCGGGTACAGGAGTTTCTCACTACATTGATTGATTGATTGATTGATTGTTGGTTGCTTAACGTCCTACTCACTACATTGAAGAATCATTGGTGGCCTTCGGCTTTTGTCTACTCTATGGTGGGATTGTAGTTTTAACACATTCCCAACTTCCTTTCTCAATCTTACATTTTTTACAAATTCAAATATTTATTGCCATGTAAACTTTAAACATTAAGTTTGTGACATACAAAATAATGAACAATATAACTATATTTCACATATATATATACACACAATCATTCATGTGACGTATACAAATTTTTATTATGCGGAATCCATTTTTATAATCAACACGGTCAAATGCGCATTTGCATAATTAAAATCAAGTAGCTCATATTTATGTGAAAAACAACTACATTAACCCTATGAAAGGTATTAACAGGTGGATTAAACAGCATCATTACACTTAAGTTCTTTAATTCAGATGGTTCATAAATCCCATTTAAAACCAGCTTCAAACAGTGCGGTTTTGTTTTAACTCTGTGTGTTGGCCAGCCGCGTTTTATCTATATATATATAGAATGGCCATTTGTGAATTAAACAAATCCCCTATGGATTTTTTCATGACTCTACACTTTTGCCTAAAATCACAAAAAAACAACATAAAGCTTTGAAGTTTTAATGTGGATGAAAACAATTAATAATAGAAGTATCTAAAATACTAAAATAACGAGGTCTAATTTGTCAGCCGTCATCGGGTAAAACGAGAAATCAAAGAATTAAACTTTATATTTAGCTAATATAGGACAATGTTGTAGATTAAAAATTACACCACTCCAGGCCCTTTTGTTTTCCATATAATTAATATTGCCAATAATTAACTTAATTGTGACCCGTTGCAAAGTAAAATTTCTGCCCATGTCCAATATACTAGTACCCTCATTTTAGAGTGACCGTAAACAATTCTGTTAGCATTTTATTATTATTATTATTATTACAATTTTTCTATAGCGCTAAATCTAAAACAATATTACTCAAAGCGCTTTACATCACATGTTAAACGAAATATACACACAGACAGTGATAAAAATATAAAACATGAACCCACAAAATAAATATGTAAGTGTTATAACAAGGTTTTCATTGAATAATTGTGTTAACCTTTCTAATTGAACTGATGCGTATCTGCATCAAAGGGATCTTGCTGCATCTGACTTTGTGTCTTGGTGATGCATCGAGGCATCTGTCACACAAATATCACGCGAAAAGAAAGGATACTGATACAAATTACTTTAAGGATTCCCTGTCTTCATTGAGAATGCCATCTCACTTTTCAAAAACCTGTTACATGGTGTCTTCTTTTTTATCATTATTGTGCTTATCCGTTTGCTTTGATTTTGTTGTATCAAAGGTACATACTGTTTTTGTTTCGTATATGTGCGGAGGTACAAGGGCAATTAAAATTTTTCGAATGCACGACATTGTCCATGCATGCTTGACCAGTATTGTAAAAGTTCATTAAGTCAAAATTAACGAACCCTTGAGCTCTCCTCTTGACTATGTTACCAGCAACTGATGCTGTCAACCTGTCTCGACGAACAGCATGCCACTTGGGATCATTACTCTGGAGCCTTGTCATCACTGCTACGGTACTTGTTTCATCCATGCTAACTTGAATTGCATAAAAACTGGCAGTTTTATTCCGGTTTAAGGCAACTTGTAGATTGTTTTCATGAAGTTATCTACTCGAAGTATTGGGAAGTCCTCATCTAAGATATTTAAATATAACGTGCTGAAAGCTTTTGTTGGTAACCTATTGCAGAGCCTGTTGGAAATTTACCAAATTTTGTGTCTGTAGTTTCTTGACTAATACGACTGCTCGCAGAAACCATTAAGATAATGCTGTCAACTTTTTAAACGAGAAATTCCCCCTTCTCAGTTGACCAGCTTCAAACTGTCGCGCTGGCCCATCTAAAATAGTTTGAGGTATAAAACATAACAATAGGACCTTGTATAGCAGTTAATAGCTTGCTCTTTTGTAAGAGTTCTACATTGAGACCATATACTGCAGTTTAATAAAATTAACGGTACCAATTTTCTTGCACCAGATGCGCATTTCGACAATACATGTCTCTTCAGTGTTGCTCGTGGCCAAAATATTTGAAATCCAAAGCTTATATAAAAGATGAAGAGCTATAATCCAAAAGGTCCAAAAAGTATAGCCAAATCCGTGCAAGGAATCAGAGCTTTGCATGAGGGAGATAACTGCATGTTGTCTTGGAATTGTGTCATTGGAGCTCTTGCCACTTCTTCAAAGAATATTGTGGTAGCATATATGAAAAAAAACTTTCAAATGATTCTGTTTTTAAAACTATTCTTTGTTTTTTTTTGTTTTAAGACACATCATGGTTACATAAAATCGATCTGTTTATGTTTTTGTCCCAGGCGGATAACCCTGTGCTCACAACTTTTTAGAACTTTTGGTCCTCGGCGATCTTCAACTTGGTAGTTGTTATGGCTTTCAAACCTTTTACATCTGAGCATAGTTTTGTGTGGACGTTTTACATCTGAGCATAGTTTTGTGTGGACGTAGCGCGCGTCTGGTGTTTAAAAATATTTTTTAACCTGTTACCTTTGGATGGCTATTATTCGTTTGATTTTCTGTCTTATATTTTCTCCCATTAATCAGTTTATTTATTGCAACCCTGTCGTGTAATGTTGTCATTTTAATGTTATAATTAACACTGCCATTAAAGCGGGAGGTTTGGCATGCCACAAAACCAGGTTCAACCCACCATTTTTTCATAAAATACCCGGTACCAAGTCAGGAAAATGGCCATTGTTACATTATAGTTCGTTTCTGTGTGTGATACGTTTCGGTGTTGTATCTCTGTTGTGTCGTAGTTCTCTTATATTTGATACGTTTCCCTCAGTTTTAGTTTGTAACCCGGATTTGTTTTTTCTCTATCGATTTATGAATTTTGAACAGCGGTATACTAATGTTGCCTTTATTTGTTTACCTCTTTTTCATGTGGACTTTCATTCTTTTTTTGTTTATCTGTGACATATTGATGTT